>NW_027493409.1:0-350405 GCF_021521415.1 Bidens hawaiensis | reverse complement strand
TGTATGTCTATCAAGGCTTTTTATGAGTATTCATGAGCATGTTATGTAAAATGTTTTCTAATAAAATCCTTCTGTTTGGCAGCCATCGGCACAGGCCCTGCAGCTTCATTTGTTTTAAACACTTATCTTATGCTTGGGACTAAAGCAAAGGAGGATAATAAAGAGTAGAGAGATGTTGTTCAAGAAAAATGGCGGCTTAATTCTGCAAAAAATTCTATTTGAATCTAAAGAAACTGTCGCTTTATTGTAATCGTTTTATAGTATATTTGAAAGGGTTCAATTACCTTAATACCAATGTCATAGGTCAAGGAGGCTATGGTACTGTTTATAAAGGTATATTAGAAGATAAAACAATGGTTGCCATTAAAAAATCTAAATCTATTGACAAGAATCAAATCGAGCAATTTATCAATGAGGTAATCATGCTTTTAAAAGTTAGCCACTCAAATATTGTCAGACTCTTGGGCTGTTGCCTAGAGACACCGACTCCTCTTCTAGTCTATGAGTTTGTAACCAACAAGACCATCTTCCACCACCTACATGAAAAAGACTATGTGTCTTCCATGACATTCGAAAGACGACTAAACATAGCTACACAGACCGCAGAAGCCCTTGCTCATATTCACTCAACGACACAAATTGTTCATAGAGATATTAAATCATCAAATATATTGTTGACTGAAAACTACACTGTTTAAGTTTCTGATTTTGGGATCTCAAGATACATTCCTAGGAATCAGACTCACATACAAACATTGGTGCATGGGACTCTTGGATACATAGATCCCGAGTACTTCCGCTCAGGAATTTTAACAGAGAAAAGTGATGTGTATAGCTTTGGCATGGTTCTTGTGGAGCTTATCACTGGAAGAAAGGTCTTTTCATATGCTGGAACTGAAAGTGACTTGGGGTTGGCAATATTTTTTGTTTCATCACTAGAAAGGGGATGCTTGATTCAAATTCTTGACGATCAATTGAAGAAGTGCGGGTTCAATGACCACATTAATCATGTTGCCAGGATTGCAAAAGACTGTATCGAGCTAGAAGGCAAGAAAAGGCCTAGTATAGAGGTAGTGAAACTGGAGCTTGAAAAAATTAGACAATCTTTCAGAAAGAGTTCACCTGGTCATCTTATAAATCTTGTTTGATTGATAAAAGCTACACTCGTGGACCGTTGTTGTATATTTCTCACCTTTAGAGATTTATCTAAATTTGCGTTATGATAGTTAAGTCGTTTGAAATAAAACGGATTACTTTTGTATTTGTTTATAGTTTAGGGTCTTAAATTAATAGAATTGTAACTACAATAACCAACGTGTAAGTTGTTAGCAGTAGAGTTGGGCAAATAAAATAAACCGGTTAATCGAGCCGACCTGAAAATCGAACCGAAACCGAACCAGATTGAAACCGTAGGTTCGGAACCGGTTTCTTATTTTCTTCACCAAAACCGGTTCCCAACCAATTAACCGAACCGAAATAGGCCAAAACCCGAACCGATCGTAACATGGTCAAGAAACTAGTTTCAACCTGAAACGAAACCGATCATAAACCGGTTTTGACTTTTGTTGACCAAACCAAACCGGTTTTGAGTTTTAAACCGGTTTGTGCACCTCTTTCAACTTTTGTGTTTGGAGTGATTCTATTCCGCTATTCAGTTTCAGCATTTACAAATCAGCACTTTATTCAAAGATCTCCACATTTGTGAAAAGTCAAACCCAACTCATTTAGCAAATGTTTAACTCACTCAGACGTTGTAGACACTTAGGACCTGGTATTGCTTTTGTTAACATATACCCTCACAACCTCTTGTTAGGTGTGAAAGCTGCTTTGCAACATAACATGCCCTTATCCTTTTCTGTCCTAAACTATTTTCGGCCAGATTTGGGTAGTTTTGGCAACTTGCAAGAATCCAAACCTAACTATTTAGCCTATAAATACAACCTCCGTGTAATTGTAATCTTCACCAATCACCATCTCAAACTTAATATTTAATTCGTCTAGCTTGAACCGTGGATGTAGTTCAATTTAGACTGGACCACATGAATTCGTGTGTCTCTCTTATTTCTTATTAGTTTTCATGTGAGTTAGAGAGAGACGTTTCTTGTATATTGTTTACGTTATGTGTCAAGAATCAATAACAGTGAATCATCACCATTGAGAATCATCTATTGATTATTACATTCGATCGTGGAAGTCGATCAGATAAGTAGCAGCAGGAAATTCAATCACGAGTGCAACCTGCAGCGGTCCAAGGATTAACAAAATCAGAGATCAGTAGAACATTGATAATCAATCGATTTAAGATCAGCAATATCAAGTCTAGTAGCATCAGAGGAACAAGTCGTAATCAAATAACAGCAGCCGCTACTATTGAATCAGTGGGAGTCAGCCGAGAAAGAGGAATTATCAAACAACTATTCTTGGTCAATAGTCAGGTTCTCGTGAAGAGCAGAAGACGTACAAAATCCAGTTTCTTGAACTGCAGGATGTAATTACGTCTAGTTCTTGGAAAGCCGTGATACTCATCAGTCATCCCGACACCTTTGAGGTTATACCATCCCTATAATGTAACCTCACATTGATATGTTTGGTCCTTTTATGGTACATCTGATTTCTTGATAGATGTATTGCACCTCTAATGTTTTTTTATATGTTTTGGTTTTGGTTATATAATTAGCCATTGCACCTTAATTTCCCTTGCTAATTCCAGGTAATTAATATTTCATGGAAATGTGGACAATTTAGAAGTGAGGCAACTGCACCACCAGATTACACTTATTATTATATTAGACTGTGTGTAGTGGAGACGAGAAGGGGGCGCTAATCCATCCAAGTCATCATCACTTTTCCAAGTTTTGAGCCAAGTCATCACCATTTTGGGTGTGCATGAGCTGGTTAACGGCAGAAGGGGCGGACACAAAGAGGACAAGGCTCCGACATGGGGTGGTGGTGGCACCGTCATTAGCGTCCACTACACATGCTCTTGAGGCTTCGGATTTAGCAAACCATCCACCTTTACATACCGTTTCCCTGCAACGACATACAGATTTACCAGATGCTACCCAACCCTTATAACCGTGTTCCAACACCATAATGTTCTTGATTCCTACATCATCCTTCCCTTCTGCAAGATAGTCTGCAAAAACACGTGCACATTCCGGCCCACGAACCTGAAATATATATAACTTAATTGTAAACTTGTAAATGTTCAACAAAAAGCCGAAATGAAATTAAACAAAACCAATATGTAATAACACATGCCTGGCTGAAAGCACAGTGAAACACTATACTATCTTTCTCTTCGGCTTTAGCGGCTTGAACGAGATTAGGGATCATGCCCTTAAATGTATTGCTGGCGAAGTGAAGTGAACCGGCTATATGCCCGTCACAAATACGCTCAAAGTCCCTGTAAGTTTGATCGATTAATAAGTTTCGAATGTAAGTGTTTGATACCCCAAGATTATATATGATCGATGAATTTGTAAAAATATACGTTACGTACCTTCTTACGTCAACAATAACATGCTCTTTGAGGGTGAGAAGCTCGGATCCCGTGATGTAAGATATAGTTTTCGCCATTGTTGTAGCAGTTGTGGTGTTGTGGCGGTGAACATATATATAGATGAATGAAATAATCGAATTCTAACACGAGTCCTAGCTCCTGCATATTCCATCTACAAAACATCTCATGAGACTACCTGTGATTTGAACATAAAGAAAGATGATGAAAGCATTTGATTCTTAAAGATATATACTTTGAGATAATAAAGGACTTTGAGAAGTAGTTAGGCATACTTCATGTCTCCTTTTGTTCGTCTGTTGCCTAGCTTTGGTCAGGTTCATGTATGGTTTTTGGTTCCAAAACATTAGAAATTAAACACGTCAGATCAGCGGTAAATTTGTTATAAATTGGGCCATTTTTTTAACTTTGAATTGGATCAAGCATGACCCAAGTTTTACCTTAGCTTTAGGATATCGAAAATGAATACTTTTTTTAACTGCGTTTGAAACTACAAGAAACAGCCTTTGTAATACGAGATGTCAACTGTCCATACTGATTTTAATTAATGCTCCAAAGTCTGACTCAGTACCCTAGATCAAATTATATATGAAAATTAAAGGTAGTTGGTATAATCTTATACTGAAAAATTATAAGAAGATATAACGTCTAACATACATCACAAATGACAAGGGCACATGCACCAATCAGCTGGTGTCCCGATGATTGAGTGTTATGTGTCTTATGTCCAAGGCTTGATTCAAAACTACTATCGAGCCGGGGGTCTCACCGGAAGCAGCCTCTCTATCCCTATGGGATAGAGGTAAGGCTGTCTACATCTTACCCTCCTCAGACCCTACCATAGCATTGCTATTGGTGGGATATACTGAGTACGATGATGATGATGATGATGATGATGCATCACAAATGACATGACACCATATTCTCTATTTCTCATCATGAGAATACATTACCATGATGTTTGGATCATGTTTGAAAAGAAAAAAAAATTAATTAGTAGCCCATCAAGACACATTAAATTTTAAATATTTAGATGAAGGCTAATGTATGAGTTTGTGTGGGCCCCCACACAAATAGTAATTTTATTTAGGTATCAGGGAAACAAGAGTTAATTACTCATTTATGTTCTCCACTGTTTGTATAGAAGCAGGTAACACTAGTAGAAAAAGATGTGTTTTTAAATAATTTATTTTCAAAATGTTATTGTTAAGTATTATTACACATAAGAATTACAAGCTACAAAATTTTACTTTAAAAAAAAGAGGTAATGGTGAACTGTGTGAAAGCATCTCAAACGTAACTCATTGCACATGTAAATGTGTTTTGTTTCTGCTTATATATAAGCAATGAAAAAAGTATAGTATACATAAATGGAAAAAGTAGAGCATCACATGCAAATCAACATAATCAAATATGCTATATATCTCACATGTCATACGCCC
The DNA here is from genome assembly GCF_021521415.1 of Bidens hawaiensis. NCBI lineage: Eukaryota > Viridiplantae > Streptophyta > Magnoliopsida > Asterales > Asteraceae > Bidens > Bidens hawaiensis. The sequence continues at coordinate 345,443 of NW_027493409.1, read as the reverse complement.
ATAGGTCATTATCATGTTGATATTAATTTCAGTGCCTAGCGTTGCTAGCTCATTGATTTTTGTATATATCTGGTTGATGATTCTCATCTCTCTTTTATATATATATATTTTAGGCATAAAAGCATACACAATCTGTTTATATTATATTATTATGACGTAAATCACATTTTAAAACGACCGCAACTTGTTTAAACACGTTTCCTGTTTTAACTTTTTGATGATCATATTAGTTCCAAAAGGTGGTATTTTTGACATTTGGCTGCATGATTAGGTTAAAGATTACATCTTTCTTTTTTTAGTAAAACCATTTGCACATTCAAGACATATTCTTGAACTTAAATCATTCTTTGAAAAAAAAAACATTTTTAAATTGAACAAAAATCAAACCGTAAATTGCATGAGATTCGGTGTACCTTTAACAGTAACACCTTAGTGTTTTTAATTTTAAAATTTTGTTCAAGTTGTTAGTTTCTTTCTCTAAATTTTTATTTAATAGCTTGTAAAAGTAAAACAAAATTGACTAAGAAAACTTAAAAAAACTTAGCCAAGGAAAATGTTTTCAGCAGGTCGATTAAGCGAAATAAAATAAAGAACTTGATATGTCTGAATGGACTACAAATTTAATGGGTCTGACCCGAAGTTATCTTTTTGTAGCCCATCAAAACACATTAATATTTTAATGTAAATTACTTTTGGCCCATAATAACCCAACGTAAATGCATGTCCATATTGACCCAAAACTGATAATGTTAGTACAAATCATATTCCTATTGAGTAAAAAAACTAACCACTTGAATAAAGTTTTAAAAAGTAAAATATATATTGATAGCCGTGTAGGGGGGTTTTGACCTCGTTTCCTACTCCAGAACGAGACCACTGCGCATGGTCTTAAAGAACATTACAATTAATAGCTGTCATTTGTAACCTAGAAGGCTTGAAAACCTTGAACCCGTTGACTTTATGATGACTTCATGTTGGTACATGATGTCAGTAGTTCAGTGACTAGTGTCTGTAATCGAGTTAGTTGGATTTGTGTTTTGGATGTAAGCGAAGTTCTCACAAGTTCGCTGATATAGGCGAACTTGTGGAACAAGCGAAGTTAGGAACAACTTCGCCTAAACATGTTAGGCGAAGTTGTCGTGCTTTATAAGCTGTTAGGTTACGGCTAAGTTGATGAGGATAGTACGAGTTTTAGTTTACGAGTTATTCAGTTTGTGTAATCGGTGATCAGTGAATCACGTGTTTCCAGTTGCAATACAACGTGTCTTTGTTTATTGTAACGTGTATTGTCTTTTACGCTCGTATCGTCTTACGTAGGGATTCCGCACCTACATAGAACGAGATATTCTGTGTAGATCCGGCTGGGAACCTACAATTGGTATCAGAGCTTTTGCTCGTGATTGTGTGGTTCGGGATTATCACGCGGGTGTAGAAATCGTTCCGTTCGACTATTCGCGGGACGAGTTTACCGAGTTTTTGTGTCCTACTCACCTCCCACCATCATAAACAACCCATTACACCTTCGCATACCTCGCAAAATCCAGAAATCAAACCTGCAAAATCATCGTGTTCATCAGGCGAAGTTGCCACTACTGTTTGTAGGGTTTAGGCGAAGATATAAGGTTAAGCGAAGTTATCCACAACTTCGCCTTCCTCACAAGTTCGCTTATCTCAAGCGAAGTTATCCACAACTTCGCCAAATCAGGCGAATTTAAAAAGGGAGCGAATTTAAGAATTCAAGCGAAGTTAAGCGAAGTTATCCACAACTTTGCCTACAGTACTGTTAAGAATAAAATTTTTATTTTTCGGGTTTCTTTGTGTCTTCGTTTCGTAAAAGATGACTTCAATAAATATTATGGAACTGGTGAAAATGGAAGTGGAAGCAGGTTCAGCTACTAAGGCACCGAAGATGCTTAAGGGAACCGATTTCGTGGCGTGGAAAGATCGGTTTGAGCAGTATGTTAAATATCAAGATGCTAAGATGTGGGTGTGCATTCAAGATGGATACATTCCACCAACTACTTTGTATGAGGGTCGTGAACAGATTAAGAAATACAATAAGATGGAAGAGGAAGAAAAGAGTATGAGGCTGAAAGCAAAGCTCATGCAGCAATAACAATGGCTCTTCCACAAGAGATTCTTCACACCTTCAGGAAGTATAAAACTGCTAGAGAGCTTTGGGAAGCGCTTGAAAACCGATTTGAAGGTAATGTGGGGATACGTGCATCCAAGATTAGACTACTCAAAACCCAATTCTCGGTGTTCAAGTACTTGAAGAATGAATCACTTGATGATATCATCACGAGATATTATCACCTAATGACCGAACTCAGCAATTATTCCATTGCTTACAAAGAAGATGAGATCGTGGAAAAACTCCTTGATGCTCTCCCACCGAAATGGGAGATGAAATTATTTTTCAAGTCTACTACTTCGTAAGAAGTTCCTTTACTATGTTTAACAGAAAATTGATCCAACCTTGGAAAGTGATAGATATATTGATTCTGTGTGCTTAACTAGTGAAGTTATTAGGCCTAAAAGACTTTAGAACAGTCATTGTATGTCATGGTAGCTTTTTATGGTGCGTAAAAGTAGAAGTGATACTAACTAAATCTCCTCGATTTTACATAGAAACTCCTTAAGAGTTGTGCATGTCTCCATATATATCTTTCCGAATGATAGGCAGAAAAGCGATTACCCATTCATACACGAGCCCGTGAGTGTTCTGATTCCCGTGAAGATAGCGTGTCAAGAAACTGCAGTGATCCAGATTCGGGACTTGCAGTTGTTTACTACTCTGAATTTGTGTAAATACTTAAAAAAAAAAAAATTTGTGTATGTTATTGAGACATTCTAGAGTTCATAATGTTAATACTTCTCAATCAAGATGTAAGAAAGAGAACGGGAAGAAGAGTCTAAAGATCGAAGAGTACTTACTATTTAATCAGAAACTACGGGTCGAGGTCAACTCGGGGTGACTTGGGGAAAGCCAAATACGCTTTGAGAATAGATAGGAGACATCATAATCTCTGATGTGTTGCCCATTTAAGTTTTGAGCTTAATTGAACCTAACCCGTATCACAGAAGCGATGAAAACCATTCTAAGTTATTTACCTGCTTACAACCTGTTTCTTTATATCATAATACAGCTGAACATGGATCTGTGTGACAGTCACTTAATTAGTATGATTCCTGTTCGGATCTTTTCTAAAACGTGGTAGTCCCTGTCGAGACTGAAATTTGATCCCGTGTACTTTATTTCTATGTTTTATTCTACTTATGTAGTTGTATGATTTTATACCTGGTTACTTGGTCTTGATCGTATTATTTAACTCTTTAAAGGATGTTTTAAAACTTAATTGCAAATTGTTCAAATTATAGGGGTTTGTTGAGTAAATTTTTATATCGGCGAACTTGTCCATAACTTCTCCTGCAATAGGCGAAGTTATCCATAACTTCGCCTGTATAACCTTACCCCTATATAAAGATATTTTTCTGGTCAAACTGTTTATTATTTTCATAAACCAGCGAACTTATTTCCGTAACCCTAAGCGAACTTATCTTTCGAATCAAATCTGTGTTGATTTTCTCGATTACTATTCCTATTAAAGGTGTGTAGGGTTGTAGTATCGTATAATCACTGTCATTAATGTTAATCAATGGTCGTTTCGACCCGATTAGCGACCCCGTTTATTCGAAACCTTAACACCCGATTTTCAAACTTGTTATTACGTGATTGTAATCAATTTGATCGTCTAGATCGTCTTAAAAACATGTTTTACGAGATCCTCAATCTCCAAATTCACCAACTACACGTCGATTGAATAGCCTAACTGTTGCCGATTCATATTCAGGCGAACTTACAGTTTAGGCGAAGTTATTCTTAACTTCGCCTGAGGTTTAACTTCGCCTGATAATTAATTATGTAACAGTATATGAGGCGAAGTTGTGGTTAGGCGAAGTTATCATTAACTTCGCCTGGCCCTTTTAATTTTTATTAACTGTTAACAGGCGAAGTTCAAGCTGAGGCGAAGTTCGAAGTTATCATTAACTTCGCCTGGCCCTTTTAATTTTTATTAACTGTTAACAGGCGAAGTTCAAGCTGAGGCGAAGTTGTTCCCAACTTCGCCCCATCTCTAACTTCGCCTATACAGAATAAATCATAACTTCGCTCATGGTAACAGGCGAACTTGTGATTTGCCTTGACGTTTCTCTAACTTAGACTGTTTGTGTTGCAGAAATGGCAGCTGTAGCTGGAGCATGTGGTGCAGGTGGTGATGAAGGTGGAAACAACAACCGACAGTTTTTCCCGGGGCATAACATGTACATCACATTGGACCCGGATGCGAGTGGTGTTGATGATTTCCGCGAGATCATCACGTTTCTACTCCGCTCGCGTATATTCCACGCGATTACCACAACACTGCCGATATCTTTGCCAAACATTGAAGATTTCTGGCAGACAGTGGAATATGACTGTCGAGTCGAGCCCCCGGTTATGCGTGCAACGGTTAATAATCAGATTGTTCAGTTCTCGTCTGAACAGATCAGGGCGGCTTTGCGGTTTGGAGATGAAACGAGAGACGATCCTACCGATTTTGTGGCTCCATTCCGAGATGGAGCGTTTATGAGGATGGGATACTCTGGTCCCTTGGGGGATACTCAGAGACGCAAGGGGTTCTTGCTAGACCAGTGGCGCTTTCTCATGCACGTGATGATCGTGTGTATGTCAGGGAGAAAGGCTGGTACAGATAGCATGGGTGCGACCATGCAGTCGGCGATGACTGCACTGACTTACAATAAGCGTTACAGCTTTAGTCAGATGGTATTCTACGAGATAGATCGTCAGAGAAGAGCGGTGGCGCGTGAGAGATTTCTGATGTATCCAAGATTCCTTCAAATGATCTTGAATCATGTTGCTCCCACGTTACCTCAGCGCCGCCCAATTAGATATGTGGAAAGCGTAAGCAAGAGGATTTTCGCCCAGTGCAGATCATCCAGTGCGAGGAGTAAACCTGAGCTCCGTCCTCGACATACTCCATTATTTGGGTACTTGATCAACCCAGAGTATGTTCCAGCTCGTGGGGACGAGTTTCGGGATCCGGCACCACAACAGGCTGGAGCACCTCAAGCTATACCTGCTGCTCCTGTTGTGTCACCGGAGGAAAATGTAGACCTTGATGCAGAGTTTGGCGGTCAAGGATTTTTTGATATGGAGAGGGTTGATCGTGAGGAAAATGTGCAAGTCTCGGTTGCACAGGTTTCTAGTGTGAATGTTACTAGGGCAGCTACGACGGTGGCTGATTCAGATTCTTCAGAAGATGATGCGGCTGAAGCGAGACGAATTTTGGTAACACAAGAAAGGATTCATGAGAAAAGGAAGAGAGACGATGATGATAGTGAGTCGGACTTTGAGGAAGAAGTACATCAGTTGGTCCGCAGATCGAGAAAGGAGAGGACAGGTGCAGGTTCAGGAGCTGGTGAGAGCTCAAGGGTGGTACGTTTCACTCCACCCGCACTGTCCGGTATGACTATAGTTCCGTCATCATTACCTGTTACAAGGCCAAGCGCCACGGATGTTCCCGTGGTGGCTACCTCATCCTCATTCGGCCTCCCACCCACTACATTCCAGCTATCGACTCCGGAGATTGTATCCTTGCCACCTCAAACTCTTACTCCAACGGAGGTCGTGGCAAGATTTATTGAGTCGACAGTTGTAGCTATTGCAGGGTTGTCGGTTACGATACCACCTGCGGTTACGTTTACGCCTACTTCTGAGGTGCCGGTTACATTGGAAATCCCTCCTCAGTACACTCAAGATATATCACATCTGAGGTTTGATTTCGATGCAACCTTATCCGACTCGGAGAGAATAGCAGCGCTAGAAAGGGTCGTGGCAGAACAATCAAGGGTAAATCTTATCCAGACCCATGCTATTCAGCGCCTCGTTGCAGAGAATCAGATACAGTCGTCCCTGCTGATCGAACATGGCAAAATAATTGATGCCTTGAAACAGTTCTTGGCATCTCAGGGGGAGACGAGCTGTAAGGGTGATGAGCTGAGGACAAAGAAGCGTAATGATCGAGACGATGATCCCAATGCATCGAAAGGTGCAGGTGGAGAGTTGCCAAGAACTGAACAAGCTCTTGGGACTTCCACATCTCAGGGGGAGTCAACAAGTGCAGCTGGCGGTTCGGGTGATGATGTGGTGGTCGTGGATGCTGAGATGATGGATGATGATATTGTAGGTGATGATGATGTGTTACCGGTTGATGAGATAGAGAAGATTGGGGCAGAGATTGTTATTGATAGTGAGATTGAAGAGGGAGAGATTGTAGAGGAGAATGTTGAGCATGAGATTCCGGAAGTTGATAAGGCAGATATGAGTCAAGATATGGGAAGCGATGAGACGGAATGGGAAGAGCAGCCAAGATGGAAAGAAGGCTATGCTCAGTGGTTCGTAAAAACTAAGAAACCGGCGGTCCCTACTATGTTCAAGAAAAGTTACAACATTAGAGGTTATGCTGAATCGAAAAAGGGGATTATATGCTGGATATATGATGAGCAGTTGAGGCTCTTTGTGATTAAAAGGTATGATGGTGTTCAGTACTTCAAGAGGCTGTTGAGATCGTTGAATACATTGCCTAAGTGTGAAGTGAAGGACTTAGCCAGATTAGGGTTGATAAACAGAAGTGATGATAACATGGCTAGGGTCATTGGGAAGATTGTCTGGAAGGAAAGTATAAAAGAGAAAAAGTTCGAGTTATTAAAGCCGCAGAAAGGAAAGCTTATTGAAGACAAAGATAGAGGAATGAGAGCAGATGGCAAGCCTTGGATGATCATGAAGTATAAGCCGATCCGGTGTCTAAAAGAAGTGCCCATGAAACAAATGCCCAAGGATGTGCTCAAAGATCTGAAGTGGTGGTACGTTGATTGTGAAACAGCTGAAGCAGTAATGTAGGATGAATATGAACAAGAGCTGCTGAGAGTGTATGATCCAATGCACTTGGTGAATTTGTCTCAAGCTGATCTGCAGGTGCTGAACGAGAAGAAGATATTTTATATTCCTGCTTGGAAAGAAGAAGCGAAGAAATATCAAAGAATAGTATCAGTTTGTGTACGAGAAGGAGTTCATGCTTAAAGATGAAAGATACAAGATTGTTGAAGATTACAAGACACGTGCTTGAAGATAGAGATATGAAGCTACTGCCAAGGGGGAGTCTGTTGGTACATGATGTCAGTAGTTCAGTGACTAGTGTCTGTAATCGAGTTAGTTGGATTTGTGTTTTGGATGTAAGCGAAGTTCTCACAAGTTCGCTGATATAGGCGAACTTGTGGAACAAGCGAAGTTAGGAACAACTTCGCCTAAACATGTTAGGCGAAGTTGTCGTGCTTTATAAGCTGTTAGGTTACGGCTAAGTTGATGAGGATAGTACGAGTTTTAGTTTACGAGTTATTCAGTTTGTGTAATCGGTGATTAGTGAATCACGTGTTTCCAGTTGCAATACAACGTGTCTTTGTTTATTGTAACGTGTGTTTGATCGTGTTAACGTGTATTGTCTTCTACGCTCGTATCGTCTTACGTAGGGATTCCGCACATACGTAGAACGAGATATTCCGTGTAGATCCGGCTAGGAACCTACACTTCAGCACCTTAGTGAAAAGTCAAACTCACACATTAGCAAATGTTTAATGCATTTAAACGCTGTAGACACTTAGGAGTTAGGACCTGGTATTGCTTTTGTCAATATATCTGATTTCTTGTACTATGTTACATGTCCACAACATCCTTGATCTTGTCCAAGATCAGAAACAAAGCCCTTTAACCATATACCTCATTCACTACTTCATTCAAAGCTATATGGTCAGCCTCAGTTGTAGATTGACAACTGCATGCTGTAATAATGCTAATCTCGATTAAAATCATCATTTGTTTACCAAGGCTAATTAATTATTCAAGCTTGGTAGGTAATAAATTTTTTTCTAATACAAAGTCTTCATTGGCAGCCAATGTCACCCGCACAAGCAGTGCAACTTCAGTTGTGTTAACACTTCAAGACTAGGGAGTTATTCTTCAGTTGAACCTAAATAACCCTCCCATGTGGGCAAGATTACTACAGCAAGAATTCTGGATAAGGCAACCAATAACTTAGACAAAACTAATGTTATAGGTCAAGGAGGCTATGGCGCAGTTTATCAGTAAAAGATGATACAATGGTTGATTCTTGGGTTGTTGCCTAGGGACAAGATAGTCTTTCCCCACCCACATGAACCTTGCTGCATCTAGGATAGGTTTAATTCTCTAACATTTAACCACTCACAAGATTTGCTTGAACCGAAAAGACTAATTTTAGATGTCCATAGGCAATGATAGTGGTCGATTCATGTTTCTAAGCTGGTGGATGATGGGTGAATGGGGTTAAGTGGTTAACTAGTTTTCGCTAATTCAAGGTTATATCAAGTTTTATTGAGAACATCTAACTAGCACGAAAAGAAAATCTATTTGGCAAGTTAGTTTATCCCTCATAAGGGGAGACTTTGACAGGATATTTGAACCCAAAGCCAGACAGCTCAGCATGCTGTAAGTCAACTAGTCGAGCCAGTGTTCAAGTAGCAACTTATAAGTATCGTGTCAACTCAGCACTATGTCTCATCATCAGCATATGACATCAAAGTCTCGAAATAAACGTTTAACTACTGATCCAAACATCATCCAACTAAAGAAACAGCAAAACAAGCATAACAAACCATAGTCTTTATTTGTCTAGACACTTAGACACTTAAAGCACACCGTTAAAAAACATAGTAGATAATAAACACGAAAGCAAATCAAGCCCTCTCACCCCTGATACGCCTGGCGAGCTGGATGTCTTTAGGCATGATGGTCACACGTTTGGCATGAATTGCACACAGATTAGTGTCCTCAAACAACCCAACCAGATATGCTTCGGCCGCCTCTTGCAATGCCAGCACAGCATGGCTTTGGAAACGCAGATCAGTCTGTACATTTCATTTTCAAGAATCAAACATTAATTGCTCATATTATTAATCTTCAATAATAAGAATCTTATCATTTATAGAATAATTTTTACCTTGAAGTCCTGGGCGATCTCACGAACAAGCCTCTGAAAGGGGAGTTTCCTGATCAAAAGTTCCGTACTTTTCTGGTATTTACGGATTTCACTGCACCATAATAGTTCCCACGGTTAATATAAATGAAATATAAGCAATTTATCATAAAAAATAAAAAAAATAAAAAAAGTGATGAGTTATAAACCGAAGGGCAACGGTTCCAGGTCTGTATCTATGAGGTTTCTTCACACCACCGGTTGTTGGAGCAGACTTGCGAGCAGCCTAATGCACCAAAAATATGTAAACCACATGAAAAATAAAACATATATTTTAACTCTTTTCAACCCGTCCATTTTGACACCTCGGTGTAATGTCCATATTAGGAATTAAGCAATACCTTGGTGGCAAGTTGTTTTCTAGGAGCCTTCCCTCCAGTCGACTTGCGGGCAGTTTGCTTGGTACGAGCCATCTACAATTTCACCAACATATTTATAACGTCATCTGTACTTCTAGTATTAAATCAAACAATAACGGATAACCCATTTTACATGCCTAAATACAAAATATTCCGGCTAAAGATGAGCACGCTTATAAAAGCTTTAATCTTTAACAAACTACTCAAGATTACAGTTATGGAATATGGAGTGACCCTCCATCATTAAAAGACTTATTATTATATTTTTACGCAGTTATAAATCCTAGAAAGAGTAATAACTAATAAGGTAATAAGGCATGGACTTATTTCTATCATGCCAAACAAACAAACTCGGGACCTAACGGGCATACATTAACATATTAAAGTACTTTGAAGATATACTTAAATCAGCTAAGAACTAGAAATACAAAACAAATAAAAATTAGGCAAATTACAAGTTCAGAATATCAATTAATAATAAATAACATATAATCCAAAAATTACTAATTTAGGGATATGAGATATTCAAAATTAGGGTTCTATAATTTCAGAAAATTAGTAAAAATGAGATGGTATACATACACAAATGTAAGCGCATAATCAGATAACTGACGTTAATTACCCTAACAGTAAAACGATAATTGGCGAATTAGGAACTGAAAAAAAAACCCTAATCGTGACAATTGAATGGTGTTATGTGAACAAAATTAGATGAGGAACGTTAACCCTAACAGTATAACGATAGATTTGATACGGAAGATATTGTACCTCTAATTCGAAAACTTTTAAGCTTCTTCTTCTTCTTCGATCTATTTAATTTTAAAAGAAAGAAAAAAAATCTACCACAAGATCGATTGTGTATTTATAGCGATATTAATGGGTCGGGTCACAAGGCAACTCACTGAACCGGGTTGGCCGGTTTTAAATAAAAGTGGACTCTTAAATTATTTTCAAATAAAAAATGCATACATGTTGCTAACTTAAGACAAATTTTTACCATGCTTTGTGATAGGGGTGTTCACGGTCCGGATTTCGCGGTTTTTAGGTCAAACCGTGAACCAAAACGTTAGTAACGGCTTTTGATTTTCGTAATCAAAATCGAACCGTTGAACTCTTAAACCGAATCAAACCGAACTGTTTATAACAGTTTGATTTCACGGTTTGGGCTTGTTCGGTCTTTGTACAAAATGTCCAAAATAATTCATGATAAGTTAATATTATATAACTCATAATAATTTATATAATTTAACAAACAACTGATTTTTACTTTTTTAAAATCTCATTTAAGAAAATAAAAGACCAATTAAAGCTTCTTGCATTTTCAATTTGGGCTCAGCCCTCTTTTTTTGTTTACTATCAATATTTTGATACATATTTAGTAGTGTCCATGTATATACACATATACATAATACGAAATACTATATATGTCTAGTTATAAATTTATACACACACACATATATATATGAAATATTAGAAAAATACATATAAATAAATCATATGGTCCGGTCCGGTTTATACGGTTTGGTTTTGGTTCAAACCGTAAACCAAACCGTTCACTACGGTTTGGAAATTTTCAAACCAACCGACCAAGAGCTAAGAAAAAAAACCAACCGTGAAACCAAACCGATGGCCGGTTTGGGCGGTTTCACGGATTCGAACCGAACCATGAACACCCCTACTTTGTGATGTTGGTCAAATATGAACCTAAGTAAAGAAAAACAATATGTAAAAGGCTAAGGTAGTACATGAGATTTTGAAAAGATAATATGTATAATTTGAAATTTCGATTCAACCGCATATCCGGTTTGCTTGTTTCTTGTTGTTTTGCTGATAAGCAATTTGCTTGTTGCTTGTTGACGACGTAAGGAATCCTATGGTGTATCCGTGTGTATGAGATCTTCCTTCTAGAAGGGAATATAAACGGTTACTCAAAGTAATGACCGCTTAGGGGACCCGGGGTGGAGCATGGTCGGCCTCCATCACGTGTGATGGCCTCACGCACACCGCCGCTGGTGCCCCATCACGCGTGATGGGGGTGTTTGTGTGATGGCTATCACGCTATGAGGGGGGATTCCAAGAAAATATGAACGTTGGAGGGGATGGTTTTGACCGTTGGAGGGGGGGGGAGGGGATTTAAAAAAAAATAATAACCAATATAAATAAAACATAAACAATCATTTCAATCCAACTCAAAACACTCTCAATCTTCCCCTTCATTCACAACAAAAAAATATGGAATTTCCGAACGACTTGGTTTCCTTAGACACCGATAGCTCTTCGTCTTCGGACGATGACATTCTCGAATAGTTCCCGGTGTTATATAACGAACTTGAAGGCCCGAGCCGTCCAAAGAAAAAAATGGTGGATCGTGATCGTATATATGCCCACGAAGTGCTAATGAATGACTATTTTGTGGAGGAGCCGAAATACAATGACGAGACGTTTAGGGAACGCTTTCGTTTGCCGAAATATTTATTTTAAAGATTGTAGCTTACGTCGAAGCAAACGAAGAATGGTTTCAAGAATCTTACGACGCGAGGGGCAAACGAAGTTTTGTGGCGCTTCAAAAATGCACATCCGCTATTCGTCAATTAGCGACAGGTAACCCACCCGACCAATTCGATGAATACTTACAAATGTCTGAGAGAACTTCACGTGAATGTCTACAATTCTTTTGTGACGCGATTATTAAATTGTTTGGCAAAGAGTTTTTACAAAAACCAACAAGACATGACATTACATGTCTTTACGCCGCGCACGAGGCTAGATGGCATTTTCCAGGGATGCTCGGTAGCATCGATTGTACACATATCGAATGGAGGAATTGTCCACGGGAGTTGCGAGGGGCGTATGTTAGGGGTGATATCAAACAACTGACCATCTCACTTGAAGCGGTTGCGTCAAAAGATTTATGGCTTTGGCATTCTTATTTTGGTGTTCCCGGCTCAAACAACGACATCACTGTTCTGTAAACATCACCGTTGTTTCAGAGCGTAACAAATGGTACCGCACCTTTCTGTCCGTATTTTGTCAACGGGAGATATTACAGACGTGGCTACTATCTTGTCGATGGTATCTACCCGCAATGCATGGTCTGTTTTTGTGAAAACCTTTTCGTTTCCTGTCGAGCAAAATGAAAAAGCGTTCAAGAAGTTGCAAGAATCGGCAAAAAAAGATGTCGAGAAAGCTTTCGGTGCTTAAAAGGGTAGATGGTGCAAACTTAGTCGACCGGTTCGTGCAATGAAAAAACCAACGATCTCTAGCTACGTGTATGCATTCATCATATTACACAATATGTTAATAAAAGAAGATGGACATGCAATTTCTCCAGATTAGGTACCGGATCCTCCTACTCAAGTTCCCGTTACCGATGATGTGCAATTAGACTTGCGGGATGAAAATATTCACCATCGGTTGAGATGGGATCTAGTTGAACTTATAGGTTCTTTAGGTTTGGAATTTCTGGATTCAGACGAGGAGTAGACGTTTATTGTAACTTTTATTTTTTAATTCTAATTTTTAAGTTGCATTATGTTCTAGTAAAGTATTGTTTTTATTTTTAAAGTTGCAAAAAAAACAAAAAAAACAAAATCCTATCACACCACACCACCACCTCTACCAATTTCCATCAAATGTGATGGATTTGGACTTGGTGACATGGCACACCACCATTGGGTGTGGTGGGTGATGAAAGTGAAACCACCCCTCCCCCCTTAGGTGACGTGACAAGAAAGCAAAAAGAATGAGAATGTTCATCCACTAATAAAAAATAAATAAAATAAAAACCATCAAGCTAGAAGTATGGACCACTAAAATACTCCCCTCACACACTATAAAAAGGCCTTTAGAATTCAATAGAAGAGATAGATAACAATCTTGTAATAAGAACATAATGTATGAGTAATTTCTTAATCGAAGGAAGTAATTTAGCCTTCTTCACTTGTTTAATATAATACCAAATTTAAGAAAAATAAAAAATCAGGAGGCACCATAATTGACCGACCTAATGTACTCAACATGCAGTCGCGCGTTGGGTGTAAGGATACTGTTTTGGTGGATATGTTTTTTTTCTTGTTTTCGAAAGGGGTTTTTAGTGGATATGTTTTCATTATGTCATATTAGATTACTATAGAGGTAGTGTACCAAAAAAACCCAAATACCCTTAAGGACTACCCGCGGGTCACTCAGGAGTCCCTCATAAGACACCCGCGGGGCATACAAGTCATCCGCATAATCATTTGAGGAAGAAACACTTCCATATCACATGCGGAAGCATCATAGCACCCTCAAAAGTCATCCGCAAGAAGGAATACCCTTCCACGTAAATGACCACGAGGTAATGCTCCGGGACAGCTGTCAATAACTAATTACCTTCTAGAAGATTTACCGAGAGGCTTTCTTGGGCAATACATGATCCTTCGGCCAATCAGCCAATAACACCTGGCAAGGTCGTTATAACCGTGCACATGGCCAATATTCTCTCATTAACCAATGATAAAGAGACACGTGTCCATGTTGTTATACATGCACATGCAACGTTTAAACTGAACCAATCACATAAGGACACGCGTCCAGACGGTTATGCATGTATCTTCTTAAGGGACAGCTGGCTCAACCACCTTCCCACCCCCTTCGGCTATAAATACCCTCTCAATCATCATGAGGTATTCATTCACTCCGACAGTACTCTCTCAATTTACTTAAGTGCTTATCTCCTACATAACAGTACTTATTCTCACGCCGGAGGGTGGTTACGGGAAGACCCCCTCTTGTTCTTCCCGTAACGAGCTCACGGTGTCTGTTTTGCAGGTGTTCGTCACTGGACTTTAGGCAATTGGGTTCAAATCGTTTGGCAGTTAACCGTATCCTACCCTGTTGACTCATTGGATCTAGGACCCATACTTGGGGAGTAGATCCGTGTTTCTTCATTGGCGCCATGGACGAAGGGTACGGAATGAACGATTTCATGCCGTACCCTGAGCTATGATGACCCTCCTAGGAGATCTGTTTCTCCACCGATAAGAGGAAGTCATATTCAGTACAGTCACCCAGAAAAACAATACCAGAAAGAAATTCCAAGGTTACGTCCTCGTTCCCGCGTAAATATGATAGTACCGTCTTACGAAGAAGAACTAGACGGACACGACTCGACATATCATCTGGGAGGTAGTTATTAAAGCGGGGACAACCGTTTTCTTCCATTTGGAGAGGCTAGTTATCTGCGATCGGCTATTCGCCACGCAGAATATTATAGCAACGCGGAACACGATTTTTCCAAACCATATCTTCCGGAATCAATTGCAGAAAAATCAAAGTTTATTCCGGCCATCGCGACAGCTCCGTTCCCGATAAACGCAAAAATACCAACATCCGTTGGGACATATAACGGGATGACGGACCCCAGTGATCACTTGCTGAGGTTCGAAGCGGTTGGAGGAGTCAGTGGTTGGACTCTTCCATACTGGTGTCATATGTTCGCATTGACATTTACTGGAGCTGCACGAGAATGGTTTGAAAAATTGCCTTGCGGACACATTAAGAGTTGGAAAGACTTCGTAGCAAAGTTTTCCCAACACTTTAGTCAACAAAAGAAACACACTCGTGACCCGTCTGAAATACTTGATGTAGTAAGGCGAATTAATGAATCCATTGAGGATTTCATTACCCGTTTCAATAATGAGAGCCTTAATATTGGCGGGGTTAGTGAAGACATGCTAAGGGGAGCATTCCGAAAGAATGTAAATAGTGACGCTCTGATTCGTACTCTAACCGGAAGAGATGGTATGCCCAAATCTTGGGACGAAGTCATGACGTCAGCTAAGCTATTCGCAAAAACTGAGAAAACCTTGGGATCCGGCAGTCAAAAACAAGTGCCAAAAGTCGAATTCCAAACCCCAAGACCAAATCGATAGGCCAAGGGGCCAATTTGGTCTAGAATGCAACCAAGTACAGAAGCACCAAAGCAATTTGATGCGAGATCATTGATTAGCAACAAGAACAAACGTAACTTTCCCGCACGTTCTTCCAATAACAGTTGGACTCAGTTGTCAAAATCTCCATCAGAAATCCTCACGACAGAGAATCTGACTTTCCGCAAGCCTCAACCATTACCAAGGAAATCATTCCTTGACAGTAATAAACGTTGTACGTATCATGATGACATAGGGCACAACACAAACGAATGTGTGGCCTTAAGAAATGAAATAGAGGCAGCGGTAAAAAATGGGAAGTTAAGCCATTTGGTCAAGAATGTAAGACCAGGGGCTGGTAAACCTCCCGCAAAGGACAACCAGGGCCCAGCCAAAAGGCGAATAAAAGATCTGAACGTTCATATGATTCATGGAGGCCAACAGACCAGCGGGAAGAGGAAAAAATTTGAAGACGAAGAGTGGAAAAATGAGCCAGTCATTTTTCCTCGTATCAAAGGAGGACCATGTAACAAAAACCCTTTGATAATTATTGCCTTATTCGGACACTACCGGTCACAATATGTGTTCTTCGACACCGGTAGTACGTCCGACATTATGTATGAACAGTGCTTTGAACAGCTTGAGGAAGAGGATAAAGAACGATTACGACCCATTCACGCACCCGTTTATGGGTTTGGTGGGGAAATAATGCACCCGCGGGGTGTCATTACTTTCCCGGTCACACTTAGTGATGGAGTTCACTCAAAAACTGAAGAGGTTGAATTCTTAGATTTACCGGCAACCTCGAAACATGATATTATCCTCGGACGAGAGGCAATTGGTGACTTCAATGCCCATCCGTCCACAGCTCATGGAGCAGTAGGGGTCCCGACCCGCACTGGCGTAGCAATAATCCATGTTAACCGACATTGCTACACAACTGAAAGTTCAAGGCCGAACAAAGTTTCCAAACAAAACCAGAGGGCTGAACCGGAGAAATGGGTTCTCAACAAGAAATTTCCCGATCAAACCGTAGTAATTGGTCCGGCTATCTCCGAAATCGTCCGAACTTTTCTGAAACAATTATTGACAAAGAATATCGACATTTTCGCATGGCAACCCGCGGACATGACAGGTGTCCCGAGGAACATTTCAGAGCACAAGTTGAAGGTGGATCCGTTGATCACCCCAATTGTGCAAAAGAAGCGAAAAATGGGCCCCGAACAGACAAAAGCCATGAACGAGCAAGTGCAAGACCTTCTTCATCCCGGAATCATCCGAGAAATCAAGTACCAAACATGGGTGGCTAACCCGGTGATGGTCCCAAAAAGTAATGGAACATGGAGGATGTGTATAGATTAAAAAGATCTAAACATGTCTGAAAGATTGTTACCCACTTCCGGAAATTGACTTAAAGGTAGATGTTGTGGCCCCATTCAAATTCAAGTGCTTCCTCGATGCCTACAAAGGGTATCACCAGATTCATATGGCGGCTGGTGATGAGGATAAGACAGTGTTCCGCACTGACCAGAGCACATTCTTCTACAGAATGATGCCTTTCGGGTTAAAAAACGTGGGGGCCACGTATCAAAGGCTGATGGATCAAGCCTTCAAAGGTCAGATAAGTCGAAACCTCGAAGTTTACATGGACGATATAGTGATCAAAAGCATCGAAGAAGATCAAAGGCTGAGGGACATAGAGGAAACTTTCGAAACACTGAGAAGTATCAACATGAAACTCAATCCAGCAAAGTGTTCCTTCGGGATGGAGGAAGGGAAGTTCCTCGGGGTAATCGTTACAGGCACGGGTTTCAAGGCTAATCCAGACAAGATACAAGCAGTAGCCCGCATGCCATCTCCCGCATCCCTCAAAGAAGTCCAAACACGTAACGGGAGATTGGTAGCATTAAATAGGTTTTTGGCAAACCACGCTGCTAAATCTTATCCGTTCATTTCAACTCTGATAAATTGCCTCAAAAAGGCACAATTCAGATGGACTCCGGAAGCCGAGCAAGCGTTCCAAGAAGTCAAGAAGTGTTTAATGGAATTACCCACGTTAACTGCTCCACACGCAGGTGAACCATTAACACTATATTTGTCGGCATCCGACATTGCTGTGGGGGCTGTCCTATTGACGGATAGGAAAAATGTCCAAACTCCAATTTATTACGTCAGTAGAACATTATCGGACCCGGAAACAAGATATTAGATGTTGGAAAAGCTGGTACTAGCACTGATCTATGCCGCCAGACGACTCCGCATATATTTCCAGGGTCATCCCATAAATGTGTTAACCGGATACAAACTCAAGAACGTGTTGAGTAAGCCTGAATTGTCCGGTCGGCTAGCAAAGTGGGCCATAGAATTGGGTGAACACTCAATCGAATATAAACCAAGACCGGCAATCAAAGGACAAGTGTTGGCGGAATTTGTCACAGAAGTTCCGCAACACAAAGAACAAGAGTGTTTGATTGAACAACAACCCCAAGCACCTCCGGAACAAGGACAAATTTGGTCATTGTTTACGAACGGAGCCTCGAGCTGTGAAGGATGTGGTGCTGGCCTAAGGCTAGTCAATCCCGAGGGATATGAATTTACATACGCCATCAAATTGGACTTCAAAAGTACCAACAACGAGGCGGAGTATGAAGCCTTCTTGGTAGGCCTGCGGATAGCGAAAAAGCTTGGGGTGAGACACTTGGAAGCACGTGTGGATTCTATGCTAATTGCGGGACAAATAAATGGAACATATGAAGCCAAAAACGATGTCATGGCTTCTTATTTGTCACAAGCGAGGGTATTGATTTGCCAATTTACCTCCTTCAACGTTATTCACATTAAAAGGAGTGAGAACAAATCGCCGGACGCTCTTAGCAAGTTAGCTTCAACAAATTTTGAGCATTTTGCCAAAGATATTCGTGTAGAAGTCTAAGACCATCCATCCGTTCCCCAGAATCAAGTCTTGGTAATTCAAACAGGCGTTGAATTATGGATGACGCCAATTAAAGCTTATCTATCTTCCGGAGCGCTTCCAGCTGGGAAAGCTGAAGCTCGGAAAATCAAACACAAAGCTTTGAATTACCAGTTGACTGATGGTATCTTGTACCGAAGATCATTTCTTGGTCCGCTGTTACGTTGTGTGGACGCGGAAGACGAAAATTACCTCATCCGGGAAATTCATGAAGGTATTTGTGGACTTCATGCGGGTCCAAGAATGACATATGCAAAAATCATGAACGCAGGGTATTACTGGCCTGGAATGCATTTAGACGCTGTGCAAGAAATCAGAAAGTGCGATTCTTGCCAGCGGCATGCCCCAAGTACCTTGCGTCCAAAGAACGAACTGATTCTGGTAACATCTGTCTGGCCGTTCCAGAAGTGGGCTATCGAAATTATGGGACCTTTCCCAGAAGCCCCGAGACGAGTCAAGTTCCTGATAGTGGCCATTGATTACTTCACCAAGTGGGTAGAAGCCAAACCAGTCGCCTCAATAACGGCATCAAGTGTTAAGAAATTCCTTTGGGAATTCATCATCTGCCGGTTTGGTCTCCCGCAACAGTTGGTAAGTGACAATGGGACCCAATTTGCTGATAGCGGATTACAAGAATGGTTAAGAGAACTTCAGGTAACCCAAGTTTTCACATCTGTTGCTCACCCTCAAGCAAATGGTCAAGTCGAAAGGACCAACAGAACTATCAAGGAAGGAATTAAGGCGATGTTTGGTACTAAACGGACCAGTTGGGTTGACGAGTTACCCCATGTACTCTGGGCCTTCCAGAAAAACTCTAGTAATTCAGAAACGCCGTTTAGCCTAACTTACGGCACTGAAGCCATGATCCCGGTAGAAATCGGGATCCCATCCGCGAGGGTTCTGTTAATAAACGATAACGATCGCGAACTCCGGATAAATCTCGATTTGATCGAAAAAAGACGAGAATTAGCATCGATCCGCGAGCACAATTACAAAAGACAGCTTCAAAAATACTATAATACGCGGGTTCAAGAATGTAAATTCGATGCGGGAGACTTTGTCTTCTGCAACAACGAGGCATCCGGACAGGAGCCTCCGGGCAAGTTAGCCCCAACTTGGGAAGGACCTTACAAAATCAAACAAGTATTAACCAAAGGTGCCTACAAGCTGGAGAAATTAGACGGGACTGACATTCATCGGACATGGAATGCAGCACAACTAAAGAAATGCTACATGTAGTGCTCCTATTTCTTTTATTTTCGGCCTGCACGCCCACATAGTACAGTAATTATGTAAATTCTGTTTCTAAGAAGGGTTATGCCCAATATATGAGAAATGTCCAGTCAATTCCATGTTATTTTGTTAAGTTGTAATCTTTTATTGACAAAACCGAAATTCCGGATAGGCACTTATATTATAGTGCATAAGACAAAGTGCACCGGGAGAAACACAAAGACTTCTTATTATTGATCAAAAGAGATTACAAAACAGGAAGAAAGATTTACAAAGGAAAGTACATTTATGGGGCGACATTTTCGCCTCCCGCGGTATCTTCGGCTCCTTCGTTTTCTTCTTCCTCAAGATCCAGCAACTCCTTTAGTTGCTCAATGGAATCATCCTTATCTGCAAGCTCCGATATATTATCAGAGAGGGAGAATTTCAAAGTGTCATAATCCTTGGTTTTATCGATAAGGATGGAAGCGGTATCCACATCAGCCAAGACATACTCCTCCGGCACTTTACCTTCGGAAGCAAAATTATAGCCTTCCTCAAAACCCATCTGCCGGCCTGCTTGTTCGGAAGCACGGAGGAGTATTGCGACACAGTTCCCAAGGTCGTCACTATTCCGAACATCAGTAATAACCTGTTGAAGTCATAAAACAATGTATGAACACATACACGTGTAAATGAATTATGGCAGCAAAAGATTTAGTACCTTGGGAATTGCCGTCCACAGAAGCCATTTCTTGTCCACCTGAGCTCGAATAAGATCCATCTTATGATTAGCACACTCCAGCGCTTGGTCTCGACTCTTAGTATTAAGGTCGGATAAACGCTTTTCCTTGG
The DNA here is from genome assembly GCF_021521415.1 of Bidens hawaiensis. Classification (NCBI taxonomy): domain Eukaryota; kingdom Viridiplantae; phylum Streptophyta; class Magnoliopsida; order Asterales; family Asteraceae; genus Bidens; species Bidens hawaiensis. The sequence goes on along the minus strand of NW_027493409.1, from coordinate 325,009 downwards.
CTGCTGAGTTGGCTTGAAGGGTCTTAATCAGCTCAGCTTGGTCGTCTAGCTGTTTCTGAAGAGCGACCTTAGCTTCCACAGCAGCAAGCTGTGCGGCTTTCGCCACTTCCGTAGCTCGATGACTGTCTCGAGCATCAGTTAATGCCTTGAGAGCCTCTTTATTGGCATCAACCAAGTTCCGCTCGGTTTCCTCCAACTCATCATTCATAACTAACCAATCCCGGCGAAGTTCTTGATTGGTAGACATAGCGTTCGCCACATGATAAGAGTTGGAGTCGAACAGATCTTTGCGGATGTGACGACGTTGTCGTTCCTTCTCTGTAGGAGGAAGACTTTCGTCGAGATATTCCTGGCAAACATCCGCATCATTCAGTACCGAGTTCCGCCTTAACGTCCATCGGGGATGATGCGGAGCAGTATCTTCACCCATTTGAGAAGAGGAAGTTTGCCCTCTGTGTTTAGACACATTAACCCCACCCTGATCTTGGAGATTGTGTTCATCAGGGTGTGGAGATGTGGGATGCTTCTCAAACTTAGCAACCTCTTTTTCCCTGATCGGAGAATAGTCTGATAGGTTGATCGGCTCTTAAACAGTGTTGAATGGAGAGGTTGGCGGAGTCGGAAGTGGTACAGTAATTGAATCCTTGAAACCTGAAATTTCCAAGGCAAAGCTTTCTTAGCTATCAGTAAGTGACAAGGTCAAAATATAGCCATAATGGTTTAAAACCTGACCTTTGGAAGCATCTCGGGAAGACAGCTCTCGAAGGCGAGCACCCAAGTCAAGAACCTGGGTCTTTTCCTTCTTCTTCTTTTTCTTAGGCGCAGCATCGGAAGGTTGCGCTTTCCGCTTGCCAGCAGCCTTAGAAGTACCCGCATCCAAAACTTGAGGTTCACCCTCAACGGTTCGAGGACCACCCTCCCCACCTGTTGACGAGTCGGTGGTGGCCTTCGAATCCTGCTTGCGGGTCAAACCTACAGTCGAAGGTGAAAAGTTAGTAGCACCAATCGATAACCCCCCTTCACAGAGTGATGACTATTTGCTGGAAGAAAAAAGAACTATCACTCCGCTTGAGGTAACGGCGGTTACAGGGCGGGGTTGAAAAATACCTTCGCATTTTTTGACAAACTCCTCACCTTGGGCTTACATCGCCTCGGAAACAATGGGCTCCGGAGTAAGAGTAGCGGAAAAAAGAAAGTTATTCTCCGTGCGATCCAAGAACGGCACATCATGTGGTGCAATGGGGCGGCGTACCATCATGCCACCCGTCGTATCCATAAGAGTGGAGAGGATTGTACCTTCACCTGCAATCGCAGAGTATTAAAAACAAATAAACTGAGAACCCGAAATGTTACAAGCAAAAACTTACTTCCATCGGAATTCTCATAGTACGGTTCCAAGGTGAATGGCCACAAACGCCTCATCTTGGCGTGCATCATCGCCCCCTCATGAATTGGGCGCATGGGCGTCGGAACCTTGGTCAAAGTAAGGTACCAAGCAAGCCCTTTGTATTCGGAAGCTGGGATCTCCGGCAATTTGTCCTTTGGCTTCCGATGGATCATTGTAAACGGGATAACATCTTCCCAGATCCAGAAAAATTTGGATTTCCACCCATGAATGCTGCGAAGCCATTCAAAGCCAATAACCCCTTTCCCGGTGGTAGCAGAACTATACCAACCTTCCCGGAAAGTCATTTTGAAGAAAACGGCAAACATGCCGACGGAAGGATCATAGTTATGTGCTTGGCTGCAGAACTCGAAGTGGCGAATCCTGAGCATCCCAAAAGGGTGAACTTGGGATAAATGAATCCCATATGCCATCAAGACCGATCGCACGAACTTGGTTACGGGCAACCGGAAGTTCCCGGTGGTGAAATGGTCCAACTAAACAACCATCTTCCTCGCTGGAGGCGCCGTTGCAATGGCTCCGTTTGACGGACGTTCAGCCTCCCATTCAGGAGGAAAGCCGTACACGTTTTTAACGTCCTCGAAGTCTTTCACTTTAATATCACACCCGACTTCAGTAATAGCGGGAGAATTTTTCTTCTGGCAGCCATTTTATGGTAAATGATATGAGACGGATATACGAGAGAAGAAGTTCTTTGGTATGAGTAAGAGAAAAAATATGTAAGTGATAAGAATGGATTGAAGATTTCAAGGCCTATTTATACCCATCGCAGTTAATGCGACCGTCTGACTAACAGAGGAAAGAGAAAAATCCGGGCCACAGGATGGCTGACACGTCAGGCGAGAGATTCGAAAAAGTGTATACAGGCTGTCAAGTGGACGATTTACACGTCTCGTCAACTGTCGCCTATACCCTCTTCCTGCCACGTCATTAGCTCAATCCAAATTGCACAAGTACAAAAATTCAAAAAGACAAGATATTTCACAAAATATATTATCAACATAAAGTTTCTTTTCATTCAAAATAGTGATCACAAAAAACATGAAAAGAAATTACAAGTCAAAATTTTAAACACCTACACCTATCCTATGGGTTAGGAGGCGTTGTATATTCCGGAGCAGTATGAGCCACATATTCCGCCTTGTCATCATCGGACTCATCATCATCAGATTCGTCATCAATATATACCTGCAATTGATTCACACCATCTTCAGATGAAGCAAATTCCGGAAGCATATTTTGTAGCGGGAAGACAAGGTCATCATACTCTTGAACCCGCATATCCAACTCCTGCTTTGCGTCGAGGCCATAGAGCGGGTGACTCTCAATAGGTTGTCCGGATTGGGCAAACGCCAATCCTTCGTCAAAACCTTTCACCCGGCCAACGCCTTCCGAAGCAGCAGTCAGGTTCACGAAGCAATCGGTAAGCTCCGTGCTCCTCTTAATATGACGAATGACCTGATAACAAAAAGCGTAAAGAACATGTTAGCACGAAACCCAAAATGCATAGACAAAGCAGCACACAAAGAAAATCTTACCGAGTCAAGGCCACGGTTGAGGAAGTACTGCCTCTCCCGTTCGGCACGTTCCGCCCTATCACGGAGCCCCTGTAACTTTGTGGAGGCTTGGTTGTTTGTCTCAGTGTGAGACTGCAAAAGGGAGTCGTATGCAGATTGCATTTCAACAATAGTCTTATTCTTAAGCTCGGACTGCTCCCCTTGCAATCTCAACGCTTCCTCGAGCTCTTGAATTCGGGCGTCCTGACGAGACACCTCGTCCTGTGCCCTCGCCAACTCGTCCTTCTTCTTTTGAGTCTCAGATCGAGAAGCTGCAAGAGTGGCGTTAGACCTTTCACAGGCCTCTTTCCAACTCTTAGCAGCTTCAGCACTCCGGTCTTGTTCTAACTTAAAAGCAGCTTCGGCATCGACTTGTTTCCATTTTGCCGCTACCGCTGCCTTCCGCTGCTCCTCAGCTTCTCTCTCCGTAATCTTCACAGCCTCGGAAGCTGTACCCAGTTTCCCACCCATAGTTCGCCACTCCCGCAAGATTTCCTGACTACAAGCTAAGCTATTAGTCAAAGAAACAGCTAGATCAGTATGAAGTTCTTGGCGGGAGCGAGTTTGTTGATACGCTATTTCAGCAGGTGGCATACAAGTTCAACAAAACTCATACAGGTCTTGGGGTTAGAAACCCGAGACCCGTTGACAATGTCCCAAGGCGGGACAAACAAGTCAAAATCTCCTCCTAATTGCACGTTCCCAAAAGATTGAGAACTTGAAGTCCCGAGACGGATTGGGGAGGAAGAAGTCTGCTGGGGGGCATTTTGCGAGGAACCTCCCCCAATCTCATGGGCAGATGGCCCAAAAAGGAATTCTCATTCTTCGCCCTACATAAAAGGCGAAAAAGTAGAATAAAATTGAGAGGCGGGTCGTAGGGGAGATTCATTAACCCCGAAGCCCTCAGCGGTAACTTTAGGGTTATCATGAGGAGAACCAGTGACGTCTCCACCCTGGAAAAGATAGTCCAAGGATCCGATAGTCACTGGTTGGGCGTGGGATCCCTCCATAGTCACTTCGGCAGGAGGAGTAACAGGCATGTTAGCCTCTTTCTCTGGAAGAGGCGATGATCGCTTTTCAACATTTGGTGTGGGCGTTGACAGCCCGCCAAAAGTACGACCTTTAGCAATAGACGGATCTGCATAACAAAATCGAAGTCAGATCTCATCTTCATGTATAACAAAAAGTTAACTCATACAAACTCACCAGTCACAGTCCCCAATCGATCCGCAAGGCTGGGGCGGTAGTGGTTTCCGCGGACGATGTGTCCGGCTTTTCTTTATCTTCGGCTCCTTCCCGGCGTCCGAAGCACTAGGACCCGCGTCACTCGCCTGCGATACGTGGAAGGACCTCTTCCGATAGAGTTCTGCTAACAGATGAGAGACAGATGAGACTTCAGTGGCATCATCTGAGCTTTCCTCCTCAAGAATATCAGAGTCGTCACTTGAAACGACGATCACCCCATCAGAGGTCAACATATTAAGAGGCGGAGGGTTTAGAATGTACGAACCTGTTTCAAAGATAGCCTCTGAAACAACTGGTTCGGCGCGCAGCTTGGTTGGGAAAAGGAAGTGTTCAGCAGTCCTTTCAAGGATAGGCACATTCTTAGCATCACGAACAGTTTTTCCCACACAGCCCTTGCCATCGTCTAAGGCGTCCAACATCGACCCAAAACCTGCAAGTAACAGACAAGCATCAGACAATAGAAACTCAGAAAAAAGAAAGTAAGAATAAGGTAGTAAAAACCCACTGCCATCTAGCTGGATAAAAACAGGCTCCATAAAAGGAGAAGGCCATAAACGACTCATACCCACCCACACAAGGGCTTCTTCCTGAAGCGCTCGCATTGGTGTAGGTGGGGTAATAAGTTTTCGAAACCAGTCGCGCTTCTCATGAGCAGCTGGTGTGATGTTGATAAAAGCGTCATTCGGAGAACGGCGAACCATGGATTCCGGTATCACATCCTCGGAGATCCAGAAAAATTTTTTCTTCCAATCCTTGGAGGTCGCTTCGGTGACATTTCCAATAGTCCTATCTAGCAAGCTATGGCAAGTAAACCATCCATTTCGATTCGCCATCTTGTAAAACACAGCGAATCGGTCCAACCGGGGCACTAAGCCATGTGCCATACACACAAACTCGAAATGTCGAATTCGCATGATGGCACGTGGATGAAGTTGGGATAAGTGAATCCCAAACGCCTTAATCACTCGTTGAAAGAACTTTGTGACAGGAAGGCGGAAATTCCCATGATCAAAATAATCAGCGTATAAAGCCATCTTTCCTGGAGGTGGAAAGCTGGCTATGGAACCAGCAGAAGGAAATTCTGGTTCCCACTCTGGCGGACTACCATAAGTCGTGATAAGCTTCTGGTATTCCCCTCGGTCCCAACAGACCTCTATTTCGTCAACTTCGGATTGTACAGATGCCGTTACAAGAAAACTCGTTACAGTATTGAAGTAAATCAAAGGAAAAATCAAAGGTTTCAAAGAAAGAAAGAAAGTTAATATTCAGAAGGAAAAGGTGATAAAACTTCAAAAAGAAGTTAACTCTCTCTATTTATACCCACCACAATTAATGCGATGGGATATGAACAGTAGAGAGAGAAAAAACCGTCCAGTAACAAATCGCCACGTCACGCGGGAAATTCGAAAAAGCGAAAAAGTTGAACAGTCAGGTACAGTTACAGCCGTCATAAACGTCCTGTCACCTGCACACGCGCCTGCGAGTGGGCAACTTGTCATTTTTCATGATTATCCACAACAACAGAAGATATTTTTTACCAACTTGCAGATATAAAAACCCCCAAATCCACATTAAGTCCAGAATTTCACCCGCATAAAATACTTCACACGGAAGAAACACTGGACTGGGGGGACTTATAGAGGTAAGGTACCAAAAAGACCCAAATACCCTTAAGGACTACCCGCGGGTCACTCAGGAGTCCCTCATAAGACACCCGCGGGGCATACAAGTCATCTGCATAATCATTTGAGGAAGAAACACTTCCATAGCACATGCGGAAGCATCATAGCACCCTCAAAAGTCATCCGCAAGAAGGAATACCCTTCCGCGTAAATGGCCACGAGGTAATGCTCCGGGACAGCTGTCAATAACTAATTACCTTCTAGAAGATTTACCGAGAGGCTTTCTTGGGCAATACATGATCCTTCGGCCAATCAGCCAATAACACCTGGCAAGGTCGTTATAACCGTGCACATGGCCAATATTCTCTCATTAACCAATGATAAAGAGATACGTGTCCATGTTGTTATACATGCACATGCAACGTATAAACTGAACCAATCACATAAGGACACGCGTCCAGACGGTTATGCAGGTATCTTCTTAAGGGACAGCTGGCTCAACCACCTTCACACCCCCTTCGGCTATAAATACCCTCTCAATCATCATGAGGTATTCATTCACTCCGACAGTACTCTCTCAATTTACTTAAGTGCTTATCTCCTACATAACAGTACTTATTCTCACGCCGGAGGGTGGTTACGGGAAGACCCCCCTCCCCCTCTTGTTCTTCACGTAACGAGCTCACGGTGTCTGTTTTGCAGGTGTTCGTCACTGGACTTTAGGCAATTGGGTTCATATCGTTTGGCAGTTAACTGTATCCTACCCTGTTGACTCATTGGATCTATGACCCATACTTGAGGAGTAGATCCATGTTTCTTCAATTACTTATTTTGTTCATGTATTTGGTTTATGTGTATCTACTTTTCATGCAAGTAATAGGTAGTTGAGGCTCGTAGAATTTTTTAAAAAACGTTTTTTATGATATGTAAATATAAACAAAATTTGTTCTCGTAATTTCATTGCTACATAGGTAAAACTCTACCTATTCAGTCCACTAAAAATTAGATCAGTTTAACATTTTTTCAAATAAGCTTCACTTCAAAGTTATGAATAAATTTTATATATACAGACCACCGATAACAATTGTAACACTAATATGTATTGCACATGTTTTATGTTAATTAACAAAATAATACAAACAATTGATTAGCTCTAAGGTTATCATTTCAAAGTCAATTATACAAAAATGCAAACTATATCATACATTGCTAACTGCTTACTTAGTTCCTTATGAGACTGCAGTCAGCTACCTATTTGCAGCTCATAAATAACCTAAAATGACCTAATTGTTTCACTGTAAACAATATAGAACAAACATTTTTTTATAGAAATAGTTAACCTGCAGCTTTCTGAGTAATTGACATATGAAAACATAAGAAACAATAGTGCTAGGTTAAATGAAACCAAAACAGGCGCAATATTACTGTCACCGCCACGAGAGTTTAGAAAGCTCAACACGGCGATCAGTACATCCTTCCATTTTCTAGTTCAAATTTAAGTCAGACTTCCTAACAGGTAAAATCGGTTCTAATCACTAGTGCATCGCATCCTCCTCCTCTTGATTCAGCACGTCATCATAATCTCCCTCGTCAAACAAGAACTTGAATATTGCTTCACTCTTTGCAGACATCATATGATTGTTACAATACCGCTCATGCATCTCCACAAGCTCTTGAACCAGCGTTCCCCTTTTCTTTGACGTACATACAAAATTGGCAATAGATCTGTTGTTCGAGCTCCTGTTGAGAATTTCTAGAGCAACCGCACCCAATGTTGGGAAATTGCGTCGTTGGATCATCTGTTCCTCGGCCCGTGTACAAAAATACCGAAAATACTGTGGGCGTGAAGATCTGTGTATAAGGCTCCAGGCCTTGGAAAATTTGTCTACTTCATCTTGTACCGAAGTATGCTGGAGAACTGGTGATTCCGACGAGACCAAAGCCTTGTTTATAGAGACAATCAAATTTAGTTCATTCCATGACAACATCCAACTGACGTAACAAGCCATTTCATGGCGACAGGGAGAGCCAGCTGTCTGCTCGGACTCCCACATGACATATCTCAAAATTTCTCGTTTAAGTTCCATGTTTCCCCCAAACACTTTCTTTACCATTTTCTCCCGAGTGAGGTCCAACGGATACCTTAATCTTTTCAGCTTGTCATCACCAAGTCCTAATCTTCCACCAATACCTTTCACCCTCGCTTTCACGAAGTTAGCATAGTTATTCTCGGAAATGTGTTTGAACGGTAACATCAAGCTCACTCCGATGAATATGACAATTTCAACATAAGTGAGGGAATCTTCAATATCAAAGTAATAGCCGGCATCTTCAGACTCTGTTGGAACACGTATTACATTGACTTTTGTGCCGGCTTCTTCTAGTGGTTTCGTCATAGCATTGCGCAATTCTGGAGCAAATGCACTGATAACACTGGCAAATAGAGCACCTGCCTCTTGAGATGTCTCGGCATGTTGTATAAGGGTCCAGCAGATGCCAGTGACAATAGTCCTATCATCTGCATGATCATCACCTATGAAAACATCCACCGGAACATTTCTACCAAGCGCATTATTAGGTCGTTTTGTTTTCCTTTTCTTTTTGAAATACAATTTTCCCTTTCAAAAAAACACAAACAAACAAACATTTAGTAATAATCCATGCATGTTTTCAGAAAGTTGTAATCTCAAATCATCTAAAATATGAAAACATAAAAAATAATTCGAGTTTACAGCATCCAGAATACATGATATATACATACTTTAACCCATTTCAACCCACCCGTTTTGACACCTCTGTGTAATGTCCATATTAATAATTAAGCAATACCTTGGTGGCAAGTTGTTTCCTTGGAGCCTTACCTCCGGTTGACTTGCAGGTAGTATGCTCGGTATGAGCCATCTAGAATTTCAGAAAATTATTTATAATGCGATAAATATTTAGAGTGTTACATCAAACAATAAAAGTAGGAATACTAGAAAAGTTATACATTCTACAATATAATTATTTCGAAAAGAAGATGCAAATTACTAATCTAGTGATAAGAGATATTCTAAATTAGAGTTCTATAATGGTAGAAAACTAAACTGCAACAAAATACAAATATAAACTTTAACAATTTCAAGCCCAAAATTTATGTTACACTTATACGATGAAATGTACGTAACTGCTCCAAAATTTACAAGAACTAGCAAATATGCACTATCATAAACATAACATAAGTCACAAAACAAACACAGAAACATGGTCAGATATCCAACGTTAACGTTAACCCTGACAGTAAAATGATGACAGAAACATTAATAACTGAAAAAAACCATAAATTTCAAAATCGATGCTGTTTTGATAACCAACCGATGGTAAAATCAAGAGTGCTAACTTTATAAGAGAATTGAGCATATTTGAAAGGAAAGATAAAAAAGTTGTACCTCACAAATTTGAAACCACAAACGTTCGTCTTTCTTTGATATCCAGAAACTGTGTGTGATCTAGGGCAAGATCGTGTATTTTTAGCGATATTAATGGGTCTGGTCTCATTAATATCTTAAACTATTTTGGAATATGGATCGGCGAATTAGCTCTTTTAACCTCGATATCTTAAATTACTTTAGAATAATAAAAAAAATACACACATACGTATTGAATAATGATCGGCCAATTGGGTTTAAGTACCCTGATTACTTTTGGCATCCGTATGGTTTCAGTGTTTCACATCAATGGCCATTTTTTTACTAATTTAAAACAGTAAGACCACCCGTCCAACGTTATGAAGCAAAACGCGGGGGTACACCGCCCCCCCTGCGTTACGTTGATTTCCATTTTGGGTGCGTTGTATACAAAACACTGAGAATGGCACATTAATCAAAATTTGAACGTTGCTTTTTTGACCGATGGAGAATTAAAAAAAAAATTATTTCCTATATATTAAACCATTTCATCCCCAATCAAACCTCATCAAATTTATAAAAATTCTCTTTCAACTCTATAAAAATTCCTTTACACCAAATTCACTATATATGGATCCTCCATCTATATATAAACAGTTTTTCTGGCCCGACCAACAAGCCGAGGACGATGAGGAGGACGAGGACGACGACGAAGAGGGCGAAGACGACGACGACGACAACAACGACGAATAGTTTTTTTTTATTTTCTTGTAATATTTATTTAATAAAATATTATTGTTATTTGATTATTCTTATTAAAAATTAAAAAAAAAACAAAAAGTGTAAAAGTGACTGGGCGCCACGTGGCGCATAACCCCTGGATGTGGAGAGTTATGACTACAGCCTGTTTTTGTACAAAACCATAACTCTGACTGGGCGCCACATGACGCATAACCCCTGGTAGTGGAGCTTTATGACTACACATGGTCTAATAAAAATAATTTTATTAATTATTTTACCATGATTTATAATCTTAATCATCATGCCGGTATTAAGGCTAAAAGAGTTGGGTAATGGTCACCGCTAGGGGTGTTCAAAGTCGGATATCCGAACTATCGGATATCTGAACCTTTCGGATAGTAGATAACTGGACTTCACTATCTGAATCCGAAATTTCGAGTATATCCGGGCGGATAATGAACCGATATAAGAAATATCCGAAAAAATAATAATTATAAAAAAAATTTAAAAACTACTTTTAAAATATTTTGGATATCCAAAATATCCAAAAATTATCCAAAGTATCCGAAAATTATCCAAAATATCCGACAAATTATCCGAAATATCCGAAAATTATACAAAATATCCGAAAAATTACCCGAAATATCCAAAATTATCCGAAACTTATAAATAATATTTATTATTTAATAATTAAGAAAAAAAATATTTCGGATAGTTTGGATATCCGAACTATCCGAAAATGTTCAAAATCATCCGAATCCAAAATTTCGGATATCCGAATTTTCGGATATTTCGGATACGGATTCGAATTTTTTGAACACCCCTAGTCACCGCAACCTTGTTCTTGCTATGTGAAAAATTGTAAAACCAGAAAAACAGGAAGGCTCGATAAATTCATTAAAAAAAGCCCATTTTTTCTACCACATCACTGCCGCATAGGTTGTTGCTACAACAATTAATGACATGAGTGAGGTATGAACATCTTCGGGGTTGCTTGTTACGTCACCTTCAAGGTTTGTTCATGCAACATGAAAGAATTTGTTAGAAGGCGGGCAGGAGACCCAGTCTCAAGACCACTCTCCGACGCTCAACATTAGTATTTGTCCAACATTATAATATAAGTAAGATAGACAACGAATATATAAGTACAAGTATAAAATATGAAGAATATGGGAACACGGCAGGGCCGGCTTCGAGAAGTCGAAATTTTTTTTGGGCCGAAGGCGAAATTTTTTTTGGGTCTTAAGTAAAAGGAACATTTTTTTGTGTTTAAAAAAATTAATTTTACGTGGGCTTACTTGGTTATGATTTGAGTTATGTAAAAAACTTTTGTGTAAAAACAAACTAAAAATTGTCTTGAATAAGACTGGAATCCACAACCTCTTAGTTACAAGTCATACCTCTTTGCCACTAGACCAAGCTAGTGTTTATGTAAATGTATTTAAACATTGATTATACATACTTTTTTCACAAAAATAATATTTAAAAAAAAAATAAAATTTCGGGCCTATCAGGGTGTTGGGCCTATCCGTCGACTACCCAGCCACACCCTTGGGCCGGGCCTGGAACACGGTGACTAGGACCGGCCATGCTAGCTGCAAGCAGCTTAAAGGGTTTCATCAGCAGCTTGGCTGCTTTCCTCGATGATGAAATGCTTCAACAGCTTAGAGTCTTGCATCAGCATTATTTTGTAAGTAAACAAGTGAGGATGAAATTCCAAATGGAAAACCAAGAATGCCAAGGCATTCCTATATAGTGAGAGAGAAGCTTGACTTAGTCAACTTGTCTAATACGCTGAAGGCTTGAAGGGATATGATTGTTAGACCGAGTGTAGTGCAGCGTTTGGGGATGCGTTTGAAGCCAAAACGCCGGGGAACACCGCCCCTCCCGGTGTTTTGGGTGGCGTTTCCGGATGAGCGTTTTCTACACAACGTTGGTGATGACTCACATTTTGATAAAGAACAGCTCGCAGCCACCACAACTATCATATTCATCCTCTTCTTGCACCACCGTGGTGGTCAAAATCGGACCTTCATGGTCAAAATTGAATCAAAACAGATCAAAAGTAGACCAAATCATTCAAGGGGAACTGGTTCTTACCTAATTTTTAACCAAAATTAGACCAAAATCGAACCGAATTAAGAAAAATCGAACGAAGCATGGGGCTTGGTCAGTTGATCTTCATCTGTTTGTTATGAAGAAAGGTGTTTTGAAGAAAGAGATTAGTTAAAGGGGTATGGGGTTTTTTAATTAAGTTTGGAAACTATTACATTTAACCCTCTTTCATATTCACTTGTTTATAATTGGCCCTCAAAGTTGTAAGCTATACATAAAAATATAAAAATAATTGGCAAAAGATTATCCTCATGTAACGTTAAACATCCAACGGAGTTAACAATTTGGACGTAATTAGCAAGAAGTGAGAAACAATGTAATTTTTATTTATTTAATGAAATTATTTGGTTAGTTCTAATTAAAAATAAAAAATAAATGACTGAGTAATGATTGTTGTAGAGTTATGAGGAGAGTTATGACTACACCTTTTTTTTTTTTTGCAAAATGTTGAAATGCTGACCGGGTGACACATGACTTGAAATGCCTGGAAGTAAGAGATTATGACTACGCATGGTCTTAATCACTTTCTACCTTCACAGGAAGTTGGTTTGCTACTTTGGGAAAGTGAGGCTTATTATCCGCTGAAAAATAAGAGACTTTCTTTTACACTCTTTTCATGATGGACTATAGCTGTCGAATAACGATGCTATCTGATCAACTTTCTGAAGCAATCAAGCCTTGAAGGTAGCAACGTTTCGTGATTGTTGGGCTTTGAGGCTTTAGGCCTTTTGGTGGTGTACCCACCTACGTCATCGTAGGCGGCGTGGCTTTTTCAATTTTCCCAGTATAAATTTCACTCGACCAGATTAGCTAAAATGATGTGTAAGTTAAATAAAATATTAAAAGAAAGTGTAGATGATTATGATTGGTTATTTCAATAGATTGGAAAGGGCTTTCGGTGGCAATCAAAGGGAAACACCGTCACTTGGCAAAGCTACATTGGGCAACACTCTTTGAGATACAAGCTTAGCGGTAAGGGCGAAGCTTGTATTGTGACCCGGGTGGCTCCAGCCACTTTCGTTTCTTTGCTCAATAGTGTAAATTTAAGTGTTTTCGTTTGAAAATTTTTATATATATTAAGAAATTTTGAGCGCATCTACCCCGGTTTGTGATTCTTTTTATACGTATTCAGTCCGACCATCCCGGCATTTTTGTCCAAACTTCGTCACTATGCAGTGGTGTTTGGGCGTCGGTGAGGTAGACAAGGGATACACCCCATTAGACTTACCTTACTAACTTACTACAATGATTGTTATGCTAACTAATAATCTTTTATTACAGTTACTTCACTATAAACAATTGCAAGAATTATCCCTCATACTTATTAGTTATTACTAACAATATCCACCATATCAAAAATCCTTCCATCGTAAAGTTCTTGACCTCAGCAAGTCAAGAACTAAAATCAGGATACCTTAGCTTGAAATCATCTATAAATCCCCGCATGACGTCTGTAAGCGGCTTATCCTTCCATTGTACTAGAATCTTAAACCATTAACCATTTACTAAATAAGGTTGACCACTAAACCATTTACACCTTGGCCTTTCAATTACCATGCAAAACAAGCAAGATTCTAAACAGCGGTTATAACCATTTCAGTTTGTCCTTATATATGACACCATGCAATTACATCAACTTCCAAAAGTTCGTGGTATCTTTGTCGGATATAATTATAGGTAGACACCCGCATAGCTTCTAAACATTGTCAAGGAAAACTTGAGCTAAAAACGGATGGCTTAGACCATGAAACTCACATATTTTGACAGTCCATCAACCAACACAAAGATAGTGTGTCTTGCCGTAGACAAAAGCAAACAGCCAACAACGTCCATAATAATGTCTTAACATATGAATTGAGATATAGGCATGGGTTTAATGGTGAAGCCAATGTTTCATATGCGTTAGAAGTGTCTTTTTAAACTTCTAGATGTCTAAATCGAAGTGTAAATTTGTATGTTATGTTTCCCCACGTGTTAATTTCTTTAAGGATGTAAGGCTTGTGAGTCAAGAAACCGTTGGGATTACAACAATATTGGTGTGTAGTGATAGCATGACATGTTTCTACCTATCTGGTAAAACCGTTTCTGCTTTGATTTGCAGTTGGAAATCTATAATCGCCTAGCGCTGTCTCAAGCAGTTATTTTTGAAAAAAAACAAGGATAACAATCAGAGAAAATATGACCATTGCATAAAACAATTACTGAATTATGTGAAATTTATGTCATGTTATGTTTTTACTTTTTACCTTAATCTCAGGTGTTTCATCAACAGTGTTTTTCTCATCAGTATTCTCACCACCTTCTTCACTAATGGCTGGAGGGCGGCTCAGTGATATCATCATCAGATTTTTCAGTTACATATTCACTGACTGCAGAGGTGACAGGTGTCCCAACCGAATTTGCTGTCACGGGTGGCGTTGGTGTGGCTTCCACAGCATCCTTTTCAAAACTCTTGTCTACAGGTTCGGTACTTGCATTCACCTTCTTCTAAATTCTTTAGAAGATAATCCTACATGAAAAATGCATATAAAAAACAACTTTACGTACCGTTTATTACAACAAAGCATTGCATGACTTGTGTTGTCTATCAAGATCCTATATTAAGAAAAAGTTTACACAAATAAGATTCACTTCAAATTTTTGAAAAAACTGTAACAAAATAAGACATGGATATGTATTACACATGTTTATGTTAAATAACAAAATAAGACAAACAAATGATTAGCTCTAAGGTTATTATTTCAAAGTCAATTATGCAAAAACCAAACTATATCACATCCATACCAAATGGCTTACTTAGTTCCTTATAAGACCGCAATGGACTTCATATTTTCAGCTCATTAATAAGCTATAAAATGACCTTACTGTTTCACTGTTAACCAAATCTGTGAATAGAAACAAACATTTTCTTTATAGAAATAGTTAACCTACTGCAGCTTTCTGAGTAATTGACATATGAAACATAAGAAAAAATAGTGCTAAGTTAAATGCAACCCAAAACAAACAAAATATCACTGCTACCACTAATAACATCATCAATGATTCTAACAAAAACTAGCACTGAGAGTTTAATACGCTAAACATAATGATCGGTACATCCTTCCATTTTCTAGTTCAATTTGAAGTCAGACTTCGTACTCCTCCTCTTGATTCAGCACGTCATCATAATCTCCCTCGTCAAACAAGAACTTGAATATTGCTTCACTCTTTGCAGACATCATATGCTCGTTACAATACCGCTCATGCATCTCCACAAGCTCTTGAACCAACATTCCCCCTTTCTTTGACGTACCTACAAAATTGGCAATAGATCTGTTGTTCGAGCTCCTGTTGAGAATTTCTAGAGCAACCGCACCCAATGTTGGGAAATTGCGTCGTTGGATCATCTGTTCCTCGGTCCGTGTACAAAAATACCGAAAATACTCTGGACGTGAAGAACTGTGTATAAGGCTCCAGGCCTTGGTAAATTTGTCTACTTCATCTTGTACCGAAGCATGCTGGAGAACTGGTGATTCCGACGAGACCAAGGCCTTGTTTATAGAGACAATCAAATTGAGCTCATTCCATGACAACATCCAACTGACGTAACGAGCCATTCTTGAGAAACAGCCATTCCGCTCAGACCCCCACATGAGATATCTCTTCTCGTTTAAGTTCCATGTTTGCCCCAAACACTTTCTTTACCATTTTCGCCCGAGTGAGATCCAATGGATACCTTAATCTTTTCAGCTCTTCATCATCGCCAAGTCCTAGTTTTCCACCAATCCCTTTCACCCTGGCGTTCACGAAGTTAGCATAGTTATTCTCAGAAACATGCTTGAACGGTAACATTAAGCTCACTCCGATGAATATTACAATTTCTTTGTAACTGTAGGAATCTTCAATATCAAAGTGATAGCCAGCATCTTCAGACTCTGTTGGAACATGTATTACATTGACTTTTGCGCCGGCTTCTTCTAGTGGTTTCATCATAGCATTGCGCAATTCTGGAGCAAATGCACCGATAACACTGGCAAATAGAGCACCTGCCTCTTGAGATGTCTCGGCATGTTGTATAAGGGTCCAGCAGATGCCAGTGACAATAGTTCTATCATCTGCACAATCCTCACCTATCAAAACATCCACTGGAACTTTTCTGGCAGACGCATCGGGTTGTCTTGTTTTCTTTTTAAAATGCAATTTGGCCTTTAAAGAAAAGGTAAAACAAACATTTAGTAGTAATCCATACATGTTTTCAAGAAGTTGTAAACTCAAAGACATAAAATCATCTAGAAAAAGAAAACTTAATTTCATAAAAAAAACGTTCAGATAGACAATCATAATCATAGGCCTGTAAACAAACCGAACGTTTAGTGAACTGTTCGTGAACCGTTCGGCCAAAAGTCTATTTATGTTCCTTCATTTAGCAAACGAACAAACAAGAAGATATGTTCCGTTCATTCATTTATGTTTTTGCACTATTCGTTTAGATTTTAAACAAACACACACACCTTCATTTTTTAAACAAATATTTGTCCAATAATTAACTATTTGTGTTTATGTTGGTTTAAAGTTAAATGAACGAAAACGAACATGCCATGATGCTATTTCATAACTAAAACCAATGAACGATGTAAATAGAGTGAATAATATCATACTCCAAATTAGATTCAATTCAACTCCGGTAATCGAAGATAGGAAGATTAAATCTACATAAACAAACAGTAAAATCGTGTTCAGTGTACCTTAGATAGAGATAGATATTTAGCCTTATCGGATTTCTCCATGGAGTGTGTTCAGGAGTCAAAATCAGTATGAGTTAGAGTAAGGTGACGATTGGTTTTCTTTTTATATTTTATTGTTAAAGTTATAAATTAACTGGGCCATTTTGTTAATATGTTGAAATGTTTTGAAAATTGATGGGCCAATTGTTCGTACCAATTAAAGTTCTGGTCTTGCGGTCGCGGTCAGGAATCGGGCTGCAACCATGCAAGGAATACTCGTTAGTGGGCCCAAAGGTTTTAAGCTTCGTGAACACTCTGACGCTCAAGTTACTCGATCGGTGTGCAATATTGTAAATTCAAAATGTGTATGCGATAAAAGGCAATTGATCATATGATCTCGCTTAATAGAAAATTAAGAACTAAAAAATAGTAACATATGAGTAAACGCAAATGCATGACTACTTTTTTTTTTTTCTAAATAGTCACGGAGCTATATCAAATAACATATTTTTCTCTTTTGTCATTTTAGGGAATATACAGTACCATGATGATTGTATCATTTTTTGCAAATGCACATTGAAGAGGTAGGTCCCAACAGAGCCCAGTTGGACCCGCAAGACTCACCTTGAACAGGGACGTCTGCGCAACGACCAACTGCTCCCGCAGGACCCACCATGCTCAGAGAAAACCTTACGCGCAGTACGCCAGCTGTACCCGCAGGAAAAGCCTCCCAATGGTGAAGTACCCCGCCTGTTCCCGCAGTTGCGGATACAAGCCATCAGGGAAGGCTACCCGCACTAACAGCAAGGCTACACGCACAAGGCACTAGCTACTTCAGTAGTCACATGAAGGAATGAGCAAGGCGGGAATACTCCCGCCTAAATGAGCCAGTCCGTATGCTTCTGGAAGATCTTTTGTACTATACCTACTAAGGTATGGGCAGAACAGACGATCTGACCAGAACAGCCCATGAACCAATCACAGGGTGACAGCTCACCGACAACAGTACGAGGAGGAGCACCCTCTAGTACTGTTTGTCATTATTAGCCGCTGCCTACTCACCAACCCTTACTATGGGACGTGCGCAGCCTACAGTTGGTGGAACAGTGCATAGCCGGCAGTAAAGGAACAGTGTACAGCCGACCTTGTTACTGTCGGCCGTAGTCTATCCACCAACCAGCATGGCCTGTGCGTAGTCCACTGTTGGTAGAACATGAATACTATTCAGCCGGCTGTACCTTCTAAGAAACCTACATTCGGCTATAAATACTCCAACAAATTGGAATGGTAAGGACATCATCTGATATCTCATTCTTATCTAGCAATCTCTTAATATACACTTATATTCAGAGCAATCTAGTCTGATTCTCACGCCGGAGGGTGGTCACAAGGAGGAACCCCCCCCCCCTTCTCAGTGACGAGCTTACGGTGTCTGTTTTGCAGGTCACCTGAAGAATAACCTTCTCTGCTGGACCTCATCCTCGTGGGAAACATTACTTAACCCCCAGATTATCCGTAATCTGCCCCGGGTCACTTAGTGTTTCTTCATTGGCGCCATCCGTGCATAAAAGCTAGAACTAATTCTTAGTTTTTTCAAAATTTCTGAAGAAATGGTTAACGTTACTCCGGTCCCAAGGCCAGTAAGCGACCAAGAAACCCCGGTAACCACAACCCCAGCAACTGGGGGGAACACCGGCGGTTATACAAATCTTACGAACACTACCCCGGTTACCCAAGCCGGGGCAAGTGCAATAAATATTCCACTGGGGTTCACTGATGCCCAGTTGGAGAAACGAACGAGGGTCCCTCGCCAAACACTAGATCAAGTTAAGGCGTGGGCCGAAGCATGTCAGAAAGAGTTCCAAGCTGAGTTGGATGAACGCTTGCGTTCAGTTCAACAGGCTGACGAATTCGGCAGTACTCGCCAACATCTCAATATGAACAGTGAGTGCGAGTACTCAGACGATGAGCGGGAAGAATCCGATACCGACACAAACCCTCGCCATAAGGCAAAAGGGAAGCGTAAGGAAACGGACTTCCAACCGACAAGGAATTTTGGGGAAGCCTTTAAACCAACGAATGCGGAGAGAAACCCGCGTGACTTCTCCAAAACCTTTAGACCAACTGCCGCAAATGCAGGAAAGTCAAAGTTCGCAAGGGACATTGCGGAAGCAATCGCCCCGAGAAGTGCCAAACAAATATCCAACATCGGCACTTATGATGGTCTATCCGACCCAGACGACCACTTGAACAGATTCATTGCGGGGGCAACCGTCAGTAACTGGACGGAACCCACGTGGTGTTATATGTTCCAGATGACTCTGGTTGGAGCGGCCAGGGCATGGTTCGATCGTTTACCGGTCCACCACATATATGATTGGGCGGACTTTCAGAACAAGTTCAGCCAGCACTTCAGCCAGCAAAGGAAATATACTGAAGAACAGTGGACGATCCTCAACTGCGTTAGAGAGGAGGATGAATCTTTACTAGACTTCATCACTCGCTTCAACTCCAAAAAGCTAAGTCTGGGCAACATAAGTGAAGATCTTGTTCGCGCCGCTTTCATCCAGGGCGCCGAATACCCAGAGCTTATCCGCACATTGACGGGTAAGGACGGCATGCCATCCACATGGGATGCCATCATGACGGCGGCCAAGCGCTTTGCCGAGACGGAGAAGCAACTGGGAAGGGATCTTCCCCAGAGTACACACCTCTACACGCAAAGGACTAGAGAAAACAATGTTCGGATCGCCCGGCAGAACAAAAAGAGGAAGCTAGGTATTTGGCAGTCAAGGGTAAACTTTGACACCTCATCCAGCTCTCACCCTCTTGTTGGCGGAAGAAATAACACACACCCTTCAAGCCAAAAACACCGGTGGACGCCACTCACCAAAAGCGTCACGGAGATATTTGCCACTGAAAAGCTACCATGGCCAAAAGCTCCAATGATCCGGCAGCGACCCAATGCGGATCAGAGCAAATCCTGTGACTTCCACGGGACAAAAGGTCATAGTACGGAAGAGTGTACATCCTTGAAGGATATTGTTGAAGCATTCGTCAAGGATGGAAGACTTGCACACCTGGTGGCATCAATAAAGAAGGGAGGAAGGAACGATAACCGGTACCGAGGCAACGGACGAAAGCCCGTTGACATCAGCATCAACATGGTTCATGGTAAGATCAGAGGAAGAAAAAGGCGAACGACAGAACCATGCGCGTGGAAGGAAGCTGAGGTGCGCTTCCCGCGAGTGCCAGGAGGACCCAGCAAAGAAGGCCCTATCGTCATCAAAAGCCAGCTGGGGCACTACATCACTTCTCGCACTCTTGCTGACAACGGCGCCTCGTCAACGGTGATGTACAGGCAGTTCTTCGACAAGCTAGATGACGAAGACAAGGAACGCCTGGAAACGATCTGCACCTCGATGGAAGGGTTCGATGGCAGCACAAACACCCCCCTGGGTATCCTATCTTTCCCCGTCACTCACTCGCGCACAGAAGACGTGGATTTTGTCGTAATGAGGAAGCCACACCACACATACGACATTCTCTTCGGAAGAGACGGGATAGCAAGATTCAACGCCGTGGTATCCTCAGTCCACGGCATGATGGGATGGCCAACAGCTGAGGGTGTAGCGATGATCACCGGCATTCCCCAGGTATGCATCGCATCTGTCTCATCTAAACCCAAACCAAAGATGGCTAAACCAACCATCACCGAACCAGAAAGATGGGCCTTCAACGGCAAATACCCTGACCAGGCCGTTTCCATCGGCCCAACAGTTGTTGATCCCACACGCACCTTACTCAAGCGCTTATTACAGAAAAACGCTGACATCTTCGCGTGGACACCAGCTGACATGACTGGTGTACCCCGAAGTAAGGCAGAGCATAAGCTCAAATGCGATCCGGCTGTTACGCCAATCGTACAAAAGCGCAGAGTAATGGGGCCAGAACAAACTAACGCGTGTAGAACCCAAGTCAAGGAACTCCTTGACGCAGGCATCGTACGCGTTAGTAGATATCAAACATGGGTTGCAAATCCCGTTATGGTACCGAAGAATAACAAACAATGGCGCATGTGCATAGATTTCAAGGACTTGAACAAAGCATGCCCCAAAGATTGTTATCCGTTACCCGAAATTGATCTTAAGGTGGATTCGTTAGCACCGTTTCGCCTTAAATGCTTCCTGGACGCGTATAAGGGGTACCATCAAATCCACATGGCCGTTGATGATCAGGACAAAACCGCTTTTCGGACGCCCGATGGCACATTTTGTTACCAAATGATGCCATTCGGACTTAAGAATGCCGGGTCCACATACCAACGCCTGATGGACAACCAGTTTCATGCCCAAATTGGGAGGAACTTGGAAGTCTACATGGATGACTTGGTCATCAAAAGCCCTGACGCAGAAGCAATGTTGAAAGACATCGAAGAAACTTTCAACACGCTCAGGAAGATAAACATGAAGCTCAACCCGAGCAAGTGTGCCTTTGGAATGGAAGAAGGGAAGTTCTTGGGGGTCATCGTCACTAAAGATGGCTTCAGAGCGAACCCTAAAAAGGTCGAAGCCATTATCAAAATGGAATCACCTACTACCATCAAACAGGCTCAGACACTGAATGGACGACTAGTCGCACTTAATCGCTTTTTGGCAAACCATGCGGATAAGTCGTTTCCTTTCGTGTCAACGTTGAGAAACTGTTTAAAGAAAACGCACTTCCGCTGGACACCAGAAGCGGAAGCAGCTTTTCAGGAGATTCGGTCACACTTGATCGAACTCCCAACGCTCACAGCACCAAAAGCGGGAGAGGAGTTAATCCTATACCTTTCCGCAACAGATAGAGCAACCGGGGCAGTCCTGCTAGTAGAGCGAAAAGGCATCCAGATGCCAATCTATTATGTCAGCCGTATCCTAACAGACGTAGAAACCCGGTACTCTACCCTCGAAAAATTAGTCTTAGCACTTATACACGCTTCACGCAGGTTAAGACGATATTTCCAGGGTCACCCAATCACCATTCTCTCCAACTTCAAACTTGCAAACGTTCTAGGCAAACCCGAGTTATCGGGACGCCTAGCCAAATGGGCAATTGAGTTGGGGGAGTACGCGATAAAGTATAAGCCAAGACCAGCCATAAAAGGCCAGGTTCTGGCCGACTTTATTGTGGAAGTCCCCGCATCGCGGGAAAAAGAGTGCCAGGAAGAGGCTCAACCCTCTCCAGCACAAGACATCAATGATGTCTGGCGACTCTACACTGATGGAGCAGCCAGTAACGAGGGTTCAGGCGCAGGGCTGAAACTAACCAACCCAGCAGGCCAAGAATACACTTACGCTATTCGACTGGATTTTCCAAGTACGAATAACGAAGCCGAGTATGAGGCATTCTTGGCTGTGCTGAGAATTGCGCGTAAGATGGGAGTGAAACACTTGGAAGCCCACGTGGATTCCATGTTAGTAGCCAATCAAATCAACGGGACGTACACGGCCGTGAACGACACAATGGCCCTGTACCTCGCACAAGCAAAAACCCTTATGCGCGATTTTAATGATTGCAAAGTCATACACGTCAAGCGTAGTGAAAACAAATCTGCGGATGCGTTAAGCAAGCTTGCATCATTAGCCTTCACCCACTTGGGAAAGGACATCCGCATTGAACTCCTCGAGGCACCTTCGGTCCCGCACAAGGAAATTTGTGTCATCCAAACCGGCACAGAAACGTGGATGACACCAATAATAAAGTACCTTGCGGCAGGTACACTACCAGAGTCAAAAACACAGGCAAGAAAACTACGCTGTAAAGCACTGAATTATCAACTCATCGATGACATCCTTTACAGACGTAACTTTCTTGGCCCACTCTTAAGATGCGTGGACAACCAAGATGCTGACTACCTCCTAAGGGAAGCACACGAAGGCATCTGTGGAGTACACGCAGGTTCCCGCGCTGTTGTAGCTAAGCTAAACAACGCGGGATACTTTTGGCCGGGGATGCATACGGATGCGCTGGCATACATCAGAAAATGCAGGTCTTGCCAGCTCTACGCACCCAACACGCACCGCCCGAAGAATGAACTTGTTCCAGTCACCTCTTCATGGCCATTTCAGAAATGGGCCATCGATGTGACAGGCCCATTTCCTACAGCAGCAGGAAATGTTCAGTTCCTAGTGGTAGCCATCGACTACTTCACCAAGTGGATAGAAGCAAAACCCTTAGCCCAAACAACCGCGAAGCATATCAAAAAATTTATTTGGGAATTTATTATTTGTCGTTTTGGACTTCCACAGAATTTGGTGAGCGATAACGGCACCAACTTTGCTGACAAGAAGCTACAACAGTGGCTGAAAGAACTTCAAATCACCCACACCTTTACCTCAGTGGCACACCCGCAAGGTAATGGTGAGGTGGAAAGAGCAAATAAGAGCATCGTCGAAGGCATAAAGAAAAGACTCTTGGAACACAGATCCGGCTGGGTGGACGAGATTCCGCACGTCCTTTGGGCAAACAGAACGTTGAAGAAGGCCAGTACGGGAGAAACCCCGTTCAGTCTCACTTATGGCACTGAAGCCATGGTCCCGGTCGAAATTGGCTTACCCTCACCAAGGGTCTTGATTCAGCCAGAAGACAATGATGCGGAAAGACGGTTGGACCTTATGCTAACCGAGGAACGCAGAGACTTAGCCGCAGTGCGTGAAGAGAACTACAAGCGACAAATGCAAAAGTACTACAACACGCGGGTAAAACTCTGCAACTTCAATGTAGGAGAGTACATACTGCGTAACAACGAGGCTTCGAACCAAGAACGCCCAGGAAAGCTGGCCCCGGTCTGGGAAGGGCCATACATTATCAAAGAAGTCCTGGGAAAGGGCGCATACCGGCTCGAAAGGCTCGATGGCACTCCCATCCCAAGAACATGGAATGGAGCTCAATTACGCAAATGTTATATGTAGATCAATTCCAAACTTGTAAAGAAAAGGCCTAGAGCCACTTCTAATGGAAATGATTCTCCTTTCACAATGTGTTGATAGCCTTACCTTTATACTTATGAACTTCCCACACTGATGTGCCGGTATTCACCGCATAAATAGGGGAAGAAGTAAGTCGTTACGTGTGGAAGGCGGCAAAACCCGCATAAACACAACGGTAAAAATTTCAAGTTTTAAGGAAAACCTCCACGCAGGTCAGATGTAAGTAAAGTTTAGTCATCCTTGTAAGTGCAAGTGACGGTCTTACCCGCACAATCACGAACAAGGAAGCAAAACTTCAACCTATTATCTACCACGTCCAAAGGTTAACTTATTCTGAACACTTAGAAAATTTCAAAGGAAAAGATGAGGAAAACTTCCACGCAGGTCAGATATAAGTAAAGTTAAGCCATCCTACTAAGTGTAAGTGACGGTCATACCCGCACAATCATGAAAGAGGAAGCGAAACAAACTTATAATTTGCCACGTTTAAAAGTTAACTTATCTAAGTACTAAAGAAATTGCTAAGTTAGATCAAAACATGCGTCAAATAAACAAGGCAAAGAATTAACACAATCTTTATTCCATCAAATTCAAATATTACAAAGATTGCTGGGTGCATACCCGCATACAAAAAAAGCTATACAAAAGCAAAAATCTACGCTAATGGTGGAAAGGGATCTTCAGGATCATGCTTCAGGACCACTTCCACTTGGACCCGCACCATCAGCAGAGCGTGGCGGTTCAAGGAAAGCTTTAAGGATAGCTAGCCCATAATCAGCAGCAGCGACTTCGTTTACCTTCTCCACCACCGGATGCGGGAAGGCGGCATACTGATTCACTGCTTGGTCATAAACAGCTTCAGTATCCACATTATACAAAGGGAAGTTGGAAGGCGGGATGCCTTTCTCAACAAACCCTAGACCAAGCAGGAAGCCGGCCTTTTCCCCATCCTCATGAGAAGCGTTGAGGGCTGTGCTCATAGCATCGTCATAAGACGTCTCCGTGAAGACCCGATGCACAACCTACAAAAGAAAAAATATACAAGTATCAAAACCTTTTCTATTTACAAAGAAAAGCGTAAAGAATGAAAAGCTTACCTGAGACAACGCTTCTCGAAGAAGCCATTCCTTGGCAACCAGAGCTTCTTGAAGGGCGGCTTGAGCTTGGGTACAGGCGCGTTCGGCTTCACTTTTATTGAGGTTGGCAAGCAACACTTCCTTTGCAGCAGCCTCTTCGACGCCCTTTAGCTTCCGCTCAGTGTGGTCAAGCACGCCCCTCTGGTCCAGGATCTCTTGGAGCTTCTTTGCGTCCTCCATCGCCAAGGCATCATGAGCCTGTTGGAGCGCCTCTAATTTAGCTTTAAGTTCCTCATTCTCGAGGCGTAGAGGCTCAGCAACAGCTTCAGCCTTGGTGGCCCTTTCAGTTGCGTTCCTAGCAGTTTCCTTAGCCAGCCGAAGCTGTTCGTTAACAGCTTGGGCAGCCTTGGAACGGGCCTCGAGACGGGCCTGAACCTCAACTTCAAGGGCCTTGAACGCCTTCTCCTTCTCCGCAGCCGCGGCGGAGAGCCTCCTATTCTCCTCCCGGACAGCCCGCGCCTGAGCTACTTCTTGAATGCGAGCTGCTTTTAACTTGTCGTTTTCACGACAAAGCAGCTCGACGCGCGGCTGCATCCGGGCCAGGAGAACCCGAAGCTCATTGGTTAGCCTACCCTCCTGGTAGCTAGCCATGGCTTCCCCCAACGCACCACTGGGAGCTGCGTGACGAGCCCACTCCACGCACTCCACAGGTGTGCGAAGGGTTGTTCCTCGGCGGATGTTCCATCGTGGAACATACACTTCATTGGAATCCGACACTGCAAAAAACAAAAAGCAGTTAGGAAAAGATGATATAAAAAATAAATAAAAATTAGGCCAAAAGAACCCTACGTACCTGTAGGGTCAATAACAGGCCGATAGCCGCCAAACCCATCACCTGAACCTAAGGGAAATCCGTCCAAAAGGTCAGGTAGATGGGAAGGAGGCAGAGGTTGGCGAGAAGCCCCATGCAAACCTGAAGGATCGGCCGTCGTTGCCGATGACGGAGGAGGCATGGTGAAGGCCGCCGCGGCCGCCGCGGTCGCCGTTGCAGAGTCCGCAGCAAAAGTAACCGCCGGCTTAGTGAAAGATGCTGTAAAAATGGCACTGACAGCCGGCGGTGATGTCATCACAGCTGGAACAGTTGGCTCAATGGAATGAGCAACTGAACCAGCGGAGGCAGGCGCAGCCGCTTGGGTCGTCGCCTCAGGTAGGCTGACCAAGCCTACCGTCATGGGCGGGGGGGTACTCCTCCCCGCTCCACCCTGGAATGCGTCAACATCCACGCCTGCACAAAGAAGAAGTATTAATGATGGAAATCTATGAAGTTAAAAATAAATTTTGTACTTACGGGTTTTCTTGAGCCTAAAAGTGCGGACAGGCGGGGATGAACCCGATGGAGCCGGCCTCTTCACGCCGGTCACCGTTGTCATCCTAGGCTCTCCGGAGGTGACAATCGTCGCAGCCTCCGGAGCAGTGGTCTTATCACCACCGGGGTTCCCCGCCACCTCCTCGCTCTCGGCCTCTGAGTCAGACCGAGGCACTGGATCGGCAGTGGAGGCCACCTTCTCCTTCCCCTTCCCGCCGGCAGCCTTCTTCTTCCGCACCAACAGAGGACCATCTGCGGATTCCTCATCAGAACATACGATTAGAGGAATTCCAGCAGAGGTTTCAACATTGAGGTGTCGAGGGTTGAATAGCGCCTTACCTGGCCGCCTGGCGCTCAGGATCTCGTGGCCTAGCGGGTAGACCTCCACGAACCGATCCGCCGTTTGTTCTAGGATGGGCAACTCGTTCTCGTCTAGAGCGCGAGTACCCATCCGAGCGGGACTGTCAGCCTCCCGCGGATACATGAGCGACTGCAAGTCGTTCCCCTCTGAAATAAACAAGAAAGAAGTTAGAAGAGATTCTAAATCAACAAAAAGAAACAGAGCATACCGTAAGGAACAGAGTTCGAACCGTATTCAAGGATGATTGGGATCTTTTGCGCATCCGCATCCTTCCACACCCGGCTCATCCCGAGCATCACCATCCCGGACTCCGCAAACCGGTAAACCGGAGATTGGACTCGGGATATCTTCGAGAACCATTCCGCCTCCTGGTAGTTGGAGGCGTGAAGGCTGGGAAGTGCTTGCCCATTCTTGAATTTCATGGCAAGGGGGATGGCGCGAGCGGAGATGTAGAAGAACTCTCGCTTCCACGAGCGAAGACTGCGCTCGGTTGCGCAAATCTTCAAACCCTTAATCCGGGTTATCAGCGTATACCACCCCTGGATGCACCTCCAAGAGTAGAAGGTCATCAGGCGGTCGACATAAGGCTCAATGCCCAGAATCCGGCACACCCACTCGAAGTGGCGAATCTTCGCGATCGCCATCGGGTGCACCTCGGTCAGGTGCACACCGTGCCTCTCCAAGACACGGTACACAAACTTTGTCAATGGGAACCTAAGATTCCCATAAACAAAGAATGCAGCATATACCCCGATCTTGCCTCTGGGGGCATCATACACCGTCCGATGGGGTTCAGGAAACTCAGGCTCGAGAGACTCGAGCATGAACTTCCTGACGATGTACTGATATAGATCGACAGGCAGAGCACACTGGCACTCGCCAGCAGTACTCTTGTCATCGGCAAACACCCCAGCCTCCTGGGCTGTAGATTCGAGATCACGAGAAGACATCTTGCAGATGAAAGAAGAAAACGATTTCAAGAGAATGCTCGACTGAAAGGTGAGTATTCGCCGGAAATCGTTTTGAAGATGAAGAGAAGAGTGAAAGTGTGGATTACAAAGAACCCTCTCCCCCTTTATATACTAATCGCAATTAATGCGATGAATTTAATGCGGAGGAGAGAGAAATCGAAGGTGCAATGAAACTATGACACGTGGCAAAAAGCAAGCTGGCAACAGCTGTTGAAAGGACGCGTACCATTAATTTCGCTGCCACGCGCCCGAAAAATCGCGCCCACGCGCCTGAAAAAGCGTCTGGAATGACCAGGTACTGTCACGTCACCATAACTTCCTGCACGTCCTGACACAGTCAGAAGAAACCGTCGGACGACGTTTCAGAGGTTTGGACTGTTCTTATCCTTTCACCAACTCTTCGAATTTCAAAAAAAAAAAAAAAAAAAAAATTCAAAAAGATTCAAAAGTAAGCGGGAAAATACCCCTTACCTTGGCAACCAAGTAACCATAAGACGGGTGCGGGTACAGTGTCAAGGCAAAACCCTTCACATACTTAGCACCCGCAGGGAATTGACGCCAGGAATACCTTGGAAGTAAAGTAACCGTAAGACGAGTGCGGGTACAGTGTCAAGGCAAAACTCTTCACATACTTAGCACTCTGCAGGGAATTCAAACCAAGAAGGATCTTCTGGGCCATGCTTGCGGAAACGGGAATAACATCCCCGCATGACGGGAACGTCGAGAACTATATTGTTTGAAACTCCAAGATGGAATTGGTGGTTTTAGCATAATTGATCAATATGTTGAAAACTACCAAAACCCCATGGAGAATCCACACAAGTGGGACTCAACGCTCCTGACTTGCGAGGAGGTTACAAACCTACCCGCTTCATACCCAAAGATCAAGCAGAAAAGTCGGGAATTTCTGCGTGACATCAGGAAAACCGCGGGAAGAATCCCCACGGAAAACCTAAAAACTAAAAACCCTTTTCAAAACCCCTTGCTAAGTCCAAAAGTTCACTTCACTTATTAATAATTCATGAGAAGAACATTGGACTGGGGGGACTTGAAGAGGTAGGTCCCAGCAGAGCCCAGTTGGACCCGCAAGACTCACCTTGAACAGGGACGTCTGCGCAACGACCAACTGCTCCCGCAGGACCCACCATGCTCAGAGAAAACCTTACGCGCAGTACGCCAGCTGTACCCGCAGGGAAAGCCTCCCAATGGTGAAGTACCCCGCCTGTTCCCGCAGTTGCGGATACAAGCCATCAGGGAAGGCTACCCGCACTAACAGCAAGGCTACACGCACAAGGCACTAGCTACTTCAGTAGTCACATGAAGGAATGAGCAAGGCGGGAATACTCCCGCCTAAATGAGCCAGTCCGTATGCTTCTGGAAGATCTTTTGTACTATACCTACTAAGGTATGGGCAGAACAGACGATCTGACCAGAACAGCCCATGAACCAATCACAGGGTGACAGCTCACCGACAACAGTACGAGGAGGAGCACCCTCTAGTACTGTTTGTCATTATTAGCCGCTGCCTACTCACCAACCCTTACTATGGGACGTGCGCAGCCTACAGTTGGTGGAACAGTGCATAGCCGGCAGTAAAGGAACAGTGTACAACCGACCTTGTTACTGTCGGCCGTAGTCTATCCACCAACCAGCATAGCCTGTGCGTAGTCCACTGTTGGTAGAACAGGAATACTATTCACCTGGCTGTACCTTCTAGAAAACCTACATTCGACTATAAATACTCCAACACCTTGGAATGGTAAGGACATCATCTGATATCTCATTCTTATCTAGCAATCTCTTAATATACACTTATATTCAGAGCAATCTAGTCTGATTCTCACGCCGGAGGGTGGTCACAAGGAGGAACCCCCCCCCCCCTTCTCAGTGACGAGCTTACGGTGTCTGTTTTGCAAGTCACCTGAAGAATAACCTTCTCTGCTGGACCTCATCCTCGTGGGAAACATTACTTAACCCCCAGATTATCCGTAATCTGCCCCGGGTCACTTCGTGTTTCTTCACACATGAAAGAGCGAAGGTTGCTTTTCTCAAGTACTCCAAGTTCACCTATATTACATTGCATGTCATTCACACTTTAAACCATCCCAAAACCTCCTAAACCAAAATCATTCAATATTCTCAAAGGTGATTGATAATTAGGTATGATAGACTGAGGACTCGGAAACAACTAGAATTTCCAGCTCCAATATGTACTAGTACCCGATTTTGGGTACCCCCAATTTGTGGTCAAACAACAAGCGACGTTTTCTCTTTATGGTACCATGCTTACAAGAAGGTACCCGCGACACTCCGTCCTATCTAAGGTATATGAAAAGTATTCAAACACCATAACATGTTAGAAGATGCTTTGCTAATAAATAAATATACTTAATATTATAAAAGTGATTTACAAATGTTAAATTGAACTGGCTACAATAAACTTCTTGTCATCGTCGATTTACATCATTCTTTTGGGAATTAACAAAAGACGTGAATAAAGGAAAAGGAACTATATTATTATACTCCCAACAAGTTAAAAGCAAATTAACCATGACTATTCATTTAGACCTTTTCAGATGCTACTTTTAACTATTCATATTTTGACCAATTTATTTCCCGTTACGTTTAAAAGAATTTTGTCTTAGTGTAAAATACGAAAATTGTATATACACAAATAGTGACACATATTTAAATAATGATTATAACTGAATAAATAAATCATACATGTTTCAACCATATCTATCAAACCCCTATTATATGTTAAATCTTTTTTGAATTTACTTTAACCTTATCAGTTAACATATATACATATTTCCATAAGTAACAAACTATCATCACTCACAACTACTCTATTTTTCGAATCCTAGCAATCCTAGATGACAACAAACTTTTGTATAGAGCTTTTTGTAAACATCATGTCTATAAACTAAAACTAAAATTTCAATTATGTAAATTATAATCCAAAGCTTCATATGGATAGATTATTATTAATTTATAAGTTCCGCATTATGCGTGTGTTTAAAACATTATATATCAACATGTGTAAAAGGTACAAGTATAAAAAATAAAAATAATAATGAGTTGGTGTAACGAGTCACAAGCTATCTCAAGTTTTTTATGATCTGAGCTCAAGCATAACCTATTTCGACTTAGCTTGTTCACTTAGGCTCATCTAGACTCGCTTAAGGTCATACTTATACTTAATACATATAAAAAGTATGAATCTTTAAAAATAAACGAGTTAGTTCGACTAGCCACAAGCTTTTTACGAGCCGAATTCGAGCATAACATTTTTACGAGCCAAATTATAGCATAACATATTACAGATTCAACTTATGCACATGATTTTAAGATAGTAACACATCCAAAAAAATAATAGTTATATAAACAAGCATGTGCTGGTTGGTGTAGTTTTTTATGATCCATGTGACATCCATTGGCAAATATATGTGTACAACTTTTTTAATATTTGAACTTGTATAATAATAATAATAATAATAATAATAATAATAATAATAATATTGTTTCATTGTTTCTGTTATCTTTAGCACCACTTATATTAGATTACACAAAGCAATCAATCATCTCCAAACCCTTCAAAAGTCTTCAAACAATATCCCAATATATATATAAACACAAACAAACATATATAGATCTAGAGTCTGTATAATTATTATTATTGTCTCTATAATGGATAAAAGCTGCCAAGAATCTTCTACTACAAACCCTAACCCAAACCCTAATCATGAATCCAATAAAGTTCATTACTTGAAACAAATCTATAAACTATCTCATTCAATCTCCAAACCCCCAATTACAAAACCCTTTAAATACCATCCTCCGCCGCCGCCGCCGGTGGTGTTAACCGAATCTCCGCCGTACAACCACCCATCGCAACAACCGCCGGTGTACAACGTCAGCAAGACCGACTTCCGGGATGTGGTTCAAAAGCTCACCGGATCTCCGGCACACGACCGGCCGGTGAAGCCACAGAGCTCAAGGCTACAGAGGGTTCGTCCGCCGCCGTTGGAACAAGTCTTCGCCGGTCAACGGCAGAACCACCAGCCGCTTTCGCCGTTGCCGCCGTTGCCGTCGGTGCACTCGGCGGCGGAGTCGCCGGTGTCGGCGTACATGCGGTGCTTTCAGACCGGGTTTACTCAGGCGCCGCCGCCGACCACGGCGATGTTGTCTCCGAGGTTTCCGTTGTTGTCTCCGACCGCTACGGCGGCGAGTCCGAGATTGAAGTCTGTTTAATGATTAATTAATTGTGGGAAATTAGTATGGCTTAAATTAGGGGTTTTTAATTTTAATTTAAATGCTGGTCTATATACCATATATATGTTACAGGATATTATTATTATTAGTTATATGTGTATGTTTTATTATGTTTCAATTTGGGGGAAAGATCAGTATGCAAGAACATTTCAGAAATTTGTTTCTTTATGTTTTCATGAATTTGCAGACATTTTTATGTTTCTAATTGTCATTTTTTCTTCTACATGCAAATTAACACATGAATGTATATGGTAAAATCGGTTTGCTAGAGCCACTGGTTGAGTTTAAAGAAGGCGGGATATGGTCGAAGAAGTTTTATTCTTTAGGCATAGAAAGATTGCTTATACTGTGAGATTAACTGGGGAAAGACCGAGTCGATATGTAGTATTACAAGCTAGTTTGTGTTGTAATGAGTTAGATACGTGTGGTACTTCTCACTCGACTGTTGTGAGTTGATGTATCTTATCGTTTGTTTGCTCGTTGAACAATCTAAAAAGGTATGCTAAAAACATTAAAACACCATTGGATTTTGTTGTGGTCATTTTTGGTTTTGGCTTAGTTTTCAATAATTTATTTATCAGAGACAATATAAATACGAAATATCATTCGCGATAGAAGTATAGAATTAGAATCTTGAACATGAACATTGATTGATTAGATTTCTTGATTTTTAAGATTTAATATCACTCGCGATAGAAGTATAGAATTAGAATCTTGAATATGAACATTGATTGATTAGATTTCTTGATTTTTAAGATTTCTTGATCACCTAGACTTGATGCTCAGGTTACCAAACCTAAATCATTGTTTAAATTTAGGTGTTATAGGAGCACTTAATCACCTAGATGTGATGCAAATTGCACTTTTGAAAGCTTATTAAGCATGGACACTATTTTAAATGTTAGTATGGATGGAATCATAAATCATACATTGCATTCCAACATCCAAAATCAAGAATTTAAGATTTAATGACTATGAGTCTATGAACATCTAAGACTATCCTCTATGGTGAGGGGCTTCGAAACCCCTCCCTAGTGCCACGTCAGTGTCACGTGGGCACTAGGGGCTTCAAAGCCCCATCCCAAAGATACCCCTCTATGATGAGAGGGCTTCAAAGCCCTTATTTTTTTTTATAAATTTAATAAACATAATTTATAAAAACAATAATAAAATAACACTTGAAAGAGGATAGCCTTACCTCCAACCCTCTGCTTACCTTTACAACTTAGACCTGATTTATAAAGCAACAACAAATACATATATTGATTTGGAATTGAAATCGGAACCCCAATCCTCACTTTCACTCTCTTTTTTTCATTTAAGTTCTCCCCATTGTTTGATTTAATTAGGGTTTCACTAACTCTAATCTCCATTGAGATGTCAACGACGGCTGCGGCAGAGAAAGACGACGAAGTGAAGGGCGGAGTACCGTTGTTCAGTGGCACGACGGCGTGGACACCATTGGCCGCCGGAAAGGCTCGACGGAAATCATTAACCGAAGAAGGGGAAGAGTTAGCCGTTGAAGGGGAGGGGCCCCACAAAAACCATTAACCGCGCCGGCCGTTGGAACAATCCTACCCTCCGCGCCCAAGGAAGCACCGCGCCCCACTGCGGTGTTCCGCGCCCATCGGCGCCCGCCAGCTCAGCCTTTGGAGCCCCATAGCGACCAGTCTAAGTTTGGTAAAGAATCTTGTTAGATTAAAGGTTGCAAACGTCATAGGAAATAGAACAAGTCTCTGAACATCCATAAGTTAAACGAATTTGCTTTTTAAAGTGGGTTTGCTTTAGGCAACCAAAGTTAAAGTTAAGGCTAGATTATCTTGGTCACATTAACAGTATGCAACCAAAGTTAAGGCTAGATTATCAATGGTCACATTAATAATATATCGGTCAATTAACCATATTTCAGATTAATAAATTCAATTTTGCCAATATTTATAAAAACAAACTAAAAATGAAATCTTAAAAGTGCGAAGAAATATGAGAATAAACAAGCAAAAGCAGATTAATAAAAGGACAAGGCATAGACAACTATTTGATTCAAAACACACTTGAATAACAATAAGATGATCAAAGCCTCTAAACAGTCTTTTTTCTAATTAGAATAAAACCAGGAAATCGGATCCGATGGTGTAAAAGTCATCATTCCTTTTGTTCCTCACTTGGTTTGGCCGCCCCGGCTTCCTTAATCTCATCAGCTCCCTCATCCTGTTCCATTATTCATGTGTCAACAATCGACATTAAATTCAATTCATTTTTCATGTTTAGATGACTAGCTTTTGAAAATAATCAAAGGGTGTTTGAAAGTTTGCTTGTGATTATCCAACTCTGATTGGTTATAAAACATAATCACATTCAAAACACATGTCAAAACACTACCTCATACAACTCTTTTTCTACATGTTATGGCTTATAAATAAAACTATGAACATGAAAACTTTAATTCAAGGAAGCGAGAAAAAAAAACTAGGTTTTTGGTCATACCTGCATATCAGATGTCCACAAGGTAAGATTATCACGAAGAAGTTGCATGATCAAAGTGCTATCCTTGTATGAGTCTTCACCCAAAGTATCCAACTCAGCAATCGCTTCATCAAATGCCTGCAAAACAGAGTTAAAGAATCCTGTTAACTCTTATTCCCAAACAGTAACTCTTATTCCCAAACAGTACCTGTTTGGCAAGACCGCATGCACGGTCTGGTGAGTTCAAAATCTCATAGTAAAACACTGAAAAGTTAAGAGCCAGTCCTAGACGAATTGGGTGTGTTGGGGCGAGTTCAGTATTTGCAATATCCTGCAAAATCAAATCTTATATCACATATCAATAATATGACAAAACAACTGATGAAAGTAAGAATAATGTTAAATCTTAACCTCATCTATCAATTCCAAATGCATTGATTAAAACATGACTGAATCAAAGATCACATAAATCAATAACAAAACCTAAATTAAATAAGAGTGCAAACGAGCCGGGCTGCTCGCGAGCAACTCAAGCCCAGATCGACAAAAAGCTCCAAACGAGCCGAGCTTTTTCAAACGTGAGCCGAGCCTGAGCCTCAAATAAAGCTCGTATAAAATATTTGAGTCCAAGATCGAGCTTTGTATGGAAAGCCTGCGTAGGCTCGTCGAGCCATAACACGCCTTGTGTAATTTTTAAGTTTCGCCTCTTTTGGTCTTCTATGCATTACTATCATGCTGCATAGCGGAGCTTGAAACCAGCCTTGGCTCGTTTAAGGTACTACATGAGCTCGACCCAAGCTTAGGCTTGTTTATGGATTTTCAACAACTATATAAAAATTATTAAAAACATATATAAATTAATTACTAAATAGTAAACAAGCCCAAACTCAAGCCGATCTCAAGCTTTAGAAAAAGAGCTCGAAACGAGCAAAACTCGAGCTCAAACTCTAGTAAGTCAAAATGATCAATCAAACTCACACTCTAGCAAGTCAAAATGATCACTCGAGCTCGGCCTCAGCTTGTTTACACCCCTAAAGTTAGTCACAATAGAAATCCTAATCAACATATACAAATCTACATAGATCAACTATAGTCAATTAACATACTTTTATATAACAAACTAATCAATTCGATTGAACTAACATATTCAATTAACAAACTAACCAATTGAATTTGTAATCCTTCAATTCCTAAACTAAAGTAAACCTCAAGCCTAACATATACATTTAAATCTAAACAAACTTTTATATAACACACACACAAACCTGAGCAGCCTTATAGGCATTGAGAGTACTCTCGGCCGCCTCTTTGCGATCGGCAGCCGTCTTAAACTCCGCCAAATAGCGATGATAATCCCCCTTCATCTTCAAATAAAACACCTTCGAATCACCCGAACCCGCAGACGGCACAAGTTTCGAGTCCAACATCTTCAAAATCCCGCCGCAAATGTCCGAAAGCTCCTTCTCAATCTTGGACCTGTAATCCTTGATGACGGTCACGTGATCCTGGTTGCCACGTGACTCTTCCTTTTGTTCGATTGATGATATTATTCGCCACGAGGCACGGCGTGCGCCGATGACGTTCTTGTAGGCGACGGATAAGAGGTTGCGTTCCTCCATGGTGAGTTCTTCGGTGCCGGAGAGTGAGCCGGAGACTTTCTCCATGAATTCAACCATTTCTTCGTAGCGTTCGGCTTGTTCGGAAAGCTTGGCCATGTACACGTTCTCTTCACGCGCCGTTGATGCCATGGATTCGGTTGATGAGATCTGGTTATTGTAATTAGGGTTAGGTTTTGAATTTGGGGGTTTTTTTAGAGAGAGAAGTGTGGAGTGGGAGAGAAACGGAAGGGGGTTTTTATAACATTAAAGTAGGATGAGCGGACGGGTACGGATATCGATATTGAACCGTTGGTAACTTACCCTACTTGTATCGAATTAGACATTTCTGATATCGGGATTTTTGATACTGAGTTCGTCCCTAATTAAAAGTATGTTTTTAAATTATTATTATTATTAGCAATTTCAAATACGAATATAGTTTGAAAATTGTGATAGTTGAACTAAAAGTGAAAATGAGAACTTGTGATGGGAAAGTTATGAGACATGTCAAGAGTTAATGATAAAAAAAACAACTAGAAATGTGATTCGAACCCTAAGTAAAGCAGACTAGATCATATACTTTGTAGAACTTCTTGAATGCGTTGTATTTTAACTTATAAATAAATGACTAGATCATATACTTTGTAGAACTTCTTGAATGTGTTGTATTTTAACTTATAAATAAATGACTAGATCATATACTTTGTAAAACTTCTTAAATGTGTTGTATTTTAACTTATAAATAAATGACTAGATTGCGAGACGGGCCAAGATGAGTATCTTACATATATTAAGTAGATAAACAACTATGTTTGTTTTTATAGCTTGGTTACATATAAGTTATTTTCATTCTTTCCGGCCTTGAAGAGATCTAAATATTAATTTTACATAGTTAAAGTATTATATCATGACTTGAGGTGTAACTAATCTAATATTTAAAGCCGTGAAGAAATTGATCCATTATACAATGCATGATCAATGAGAGGCCTCAATGCATTGTAAGTTGTAACGCTTCAAAAAGGTACTCCAAGATCAATATATCTATTGTCGCTTTTTGCCTTTTTGGAAGCAACCCATATCCATTAAAAGGTGCTTAGTGAATACGATCCTTCCATATAAAATACATATAGAACTTTTTTAAGTACTTTTATATGTTAGGACAGCCTTTTGTAATGTGTTTAGTTTGTAACTCAATACTAATTATGCACTGAATCGCCTTATTAACTTTCATGCATTCAAATCAACAACGTGTACGGTGATCAAGGCAACTTCGAATCAAAATATGTAAATCTTCTTTGAACAAATAGTCACTGAGCGAGTGTACCGCATTCACTAACATTGGCCGAATCTGTCCAAACTTTTGTAGTATTAGAGGGACTTTAATTGTATATATCTAAAGCTAGGGGTTCTTGTTAAACTAGAAATGGAAATACCCGCCCATTAAACGAAAGAAAACTTATGTTGACTTATAATTTTAAAAACATTAACTACATTATGTAAGTTTTATTATTATTTATTCTTTATTTCGTTTAAAATCCC
Source organism: Bidens hawaiensis (assembly GCF_021521415.1). Taxonomy (NCBI): domain Eukaryota; kingdom Viridiplantae; phylum Streptophyta; class Magnoliopsida; order Asterales; family Asteraceae; genus Bidens; species Bidens hawaiensis. The sequence goes on along the minus strand of NW_027493409.1, from coordinate 287,616 downwards.
AACTTACCGTTGAATTGAGAATATATACTGAAGAGGTAGGTCCCAGTAGAGCCCATTTGGTCCCGCAAGACTCACCTTAAACAGGGACGTCTGCGCAAAAACCAACTGGATCCGCAGGACCAACCATGCTCAGAGACGTGACGTCCTTACGCGCAGTACGCAAGCTGTTCCCGCAGGAAATGCCTCCCATGGTGAAGGACTCCGCCTGTTCCCGCAGCCTCGGATACAAGCCATGAGGAAAGGCCACCCGCGCAGCATGGCTACACGCACTAGGTACTTAGCTCTCGATCATTCAGTGTCACCTGAAGGAATGAGCAAAGCCGGGAGCAATCCCGCACAGAGGCGGGAGGGGGAATACTCCCGCCCAAATAAGCCAGTCTGTATACTGAAGGACCTTTTACTGTACCTGACGAGGTATGGGCGAAAGATCTGATCAGAGATACGACAGCTCACTGATACAGCATGGCGAGCAGCATGCTCCTGTACTGTATCACTATTAGCCGCTGCCTACTCACCAACTACTGTCATACCACGTGCGTAGCCGGCAGTTGGTGGAAAGGGAACAGTATACAGCAGGCCTGGTCACTATCAGCCGCTGCCTACCCACCAACTACCAGCAGGGCACGTGCGTAGGCTACTGTTGATGAACAGGAACACTGTTGCAGCCGGCCATACCTCCTTGGAAACCTACCTTCGGCTATAAATACCCCAAATGGGTATGATCATCGACACATTACATTATCATATTATCATCATAATATACCTGATATCTGCTCTAGCAATCTCTTAATATACTTTTATATTTAAAGAGCAATCTAGTCTGATTCTCACGCCGGAGGGTGGTCACAAGGAGGAACCCCCCCTTCTCAGTGACGAGCTCACGGTGTCTGTTTTGCAGGTTATCAGAAGAACCATCTTCCAAGGGTCTAACCCCTCGTGGGAAACAGCTATCCAACCCCCAGGTTACCAGTAATCTGTCGTGGGTCCGGTTAGTGTTTCTTCATATACTTATGCAAGTTTTATTATTATTTATTGTTTATAAGTTAAATAATTACCCAATTGCTTGATGCTTGCGCAATTTATAACGTGAAAGATGAATTTGTCAAAGTTACTGTGTAATTAACGGTTTTTAAAAGATGAAACATGCATAATAAAAGAATCATAAGATATTATTTGTTTTACTATTTGAAAGATGAAAATGTTTATATCAACATAGAATTAAATAAAAAATGTCATTAGCCTTCTATTACAATACGAGATAATGGTTAAGCTTTAAGATATCTAAGTTCACGCTCACAAGTTCTTGAGTAATAAGTCATATCTAAAGCTTAAAAAATCAATATAAAATATAAACAATTGTAATAATAATATGCATATGTTGATAGATATGAATAAAAAATATAAAATAATTGTCTCAAAACTATTTCTGTGTTCTATCTTGCTTCTTATCTATATTCTTGTTAACATCTAATCTCAAAAGTCTAATGGGCATCCAGCAGAAACATGCAAACCCAAAAGGCCAAAATGGGCACACCACTTAGAGAAAACCAATGGCCAATCGTTTTAATATTATATTCTCATTTATTTTGACACCTGTAAAGAACACGACTACCGAAGATTAATATTTATTTACACAAAGTGTTAAAAGTTTTAAAATTGTTTTAGAAACATAACTGGCACACACCATAAAAAAAACAATTTGTTTTAACAATAATGTGTATCACTGACAGATCCTATTATCTCCATTCTCTGGGTATGAAACCGTGAGGTGCTACATGCTAGGCTGGCACGTCACCAAAGAGAAGCTCGTATATCAAACCTGACTCGAGGACCACCCTTAGGAGGAAACACTCATATTCTTTTGTCACATTTGGAACTTGAATCCAAAACCTCCTATTTTTTAACGAAGTCTTTACGTCTAACACTTAGGCTGGGGTCATTAGCATAAAAAACAATTAATTATGGTTTTCAATATTTGGTTTTAATTAATAAAATCAAATTGAATGCATTTAAAATCAGTTTGAATTACATGATAGTTTATTGAAGAAACACTAAGTGACCCGGTACAGATTATAGATAATCTGGGGGTTAAGTAATGTTTCCCACGAGAATGAGGTCCAACAGAGACGGTTGTTCTTCAGAGGACCTGCAAAACAAACACCGTAAGCTCGTCACTGAGAAGGGGGGGTTCCTCCTTGTGACCACCCTCCGGCGTGAGAATCAGACTAGATTGCTCTGAATATAAGTGTATATTAAGAGATTGCTAGATAACTGGATAGCAGATGATCTTACCATTCCAAGATGTTGGAGTATTTATAGCCGAATGTAGGTTTCCTATAAGGTACAGCCGGCTGAATAGTATTCCTGTTCTACCAACAGTGGACTATGCACAGGCCATACTGGTTGGTGGGTAGGTTACGGCCAACAGTAACAAAGTCGGCTGCACTATTCCACCAACTGCAGATTATGCACGTCCCACCTACTGTGGATTGTACGCAGGCCATGCTGGTTGGTGAATAGGTTACGGCCAACAGTAACACTATTCCACCAACTGTAGGCTGCGCATGCCCCACAGTAAGGGTTGGTGAGTAGGCAGCGGCTAATAGTGACAAACAGTACTAGAGGGTGCTCCTCCTCGCACTGTTGTCGGTGAGCTGTCACCCTGTGATTGGCTCATGGGCTGTTCTGGTCAGATCGTCTGTCCTATCCATACCTTGGTAGGTATAGTACAAAAGATCTTTCAGAATCATACAGACTGGCTCATTTAGGCGGGATTGTTCCCGCCTTGCTCATTCCTTCATGTGACTACTGAAGTATCTAGTGTCTTGTGCGTGTAGCCCTGCTGTCTGCGGGTAGCCTTCCCTGATGGCTTGTATCCGCAACTGCGGGAACAGGCGGGGTACTTCACCATTGGGAGGCTTTCCCTGCGTGTACAGCTTGCGTACTGCGCGTAAGATTCTATGAGCATGGTGGGTCCTGCGGGAGCAGATGGCCTTTGCGCAGACGTCCCTGTTCAAGGTGAGTCTTGCGGGACCAACTGGTCTCTGCTGGGACCTACCTCTTCAAGTCCCCCCAGTCCAATGTTCTTCTCATGAATGTTTAATAAAGTGAGGTGAACTTTTGGACTTTAAGCAAGGGGTTTTGAAAAGGGTTTTTAGTTTTAAGGTTCTCCGTGGGGATTTTTCCCGCGGGTTTCCTAATGTCACTTGCAAAAATTCCCGATTTTTTTGCTTGATCTTTGGGTATGATGCGGGTAGGTATGCAACCTTCTCGCAAGTCAGGAGCGTTGAGTCTCACTTGTGTGGATTCTCCCTGAGGTTTTGGTAGTTTTGAACATAGTGATCAATTATGTTTAAACCACCAATTCCATCCTGGAGCCTCAAACAATGTAGTTCTCGACGTTCCCACTTTGCGGGGGTGTTATTTCCGTTTCCGCAAGCATTGCCCAGAAGATCCTTCTTGGTTTCAATTCCCTGCGGAGCGCTAGGTATGTGAAGGGTTTTGCCTGAACACTGTACCCGCGCTCGTCTTACGGTTACTTTACTTTCAAGGTACCCCTGGCGTCAATTCCCTGCGGGTGCTAGGTATGTGAAGGGTTTTGCCTTAACACTGTATCCGCACCCGTCTTATAGTTACTTTGTTGCCGGGGTATTCTTGGCTTCAATTCCCTGCGGGTGCTAGGTATGTGAAGGGTTTTGCCTTAACACTGTACCCGCACCCGTCTTATAGTTACTTGGTTGCCAAGGTAAGGGGTATTTTCCCGCTTACTTTTGAATCTTTTTGAATTTTGAATTTTGAAATTCGAAAGGTTGGTGAGGATAAGAACAGTCCAAACATCTGAAACGTCGTGCGACGGTTTCTTCTGACTGTGTCAGGACGTGCAGGAAGTTATGGTGACGTGACAGTACATGGTCATTCCAGACGCTTTTTCAGGCGCGTGGGCGTGATTTTTCGGGCGCGTGGCCGCGAAATTAATGGTACGCGTCCTGTCAACAGCTGTTGCCAGCCTGCTCTTTGCCACGTGTCATAGTTTCATTGCACCTTCGATTTCTCTCTCCTTCGCATTAAATTCACCGCATTAATTGCGATCACTATATAAAGGGGAAGAGGGTCATTTGTAATTCACATCTTCACTTCTTCTCTTTCATCTCTTAAGGCGATTTCTGGTGAATACTCTCTTATTCAGTTGAGCATTCCTCCGAAATCATTTCTTCTTCCTTTGCAATATGTCTTCACATGATACTGAAGCTGTAGTCGATGATAAGAGTACTGCTGGCGAGTGCCAGTGTGCTCTGCCCGGCGATCAGTACAGGTATATTGTTAGGAAGTTCATGCTCGATCCTCTCGAGCCTGAGTTTCCTGAACCCCATCAGACCGTGTACGATGCCCCCAGTGGCAAGATCGGGGTATATGCTGCATTCTTTGTCTATGGGAACCTTAGGTTCCCATTGACAAAGTTTGTGTACCGTGTCCTGGAGAGGCACGGTGTGCATTTGACCGAGTTGCACCCCATGGCGATCGCCAAGATTCGCCACTTCGAGTGGGTGTGCCGGATTTTGGGCATTGAGCCCTATGTGGACCACCTGATGACCTTCTATACTTGGAGGTGCATCCAGGGGTGGAACACCCTGACAACCCGGATCAAGGGTTTGAAGATTTGCGCGACCGAGCGCAGTCTCCGATCGTGGAAGCAGGAGTTCTTCTACATTTCTGCCCGCGCCGTCCCCATTGCCATGAAGTTTAAAAATGGCCAAGCAATTCCGAGCCACCACGCCACCAACTATCAGGAGGCGGAATGGTTTGCGAAAATATCCCGGGTCCAATCTCCGGTTTACCGGTTTGCGGAGTCCGGGATGGTGATGCTGGGGATGAGCCGGGTATGGAAGGAGGCGTCTCAGGTTCCCATCCTTCTCGAATACGGTTTGAACTCTACTCCTTATGGTATGTCTTGTCTTTCTTGCTGATATGAGTTTGTCTTCTAACTGTTTCTTTTCTTTCAGAGGGGAACAATTTGGAGTCGCTCCTGTACCCGCGGGAAGCTGACGGTCCCGTGCGGGTGGGTACTCGTGCTCTTAACGAGAACGAGTTGCCCATCCTGGAGCAAACAGCGGATCGGTTCGTGGAGATCTATCCGTTGGGCCACGAGATCCTGAGCCACCGGCGGCCAGGTAAGGCGTTATTCTCTCCTCCACCCCTCAGTGCTGTACCCGCTGCTGGAATTCCTGACATCCTGTCTTCTTCTGAGGAATCCGCAGATGGTCCTCCGTTAGTGCGGAAGAAGAGGGCTGCCGGCGGGAAAGGGAAGGAGAAGGCGGCCTCCACAGCCGATCCAGTGCTCCTATCTGACACTGAGTCAGATAGTGAAGAGGTGGCGGGGAACCCCGGTGGTGAGAAGACCACTGTTCCGGAGGCTACGACTGTTACCTCCGGAGAACCAATGGCGACGACGGTGACCGGCATCAAGAGACCGGCTCCATCGGGTTCGTCCCCGCCCGTCCGTATGTTCAAGCTCAAGAAAACCCGTAAGTACAACTCTTGGCTTTTATCTTCGTAGTTTAATCTTCCAAGTCTTTTAACACTTTTCTTCTTTACGCAGGTGTGGATGTTGGCGCATTCCAGGGTGAGGGGCCGAGTACTACCTCTCCGCCAATGACGGTAGGTTTGGTCAGCCTACCTGAGGCGTCGACCCAGGCGCCTGCGCCTGCTTCCGCTGGTTCAGTTGCTCATTCTGAGCCGACTGTTCCAGCCGAGATGACGTCACCGCCGGCTGTGAGTGCGATTTTTACAGCATCCTTCACAGAGCCGGCGGTTACTTTTGCCGCGGATTCTGCGGCAGCGACCGCGGCGGCAACCACGGCGGCTGCTACCCTGCCCCCGTCATCGGCAACGACGGCCGGTCCTTCAGGTACGCGTGGGGCTTCTCGCATCTTTCCGCCACCTTCCCATCTGCCTGACCTCTTGGACGGATTTCCATTGGGTTCAGGTGATGGGTTCGGCGGCTATCGGCTTGTAATTGACCCTACAGGTGCGTAGGGTTCTTTTGGCCCATTTTTCTATATATATTTTATCATCTTTTCCTAACTGCTTTTTGTTTCTTTTGCAGTGTCGGATTCCAATGAAGTGTATGTTCCGCGATGGAACATACGCCGAGGAACAACCCTTCGTACCCCTGTGGAGTGCGTGGAATGGGCTCGCCACGCTGCTCCCCATGGTGCGTTGGGGGAAGCCATGGCTAGCTACCAGGAGGGTAGGCTAACCAACGAGCTTCGGGTTCTCCAAGCCCGGATGCAGCCGCGCGTCGAGCTGCTTTGTCGTGAAAACGACAAGTTGAAAGCAGCTCGGGCCAAAGAAGTATCTCAAGCGCGGGCTCTTCGGGAGGAGAACCAAAAGCTGTCCGCAGCTGCTACGGAGAAGGAGAAGGCCTTCAAGGCCCTCGAGGTTGAGGTTCAAGCGCGACTCGAGGCCCGCTCCAAGGCTGCCCAAGCTGTTAACGAACAGCTTCGGCTAGCTAAGGAGACTGCGAGGAACGCGACCGAGAGGGCCACCAAGGCTGAAGCCGTTGCTGAGCCTTTACGCATGGAGAACGAGGAGCTCAAGGCCAAATTAGAGGCTCTCCAACGTGCTCATGATGCCTTGGTGATGGAAGATGCCAAGAAGCTCCAGGAGATCTTGGACCAGAGGGGCGTGCTTAACCAAACCGAGCGGAAGCTTAAGGGCGTCGAAGAGGCTGCCGCAAAGGAAGTGCTACTTGCCAACCTTAACAAAAGCGAAGCCGAACGCGCCTGCACCCAAGCTCAAGCCGCCCTTAAAGAAGCTCTGGTTGCCAAGGAATGGCTTCTTCGAGAAGCGTTGTCTCAGGTATGTCTATCTTCATGTCTTCACGCTTTTCTTTGTAGATAGGGTGTTGACACTTGTATATTTTCTTATGCAGGTTGTGCATCGGGTCTTTTCAGAGACATCTTACGACGATGCAATGAGCGCAGCCCTCAACGCTTCTCACGAGGATGGGGAACGGGTCGGCTTCCTGCTTGGTCTAGGGTTTGTTGAGAAAGGCGTCCCGCCATCCAACTTCCCTTTGTACAATGTAGATACTGAAGCCATATATGACCAAGCAGTAAATCAATACGCCGCCTTCCCGCATCCGGTGGTGGAGAAGGTGAATGAAATTGCTGCTGCTGATGACGGGCTACTTATCCTTAAGGCTTACCTTTAACAACCACGCTCTACTGACGGCGCTGGTCCAAGTGGAAGTGGCCCTGAAGCCTGATCCTGAAGATCCCTTCCCGCTGCTAGGATAGATTTAGTTTGTACAGATTTACTTTCTTGTAGGCGGGTAGTTACCCGGCCATTCTTGTAACGAATATTTATGAAATGTAAATCTTTGCGCGGTTAAGACCGCTTGATTCATTGGATTCCTTGCTTTATAAACGTTATATGACTTACATACTTAAGTTTAAATTAGCAATTTTCCAAGTGTTTAGAATAAGTTAACATTTGAACGTGGTAGATAGGTGTGAAGTTTTGCTTCCTCTTCCGTGATTGTGCGGGTAGGACCGTCACTTGCACGTAGTAGGATGGCTAACTTTACCATCTGACCTGCGTGTAGGTTTACCTTATTTGAGGATAAGTTAACCTTTGAACGTGGTAGATAATAGGTGAAGTTTTGCTTCCTATTTCGTGATTGTGCGGGTATGACCGTCACTTGCAGTTAGTAGGATGGCTAAACTTTACCCATATCTGACCTGCGTGTAGGTTTTCCTCATCTTTTTTTTTTTTTTTAGGATAACCTTTGAACGTGGTAGATGATAGGTTGAAGTTTTGCTTCCTTGTTCGTGATTGTGCGGGTAAGACCGTCACTTGCACTTACAGGGATGGCTAAACTTTACTTACATCTGTCCTGCATGTAGGTTTCCCTTATTTTTAACGTTGTGTTTATGCGGGTTTTGCCGCCTTCCACACGTAACGACTTACTTCTTCCCGTTTATGTGGTAAATACCGACCAGTGGGAAGTTCATAAGTATAAAGGTAAACACATTATGAAAGGAGAATCATTTCCATTAGAAGTGGCTCTAGGCCTTTTCTTTACAAGTTTTGGAATTGATCTACATATAACATTTGCGTAATTGAGCTCCATTCCATGTTCTTGGGATGGGAGTGCCATCGAGCCTTTCGAGCCGGTATGCGCCCTTTCCCAGGACTTCTTTGATAATGTATGGCCCTTCCCAAACCGGGGCCAGCTTTCCCGGGCGCTCTTGGTTTGAAGCCTCGTTGTTACGCAGTATGTAGTCTCTTATCTTGAAGTTGCAGAGTTTTACCCGCGTGTTGTAGTACTTTTGCATTTGTCGTTTGTAGTTCTCTTCACGCACTGCGGCTAAGTCTCTGCGTTCCTCGGTTAGCATGAGATCCAACCGTCTTTCCGCATCATTGTCTTCTGGCTGAATCAAGACCCTTGGCGAGGGTAGACCAATTTCGACCGGGATCATGGCTTCAGTGCCATAAGTGAGGCTGAACGGGGTTTCTCCCGTACTGGCCTTCTTCAGCGTTCTGTTTGCCCAAAGGACGTGCGGAAGCTCATCCACCCAGCCGGATCTGTGTTCCGATAGTCTCTTCTTGATGCCTTCGACGATGCTCTTATTTGCTCTTTCCACCTCACCATTACCTTGCGGGTGTGCCACTGAGGTAAAGGTGTGGGTGATTTGAAGTTCTTTTAGCCACTGTTGTAGCTTCTTGTCAGCAAAGTTGGTGCCGTTATCGCTCACCAAATTCTGTGGAAGTCCAAAACGACAAATAATAAATTCCCAAATAAATTTTTTGATATGTTTCGCGGTTGTTTGGGCTAAAGGTTTTGCTTCTATCCACTTGGTGAAGTAGTCGATGGCTACCACTAGGAACTGAACATTTCCTGCTGCTGTAGGAAATGGGCCTGTCACATCGATGGCCCACTTCTGAAATGGCCATGAAGAAGTGACTAGAACAAGTTCATTCTTCGGGCGGTGTGTGTTGGGTGTGTAAAGCTGGCAAGACCTGCATTTTCTGATGTATGCCAGTGCATCCGTATGCATCCCCGACCAAAAGTATCCCGCGTTGTTTAGCTTGGCTACAACAGCGCGAGGACCTGCGTGTACTCCACAGATGCCTTCGTGTACTTCCCTTAGGAGGTAGTCAGCATCTTGGTTGTCCACGCATCTCAAGAGTGGGCCAAGAAAGTTACGTCTGTAAAGGATGTCATTGACGAGCTGATAATTCAGTGCTTTACAGCGTAGTTTTCTTGCCTGTGTTTTTGACTCTGGTAGTGTTCCTGCTGCAAGGTAATTTATTATTGGTGTCATCCACGTTTCTGTACCAGTTTGGATGACACAAATTTCCTTGTGCGGGACTGATGGTGCTTCGAGGAGTTCAATGCGGATGTCCTTTCCCAAGTGGGTGAAGGCTAGTGATGCAAGCTTGCTTAACGCATCCGCAGATTTGTTTTCGCTGCGCTTGACGTGTATGACTTTACAATCACTAAAATCACGCATAAGGTTTTTTGCCTGGGCGAGGTACAGGGCCATTGTGTCGTTCACAGCCGTGTACGTCCCATTTATTTGGTTGGCCACCAGCATGGAATCCACGTGGGCTTCCAAGTTTTTCACTCCCATCTTACGCGCGATTCTCAAACCGGCCAAGAATGCTTCATATTCGGCTTCGTTATTCGTACTTGGAAAATCCAACCGAATAGCGTAAGTATATTCTTGGCCTGCTGGGTTGGTTAATTTTAACCCTGCGCCTGAACCCTCGTTACTGGCTGCTCCATCAGTGTAGAGTCGCCAGACATCATTGATGTCTTGTGCTGGGGAGGGTTGAGCCTCCTCCTGGCACTCTTTCTCCCGCGAAGCGGGAACTTCTGCAATAAAATCGGCCAGGACCTGGCCCTTTATGGCTGGTCTTGGCTTGTACTTAATTGCATATTCTCCCAATTCAATTGCCCATTTGGCTAGACGTCCCGATAATTCGGGTTTGCCTAGAACGTTTGAGAGTTTGAAGTTGGTGAGAATGGTGATTGGGTGGCCCTGGAAATATCGTCTTAACCTGCGTGAAGCGTGTATAAGTGCTAAGACCAATTTTTCGAGGGTAGAGTACCGGGTTTCTACGTCTGTTAGTACACGGCTAACATAATAGATTGGCATCTGGATGCCTTTTCGTTCTATTAGCAGGACTGCCCCGGTTGCTCTATCTGTTGCGGAAAGGTATAGGATTAACTCCTCTCCCGCTTGTGGTGCTGTAAGTGTTGGGAGTTCGATCAGGCGTGACCGAATCTCCTGAAAAGCTGCTTCCGCTTCTGGTGTCCAGCGGAAGTGCGTTTTCTTTAAGCAGTTTCTCAATGTTGACACAAAAGGAAACGACTTATCCGCATGGTTTGCCAAAAAGCGATTAAGTGCGACTAGTCGTCCATTCAGTGTCTGAGCCTGTTTGATGGTGGTAGGTGATTCCATTTTAATAATGGCTTCGACCTTTTCAGGGTTCGCTCTGAAGCCATCTTTAGTAACAATGACTCCCAAGAACTTCCCTTCTTCCATCCCAAATGAACACTTGCTCGGGTTGAGCTTCATGTTTATCTTTCTGAGCGTGTTGAAAGTTTCTTCAATGTCTTTCAACATCGCTTCTGGCTCGGGGCTTTTGATGACCAAATCATCCATATAGACTTCCAAGTTTCTCCCGATTTGGGCATGAAACTCTTTGTCCATCAGTCGTTGGTACGTGGACCCTGCATTCTTAAGCCCGAATGGCATCATTTTATAACAAAATGTACCATCGGGCGTCCGAAATGCGGTTTTGTCCTGGTCATCTACGGCCATGTGGATTTGATGGTACCCCTTATACGCATCCAAGAAGCATTTAAGGCGAAATGGTACCAACGAATCCACCTTAAGATCAATTTCTGGTAACGGATAACAATCTTTGGGGCATGCTTTGTTCAAATCTTTGAAATCTATGCACATGCGCCATTGTTTGTCATTATTCGGTACCATTACGGGATTTGCAACCCATGTTTGATATCTGCTAACGCGTACGATGCCTGCGTCAAGGAGTTCCTTGACTTGGGTTCTACACGCGTTAGTTTGTTCAGGCCCCATTACTCTGCGCTTTTGTACGACTGGCGTAACAGCCGGATCGCACTTGAGCTTATGCTCCGCCTTACTTCGGGGTACACCAGTCATGTCAGCTAGTGCCCACGCAAAGATGTCAGCGTTTTTCTGCAGTAAGCGTTTGAGTAGGGTGCGGGTGGGATCAACAATTGTTGGTCCAATGGTAACGGCCTGGTCGGGGTATTTGCCATTGAAGGCCCATTTTTCCGGTTCGGTGATGGTTGGTTTAGCCTTTTTCGGTTTGGGTTTAGATGAGACAGATGCGATGCATACCTGGGGAATGCCAGTGATCATCGCTACACCCTCAGCTGTTGGCCATCCCATCATGCCGTGGACTGAAGATACCACGGCGTTGAATCTTGCCATCCCGTCTCTTCCGAATAGGATGTCGTACGTGTGGTGTGGCTTTTTCATCACGACAAAATCCACGTCTTCTGTGCGTGAATGATTCCCATCAGTAAGAGTAACAGGGAAAGATAGGATACCCAGGGGGGTTTCTGTACTGCCGTCAAACCCTTCCATTGAAGCGTAGACCGTTTCCAAGCGTTCTTTGTCTTCATCATCCAGCTTATCAAAGAACTGCCTGTACATCACTGTCGACGAAGCGCCGTTGTCAGCAAGAGTGCGGGAAGTGATGTAATGCCCCAGCTGGCTTCTGATGACGATGGGGCCTTCTTTGCTGGGGCCTCCTGGCACTCGCGGGAAGCGCACCTCAGCTTCCTTCCACGCGCATGGTTCTGTCACTCGTCTTTTTCTTCCTCTGACCTTGCCATGAACCATGTTGATGCTGATGTCGACGGGCTTTCGTCCGTTACCTCTGTACCGGTTGTCATTCCTTCCTCCCTTCCTGATTGATGCCACGAGATGTGTAAGTCTTCCATCCTTGACAAATGTCTCAATAATATCCTTCAAGGATGTGCACTCTTCAGTACCATGACCCTTTGTCCCGTGGAAATCACAGGATTTGCTTTGATCCGCATTAGGTTTCTGCCGGATCAATGGGGCTTTTGGCCATGGCAATTTTTCCGTGGCAAATATCTCCGTGACGCTCTTCGTGAGTGGCGTCCACCGGTGTTTTCGGTTTGAAGGGTGTGTGTTGTCCCTTCCGCCAACAAGAGGGCGAGAGCTGGATGAGGTGTCAAAGTTTACCCTTGACTGCCAAATACATAGCCTCCTCTTTTTGTTCTGCCGGGCGATCCGGACATTGTTTTCTCTTGTCCTCTGCGTGTAGAGGTGTGTACTCTGGGGAAGATCCCTTCCCAGTTGCTTTTCCGTCTCGGCAAAGCGCTTTGCCGCCGTCATGATGGCATCCCATGTTGATGGCATGCCATCCTTACCCGTCAATGTGCGGATAAGTTCTGGGTATTCGGCGCCTTAGATGAAGGTGGCGCGAACCAGATCCTCACTTATGTTGCCGAGACTTAGCTTTTTGGAGTTGAAACGAGTGATGAAGTCTAGTAAAGATTCATCCTCCTCTCTCACGCAGTTGAGGATCGTCCACTGCTCTTCAGTGTACTTCCTCTGTTGGCTGAAGTGTTGGCTGAACTTGTTCTGAAAGTCCGCCCAGTCATATATGTGGTGGATCGGTAAACGATCGAACCATGCCCTGGCCGCTCCGACCAGAGTCATCTGGAACATGTAGCACCACGTGGGTTCCGTCCAGTTGCTGACGGTAGCCCCCGCAATGAACCTGTTCAAATGGTCGTCTGGGTCGGATAGACCATCATAAGTGCCAATGTTGGACATTTGTTTGGCACTTCTCGGGGCGATTGCTTCCGCAATGTCCCTTGCGAATTTTGACTTTCCTGCATTTGTAGCAGTTGGTCTAAAGGTTTTGGAGAAGTCACGCGGGTTTCTCTCCGCGATTGGTTTAAAAGCTTCCCCAAAATTCCTTTTTGGTTGGACGTCCGTTTCCTTACGCTTCCCTTTCGCCTTATGGCGAGGGTTTGCGTCGGTATCGGACTCCAACTCGTCGTCTGAGTACTCGCAGTCACTGCCCATATTGAGGTGTTGGCGAGTACTGCCGAATTCGTCAGCCTGTTGAGCTGAACGCAAGCGTTCATCCAATTCGGCTTGGAATTCTCTTTGCCGTGCTTCGGCCCACGCCTTCACTTGATCTAGTGTTTGGCGAGGGACCCTCGTTCGTTTTTCCAGCTGGGTATCGGTGAACCCCAGTGGAATATTTACTGCACTTGCCCCGGCTTGGGTAGTCGGGGTAGTGTTCGTAAGGATTGTATAACCGCCGGTGTTCCCCCCAGTTGCTGGGGTTGTTACCGGGGTATCTTGGTCGGTTACAGGCCTTTGGACCGGAGTAACGTTAACCATTTCTTCAGAAATTGTGAAAAAACTAAAATAGTTCTAGCTTTTATGCACGGATGGCGCCAATGAAGAAACACTAAGTGACCCGGTACAGATTATAGATAATCTGGGGGTTAAGTAATGTTTCCCACGAGAATGAGGTCCAACAGAGACGGTTGTTCTTCAGGGGACCTGCAAAACAAACACCGTAAGCTCGTCACTGAGAAGGGGGGGGTTCCTCCTTGTGACCACCCTCCGGCGTGAGAATCAGACTAGATTGCTCTGAATATAAGTGTATATTAAGAGATTGCTAGATAACTGGATAGCAGATGATCTTACCATTCCAAGATGTTGGAGTATTTATAGCCGAAGGTAGGTTTCCTAGAAAGTACAGCCTGCTGAATAGTATTCCTGTTCTACCAACAGTGGACTGTGCACAGGCCATACTGGTTGGTGGGTAGGTTACGGCCAACAGTAACAAAGTCGGCTGCACTATTCCACCAACTGCAGATTATGCACGTCCCACCTACTGTGGATTGTACGCAGGCCATGCTGGTTGGTGAATAGGTTACAGCCAACAGTAACACTATTCCACCAACTGTAGGCTGCGCATGCCCCACAGTAAGGGTTGGTGAGTAGGCAGCGGCTAATAGTGACAAACAGTACTAGAGGGTGCTCCTCCTCGCACTGTTGTCGGTGAGCTGTCACCCTGTGATTGGCTCATGGGCTGTTCTGGTCAGATCGTCTGTCCTATCCATACCTTGGTAGGTATAGTACAAAAGATCTTTCAGAATCATACAGACTGGCTCATTTAGGCGGGATTGTTCCCGCCTTGCTCATTCCTTCATGTGACTACTGAAGTATCTAGTGTCTTGTGCGTGTAGCCCTGCTGTCTGCGGGTAGCCTTCCCTGATGGCTTGTATCCGCAACTGCGGGAACAGGCGGGGTACTTCACCATTGGGAGGCTTTCCCTGCGTGTACAGCTTGCGTACTGCGCGTAAGATTCTATGAGCATGGTGGGTCCTGCGGGAGCAGATGGCCTTTGCGCAGATGTCCCTGTTCAAGGTGAGTCTTGCGGGACCAACTGGTCTCTGCTGGGACCTACCTCTTCATTTATGGTTTGGTTTCAAAAGAAACAAGAATCATGGACATTTTTTATACAACAAAGTGTGTTCATAGAAGAGTTTTTGCACTAAACAAAATCATTTAACACAACTAACTAGTTTCATACACCAAAAGTGAAGGCCTGAATCACATTATGTACATGTATGAGATAACTTGTAGATTGTAGATGATTACAAAGAAGTTAACAAGTGGATCTTCAAGCTCAAAACTATCATCAAGAAAAATGTTTTACAAAAAGTAGTTACTTTTACAAAAAAGTAATTTAACAAGGCTTACGATCCATAAAATCTATGTAAATTAGTGAGTGATGGATTAAATAGAAAGAAAAATGTTTTCGGTCATTTAAAAAATACACTTATACTTAAATTTATAATTAAGCTATCATGTTCCATTGTTTATTATTCAACTTAGAAGTTATAACATATCTATACATTATTTATTTATATATAATATAAGCTATATAAAAAATATATGAAAAGTGTTATTAGAATTGTGTAAAGAATTAAAACTAAGATATTTTTAATAATTATTTTGTTTAGTATTGATTTTTGTATTAAAGGCTTGTACATTCTGTATTGTGTATTAGCAACTTGTATCTATTGTAATATTTTGTTTGATATTAGTTTATATCTATTTTATTAAAAAAATGGTCTAGTGATAAGGGAGATGCAAAAGATGCATTGCAAGGTCTAAGGATATTTAAGGGAGACATTGCAAAAACTGTAACGATACTAATGTGAAGAAGAGAAAGCTAGAGTAGAAATGAAATGAGTGGGGAAGGCATTAAATATGCATTTATTGGATTTTAGTTTGCTATACGAGTCAAACGGTTACCTGATCATCTTTCCACGTAGATAAATATAAATATTAAATAGCATATAATATATATATAAAGTTATAATATATACGAAAATTACTTTCATGGATTTAATTAAAAAAATATATACTAATGTAACACTATACATAAACAACAACACTTAAAGCTTAAAGCATATGTAGTGGAACGTTTATCGAAAAAAAAGTCCCAACACCAATACGCATATGGTGGTTTTGATAACATGGGCCTTCAATGTCAAGCGAGCAACAACGTAGGGCATTGGAAATTATTTATTTGAGCCACTGAATCATGTCCCTTGACATAAATAACGTTTTAATTATTTTGTATCAAGTAAAATTATTACACGCCATATTTAAAAAAAAAAGCTAGCTTTCATGCATACATGAGAGTGATACGAAATCTTTTTTACTTTACCATGACTCCACTTACACGAGTTTTTAAAAACAAGTTAATTGTTTGGTAGATCTTAGAGCTTTGTAGATATTGCACCATTACTCTCTATTTTTATCTTTGTTTTTTTAAATATTAAATATAGTTTGGTCATTTTACACGGACTTGATTAAAAAATTTAACAACGTTAACCGATAAAAACAACCATATTTACAAAATTCATACATAAATACCTCCTTAATAATAAAAAATACAAATAACTCAGAAAAATAAAAAATAAAGAGTAAAGTGTCATTTCCGTCCTTGTGGTTTGGTAAATAATGCGAATTTAGTCCAAAAAGTTTATTTTTTGCATATGGACCCTCCACGTTTCCCAGTTCTTGCCAGTTACATCCAAATCACTAACCCCGTTAAATTTAATCGTTAAGTTAAGGGTAGACATGTCTTTTCACCCTTTCTTTATTATAATACTTATTGTAGTGAACTGCGGTTTTCGTCCCTCTAGTTTGTCAAAATCTGCGGTTTTAGTCCAGTAATTTCAAATTTGCAATTTTTTTCCATATGGTTTCCTTTCACTTGCAATAAAACCCGAATTTCTTAATATCGTTAATTCTGGTCGTTAAACCCATTAATGTGCCCTTCACGTGAGGGGCAGTTTTGTTTCTTGTTTTTTTTTCATTTTCCCCCAAATACAACCTATCCCCTCACGTGAGGGGGCTTGCGAATTAAGACTGAAGTTTATTTAGTTAGAGAAACGACAAAACTGGTCACCACGTGAGGGGTACGCGAATGGTCCAACGACCAAAATTAACGAGGTTAATAAACTCGGGTTTAATTGCAAGTGATCAAATGAAACTACAAGTATGAAAATTGCAAACTTAAAACCATTGGACTAAAACCGCAGATTTGGACAAACCATAAGAACGAAAACCGCAGTTCACTAAAATAAATATTATAATAAAGACGGGTGAAAAGACATGTCTACCCCTGACTTAATGATTAAATTTAACGGGGTTAGTGATATGAACGTAATTGGTAAGAACTGGGAAACGTAGAGGGTCCATATACAAAAACAAAAATGGTACTTTACTCAAAAATAAAAAATAACCTGACCTAAAAGGAATCAATTTTGGCTGTGGTGGATTATTACAAGAATAATAATAATAATAATCCCACACTCAACTAAACTAGTTACACTATATATTAAAGCAAAAGGTGCTGCTACAGTTTTGTACTACATATTTAACCCATGTAAATATATATTAACAGTTTTAGTCCCAGGCAAATGTTATGCTTATGCAAGATAAACTAGCTGCTACAGTAACAGTTTTGTATTGCATATTTAGCCCATGTAAATATATATATTAACATTTTTAGTCCCTATCATATGTTATGTAAAATAAAATAAATATATATCACCATAAAATAGTAATTGCACTTGCACATTAATGTGAAATAATTAGCTCTTCCTTTTTGTAATGAACAAAAGATGATGCGTAGATTTAGAAGATTATTTTTTTAATAAAAAAATCGGTTGAAGTAGCATTTTAACAATCATTAAAGACTACATTTTAATGGTTCATAGTCTCTTAATAATTAAAAGTTAACCTTAAGTCTGAATGGTTAAAAGGCTAACTCGATAAAGCGGTCGTTGATGAGATTTTTTGTAATCTTCTTTCACATTCTCGTCGGTCTATAAACGAGCCACAAATTTGAGTTATCGATATGCTATCATAAATGTACAACGATTTGTACAATGATCAACTCATATTTGTAGCTGTTTTAGTATACATGCACTCATAGAGCTAGAAAATTCAAAAGCTCTTATTCACTAACCACTTAAACATAACTTTTTTTTTTCTTACTTTTAAGTATTCTATTTTAATTTATCAACAAATCCATCTTCACTAGGTTCTACCAAAATCTTCTTCACTAGGTTCTACCAAAATCTTTAAATGAGAATAACTAAAGGTGTCTAATGAGTATCAAAATGAACACAACCACCTAGAACAATTTAGTCTTAATCAAACAGGCCAAAAAGTTGGCGAATATACATACATTGTACACACACATACATATATATATATTGATTAGGTTAAAAGTGTGTAAGGCCCCGAACCCGGTAGCCCTACTTTAGCGTCGGATTTACTCATAAACACAGTCCTTCAAATCAGAGTTTATTAAAACTTTTCGCGGAATATAAAACATCAATCATTTGTTACAAAACATTAAATCTTTTCTTTGATACCATAACACAAAACTTTATATTCAAAACATCTTTACTTCTTTCTTCAGATGCCAGCCGTTCAATCCATGCCATGCGTCATCATCTTGCTAGCTCTGTAATCGACTCACCTGCGTGCATACTAAAAGTCAGCTACGCTGAGTGAGTTCTAGTTAATCAGGTATCATACAATTTATTCCCATATATTACTTCCCGTATCCGAAGACACATATTACTACCTTAACCTGGTATAAATATACATAGGAGGATCGTCACGTAATATTTATTAAAAGAACCATTACCATTACCCTACCATATATAATTTCCATAGGAGGAACACTATACTATCCATATAAGGAACACTTTATTATCCATAAAAGGAACACTATACCTTCCATAAAATGAACACTATACTTTATTATTTAATATCCATGTAAGGAGCTAGTCACTTCCCTTGACGATACGTGCAATATCCGAAGATCGTTCACGTACCGTCAAGCAATCATTCATATATTTCACATTATCCATATAAGGCATACACTTATCTCTTAGGATAAGTGTATTAACAAACATATTGAGTATGCACACAGCCCCGAAAACGGCACATAAATGGGGCTAGAAACTCACCTGAATTCTGCTTCTTTTTCTGATAGCTGTAAATCACTTCTCTAACTGAGCTCGGCTGACTGTACAAGTTACACGTATCAATACTCGTCTGATCTAATCTGGTGGCCTAGTATTAGCTTACTTTAACTTATCGCTTTATAATTTATTTTCTAATCAAACTTGGCTTTTATGACAAACTGAAAATTTTTCTTCTTACTCTTTCAGACTCTCATAACGACTTGACTCAAATTTTCGGGACGAAAATTCTTTAACATGGGAATGATGTGACAATCGTCAATTTCAGGTTAACTCCGTTAACTCAACTCCGTCAATTCAAACTTTAAGATCGTTGAATCTATAACGTACACTTCATTACATTTAAACTAGGGTTTAAATGACGCGTAACACTTACTACATGTGTAGTCTTTCGGGATTTGCACCGAAACGCAAACGAGTTGACGCAAACGATTGATAAATAAACGATAAACGTAAAAACAATAATTATGTGATTATTATGTGTTAGGATTATGTGCTATGTGATAAAACTATGGTCATGTTAACTTATTGGGCAAGTATGATGGAATGTTCTAGAAAAACAACACTTGGAAAGAAGAGGGACTAGAGTGTAACTTGTATTATTATAAATACATCACTAATAAACAAACCCTAACTTATTATTAACCTACAACCCTAAATCGGCTCTCTCTCCCTCTCTTGATCCACGGCTGCCGTCCACCTTCATCACACACACACACATCAATCAAGAGATTAATCCAAGAACTAGGTGCTAGGAAGGTATACTTGATCATCTCTTACCTCCTTGTTGTGTAATTTTGATGTTTAATGGGTTGTATGTAAACCCTAACTCAGCCGATTATATGTATGTATGTGATCAATATGATAGTTGTTAGTTGGATAATAGATTGATAACTAGATTGATGTTGTTGCATGATTGATTGTTGTTCTTGATTTGAATTAAAACACAAACCCTAATCTTGTATGTATGGTGTGATTTATATGCATGGATAGTAGTTATGGTGTCTAGAGGGTTATATGGATGCATGATAGTTCATAGATTGTTATGATGTTGAGTTTTGATGTGAACAGATTCTGGACAGAATATATATACGATGTTTAACTGACTGTAACGAAGTGTAAACGTGAAAATTGATTGAGATTGTGAGTACTGCAGTAAACTAGGTTGAGTCTAGTTTCTATAAAGTATAAATTCGTAATTTTTGGATAAGTGGAAGTATACTTTTATGATTTTACAAAAACGTGATGCAAAGCTGAGCTGTTAGACCTGCTGTTAGGTTATATTGTAAATTCTATATCTCATGAACTACGAGGCCAATTGGGTTGGTTCCACTTCTGGAAGTTGACTCACTGAGTTAGGAACCAAACCCAAGTGGTCTTGCATTTATTGGATTTTTCGTTTACCGGGAATTGCAAATAACATTCTGTTGTGCATGAATCTGACTGATATGAGTTTACTGTAGTGTTTTGATCATTATGAGAAATCTATATGGAATAAAAATAATATAAAATATGTTCTGGAAACCTAAGACATGTATGTTTCAGTGGTGATTTTTGGTGAATTAATTGAGATGATATGATCGGTGAAATAGTACAATCTTTCAAGTAGAAATTCTGTCACAATGAAACTAGCTGCTGAGTTGTATAGGAATGCATGAAATATGATAGTTTTTATATAATTGTGGTATTTTGACCAAAATACCCTTGCGGGGAATAATTGCTAGTTGATTGCCATGAATTGACCAAATTGCCCTTATGGGGAATAATAGTTAGTTAGTCTTTGTTTGTTGACCAAAATGCCCTTACGGGAATAATTGCTTGTAAGTATGTTATTAATACATGACACGAAAGTAATTGCTCACTCGTGTATCGTATCACAATTGTACTTGTTTAAATCACACACGGTTCACAAACGGAACACGAAACATGATACGTGCATAGGTATTATGTGCCGAGTCTAGAGACTCGTTAAACGTTCCGATACTTAGAAAATCTCTTTGTTATTTTAGAACGCTAGAGAGTTTTCTACGACGCGCATCACTCGGTGATCTAATTTGGAATATTCTTCGCAAACAGTGAGTTCACTTACCCCACTCTTAAACTGTTTTCAAACGTTTTTCACTTGGGGGAGATAACATACTCCGATAAACGCATTTTCTGAGATAAACGCATATTTAAGATTTTGTTATAAATTATATATCACTTGTAAAGGCTAAGCGGCAAACGTAACCCTTGAAGTCCCACGCATCGAACCGGTTAATATTTGGAATAGCGAGTCACTGTTGAGTAGTACTACTGGGTTTGACAAACCCCACCCGACGCTAAGCTCAACTGGAGGTTGAGTGGGTGTAATTTTGGCTAACACTTACCATGGTCTGGGTTGACCTGGTGACGGGCACTTGATAAACAGTCAGCTTCGGTCTCGAACCACTTAGCGATACTTGTTGTATAGATTAGCTACCTATCGATATATAATTTGACGTAACACTATCTGGTAATGCAAAACACTCAAACGCTGTAACGTGGTTACACACTTAAACGCTGTAACGTGGTTACACACTCAAACGCTGTAACGTGGTTACACACTCAAACGCTGTAACGTGGTTACACACTCAAACGTCGTAACGGGGTTACGCAACACTGAAACGCCGTAACGAGGTTACGCAAAACGCTAAACGATTTATCTTATTTAACTTGTGAACTCACCAACCTTGTGTTGACACTTTTAGTATGTTATTCTCAGGTAGCCGAGGCGGGCGCGCGGTTTAGGAGCATGCATTAATGAAAACACTTTTATTCTGCAAACTTAATTTTAACAGTTACATTTGGTTTTAAGTCGTCCTGCGTGACGCAACTTTTGAATTAAGGTTTTACGCTTCCGCACTTACTTTCATTTAAACGTTTTTCTTTGGTTTGATTATAACTAATGATTCCGATCCTGCCAGTTCACACCCTCTGACGGTAAAACTCCGTTAGTGGATTTTGAGGGTGTGACAGATTGGTATCAGAGCCATTGGTTATAGCGAACTAGAAACTGCATGCATACTAGACTATAACCGCGACGACCCATTAGTTATAATGATACGCACTGCATAGGTTTGTGTAGTCTTGAAATCTTATTTCTTTACCTCCTTCACTCTTACGCGCGCATATACCCGGCTTACCTGTAGGAATGTCGACGCCACCCTCATCATCATCCGATTCGATGACGCATGCTCACGGGAAGGAACCGCAGTTACCTACTGCCTCGCCACCTCGTGTAGTCCCGGAACTCGAAGCTCCTGCACCAAAGAGGTACCGCCTATCCGGAGGCTTGTATGACAACAACGTTAGCTGGGAATGGTACCCCAACATGATCAGACGTATGGTCTACCGTGAACAAGTTCTCCCATTGCCTCACCCGAACCACCCTGCTTACCCTAACACTCTACCACCCATAACCGAACCTGTGGAGCGAGTCCTCGCAGCTGTCGTCTCTTGTTTGGAGCGTGATGTGGGTTACATGCGCTACACAAGAGAGAACGTTTCCAAATTGTTAAAAGACGAAACCGAGAATAAGGAGGAGATTGCCCGCATGGCGGCGGCAATGAAAGAAATGCAAGGGGCTAGTGATCAACAGATGAAGGTTATGATGAAGATGCAAGCCGAAATGATAGACTTGAAAGAGCAACTCCAAGAAGCAAGGACCCGAACTGAGATAGCGTTAGAACGTTGCGATATCCTACAAATGCAACTTGCTCAGAACGCAGCAGAACCTGAGGCAGAGCCTGAGGCC
Source organism: Bidens hawaiensis (assembly GCF_021521415.1). Classification (NCBI taxonomy): domain Eukaryota; kingdom Viridiplantae; phylum Streptophyta; class Magnoliopsida; order Asterales; family Asteraceae; genus Bidens; species Bidens hawaiensis. Next base: position 265,198 of record NW_027493409.1, on the reverse strand, counting down.
GAGCCCGAGGCAGAGCCTGAAGTAGAACCTGAAGAAGATCCCGAAGAGGAGCCTGAGGAGGATCCCGAGGAAGATCCCGAGGAGGAACCCGAAGAAGAACCGGAGGAGGAACCGGCTGAGGAGGAGGCACATTCGGAAGTGTCCTCAGATGACGACATCTAGTGATGATGATACTTAGATGGAGGGGTTGTCTCCATCCTAACTATTATTTTTCTATGATTTTAAGGATTGATTGGAAATACTTTGTAGCGAATACAATGGTTTTAATCATGAATTTCTATTTAGACTAATATGTGGTTGTGATGTGATTTTTTTTTTCTTTCTTACCTATCTCTTATTACATGTATGGTGTGTTGTATATGAAAGAAAAATTCATGTTTAACATCTTTATACTGTGATTCTAGGAAATGGCTGGAAGAAACGCTGGACGAGGACGTGGTAACATCAGCATGACTGCAGCTGAACTCCAAACTCTGCTGAATGACCATGTCGCGGCCGCTTTAGCCGCACACGTTCAGAATCAAACAGGAGGTCCGAATGGAACGTGTACCTTCAAGAACTACCGTGACTGCAAGCCCAGTACGTTTAAGGGCACTGAGGGAGCTATAGGCTTCCTGCGTTGGGCTGAGAAGGCCGAGTCGGCCTTTGAGATGTGTAACTGTCCCCCTGCCAGTAGGGTCAAATTCGCTGCTGGGACACTTGAGGATTCCGCCCTCACTTGGTGGAATTCGAACGTCCAGATCCTTGGATTGGAACTGGCTAACGCGATGAACTGGGAGGAGTTCAAAAACATGATGCGAGAGGAGTACTGTCCGAGGGAAGAAATTTCGAAGTTAGAGTCGGAGTTTTGGTCGTTGAAAATGGTGGGTTCAGAGATTGAAGCCTACACTACTCGTTCGCACGAGTTGGCAGTGATGTGTCCGCGGATGGTGGATCCGCCGAGCAAGAGAATAGAGATGTACATTGATGGGTTAGCACCACAGATTCAGGGTATGGTGACGTCTTCCAGACCAGCCACGATCCAACAAGCGATCCGTTTGGCTCACAAACTGACGGATCAGGCTGTGACCTAGGGTGCGTTACCACCGAGGGGTTCGACTGTTAAAGCCCGTGACAACCCGAGTAATGACCACGCCAGCAACAGTAACAACAACAGCAACCCGAACAGCGGGAAGAGAAAGTTCGACAACACCAGATCTTCATCCTCGAACCTCCCACCGCAACAACACTACCGTAAACCCGAGTTCACCCGGAGCTTTAACACTCAGAATCACAACAACAACAACTCCAACAACAACGGTAGCGGGCAGGTTTCGAGCGGATATGCTGGGAAGTATCCAAAGTGCAACAGGTGCAACTATCATCATGTTGGCCAGTGTGACCGTGTCAAGTGTCAAAGATGCGGAAAGATAGGTCACCAAGCGAAAGAATGTAGAGGAGACCTTGCGGCAAAGGGTGCTCCTAAGCAACCGATGACGACTAAGGGATGTTTTGAATGTGGACAGGAAGGTCATTTCCGGAAGGATTGCCCCAAGCTGAAACATAATGACAACAATGGGGGCAATGGAAGTGGCACTAACGGTGGAGGAAATGGCAAAGGAAGAGCGTTTGTGATTGGATCGGGTCAAGCCCGCAATGATCCGCATGTGGTGTCCGGTAAGTTCCCTGTAAACGATTATTTTGCTTCCATTTTGTTTGACACTGGAGCTGATAGGAGTTTTGTGTCGAAAGCCTTTAGCCAACTTTTAGACCTTACTCCAACCCCGTTAGACGCTAAGTTTCCTGTTGAATTAGCTAATGGTAAAACTGTAGCAACAACTCATATACTTGCGGGATGTAAGTTGAAACTGTCAGGTCATGTTTTTGACATCGACCTTATTCCTTTTACGCTTAGTAGTTTCGATGTCGTTGTCGGCATGGACTGGTTATCCGAGAACCGAGCGGAGATTATATGCCATGATAAAATAGTCCATATTACCACCCCTTCCGGCGAGATCATTTCGGTCCGAGGCGAGAGAAGCGGCATGACCAACAGCATCATCACCCTTATGAAAGCACAGAAGTATCTACGAAAGGGTCATCCGGCAATTTTGGCGCAGATTGTTGAGAAACCCGCGGAGGAGAAACGAATTGAAGACATACCGGTTGTGCGAGACTTTCCGGAAGTTTTCCCGGAGGATTTACCTGGACTCCCTCCTATTCGTCAAGTCGAATTCCAAATCGAGTTGACACCCGGTGCAGCACCCATAGCACGAGCCCCGTATCGACTCGCACCGGCGGAACTTCAGGAGTTGTCCACTCAGTTGCAAGATCTGTTGGATAAGGGTTTTATCCGACCTAGCTCATCGCCATGGGGAGCCCCTGTCTTGTTTGTCCGAAAGAAAGACGGGACTTTTCGGATGTGCATCGACTACCGGGAGTTGAACAAGGTGACGGTCAAGAACCGTTATCCTTTACCCCGAATTGATGATTTATTTGACCAGCTTCAGGGATCGAGTTACTACTCGAAGATCGATCTACGATCCGGTTACCACCAGTTGAGAGTGCGCGAAGAAGATATTTCAAAGACGGCTTTCAGAACACGGTATGGTCACTACGAGTTCTCGGTTATTCCTTTTGGCCTAACCAACGCGCCAGCCGTATTTATGGATCTCATGAATCGAGTATGCAAGGCGTACCTCGACAAGTTCGTGATTGTTTTCATCGATGATATTCTCGTCTATTCCAAGAACGAGACTGACCACGAAGAGCACTTAAGGATAATTCTGGAACTACTGAAGAAGGAACAACTGTATGCTAAACTCTCGAAATGTGAATTTTGGCTTCGCGAGGTTCACTTTTTAGGACATGTGATCAACGAGAATGGTATCCATGTCGATCCCGGTAAGGTAGAGGCCATCAAAAACTGGGAAGCACCTAAGACTCCGACTGAGGTGCGACAATTCCTAGGACTGGCCGGCTACTATCGGCGTTTCATCGAGGGATTTTCAAAGATTGCTCAACCCCTCACCGCTTTGACTCACAAGGGCACTAAGTACAACTGGGGTGACGCGCAAGAATCCGCTTTCCAACTATTGAAAACCAAGCTTTGTAGCGCCCCTATTTTAGCCCTCCCCGAGGGAACGGAAAACTTTGAGGTACACTGTGACGCATCTATACAAGGTCTCGGTTGTGTGCTGATGCAACTCGAGAAGGTTATAGCCTACGCCTCTAGACAACTACGGGTTCACGAGAAGAACTACACGACCCATGATTTGGAACTCGGAGCTGTGGTGTTTGCTCTTAAGATATGGAGGCATTACTTGTACGGTACCAAGTTTACCATTTACACCGACCACAAGAGTCTCCAACATATCTACGATCAGAAAGAGCTGAACATGCGACAGCGTCGTTGGGTCGAGCTGCTTAAAGATTATGATTGTGCCATCAAGTACCACCCTGGCAAGGCCAATGTGGTGGCCGACGCCCTCAGCAGAAAAGAAACAGAAAAACCCAGACGAGTAAGAGCATTGCAACTTACGATTCATGCCAGCTTACCCGATCAGATTCGCGATGCGCAACTGGAAGCTTTGAAAGATGATAATCTTCCATCGGAACTCATGCGGGGCATGAGCAAGCAACTTGAAACCAGATCGGACGGGGTCCGATATTTTGAGAACCGGATTTGGGTTCCACGATACGGAGAATTGAGAACTCTAGTGATGGACGAAGCTCACAAGTCCCGATATTCTATCCACCCTGGCTCAGATAAAATGTATCATGATTTAAAGGCACTTTACTGGTGGCCGAACATGAAAGCCGACATTGCCACCTACGTGAGCAAATGCTTGACTTGTGCCAGAGTCAAGATTGAATACCAAAAACCATCTGGTCTACTGCAACAACCGGAACTCCCAATGTGGAAATGGGAGCACATCTCAATGGATTTTATTACGGGTTTGCCTAAGACACCGACGGGATGCGATACCATCTGGGTGATCGTTGACCGGTTGACTAAATCGGCACATTTCCTAGCGATTAAGGAAACGGACAAAATGGAAAGACTGACTCGTGTCTACATGAAGGAAGTAGTGTCGAGACACGGAGTGCCTGTCTCGATCATTTCCGATCGAGATTCTCGTTTTACCTCACACTTTTGGAAGTCGCTGCAAAGCGCACTGGGCACACGTCTCGATATGAGTACAGCATACCATCCTCAGACGGATGGGCAAAGTGAACGGACTATTCAGACCCTGGAGGATATGTTGCGTGCATGCGTTTTAGATTTCGGAAAAAGTTGGGAACCCCACTTACCCTTGGTAGAGTTTTCGTATAATAACAGCTACCACGCAAGTATTAAGGCAGCGCCGTTTGAAGCGCTGTACGGACGGAAGTGTCGATCACCACTCTGCTGGGCAGAGGTGGGTGACAGCCAAATCACTGGTCCAGAACTGGTACTCGAAACCTCGGAAAAGATTGTTCAAATCCGAAATCGCATGGCAGCAGCACGGGATCGCCAAAAGAGTTACGCCGACAAGCGCCGAAAACCTCTCGAATTTAAAGTGAACGATCGGGTGTTACTCAAAGTCTCACCTTGGAAAGGTGTAGTTCGCTTTGGTAAGCGAAACAAACTCAACCCACGGTATGTTGGTCCGTACCGGATAACTGAGCGCATTGGTCCGGTGGCGTACCGACTGGACCTACCAACAGAACTCAGTGGCGTACACGATGTATTCCACGTATCAAATTTGAAGAAATGCCTATCTGATGAAACCCAAGTAGTCCCTTTGGAGGAACTGCAAGTTGATGAACAGTTACGGTTCATTGAGGAACCAGTCGAAGTTTTGGATTGGGAAACCAAAACACTCAAACGCAGCAAAATTCCAATCGTTAAGGTTCGTTGGAACTCGAGACGTGGACCGGAGTTCACGTGGGAACGCGAGGATCAAATGATGAAAAAGTATCCCCACCTTTTTGAAGGGCTAACCAAACACCGAAAACCGCGAAACCCGGCAAACCGTCAAACATCACCGGAGGTATGAATTAAATTTCGGGACGAAATTTCTTTTTACTAGGGGATGATATGACAAACTGAAAATTTTTCTTCTTACTCTTTCAGACTCTCATAACGACTTGACTCAAATTTTCGGGACGAAAATTCTTTAACATGGGAATGATGTGACAATCGTCAATTTCAGGTTAACTCCGTTAACTCAACTCCGTCAATTCAAACTTTAAGATCGTTGAATCTATAACGTACACTTCATTACATTTAAACTAGGGTTTAAATGACGCGTAACACTTACTACATGTGTAGTCTTTCGGGATTTGCACCGAAACGCAAACGAGTTGACGCAAACGATTGATAAATAAACGATAAACGTAAAAACAATAATTATGTGATTATTATGTGTTAGGATTATGTGCTATGTGATAAAACTATGGTCATGTTAACTTATTGGGCAAGTATGATGGAATGTTCTAGAAAAACAACACTTGGAAAGAAGAGGGACTAGAGTGTAACTTGTATTATTATAAATACATCACTAATAAACAAACCCTAACTTATTATTAACCTACAACCCTAAATCGGCTCTCTCTCCCTCTCTTGATCCACGGCTGCCGTCCACCTTCATCACACACACACACATCAATCAAGAGATTAATCCAAGAACTAGGTGCTAGGAAGGTATACTTGATCATCTCTTACCTCCTTGTTGTGTAATTTTGATGTTTAATGGGTTGTATGTAAACCCTAACTCAGCCGATTATATGTATGTATGTGATCAATATGATAGTTGTTAGTTGGATAATAGATTGATAACTAGATTGATGTTGTTGCATGATTGATTGTTGTTCTTGATTTGAATTAAAACACAAACCCTAATCTTGTATGTATGGTGTGATTTATATGCATGGATAGTAGTTATGGTGTCTAGAGGGTTATATGGATGCATGATAGTTCATAGATTGTTATGATGTTGAGTTTTGATGTGAACAGATTCTGGACAGAATATATATACGATGTTTAACTGACTGTAACGAAGTGTAAACGTGAAAACTGATTGAGATTGTGAGTACTGCAGTAAACTAGGTTGAGTCTAGTTTCTATAAAGTATAAATTCGTAATTTTTGGATAAGTGGAAGTATACTTTTATGATTTTACAAAAACGTGATGCAAAGCTGAGCTGTTAGACCTGCTGTTAGGTTATATTGTAAATTCTATATCTCATGAACTACGAGGCCAATTGGGTTGGTTCCACTTCTGGAAGTTGACTCACTGAGTTAGGAACCAAACCCAAGTGGTCTTGCATTTATTGGATTTTTCGTTTACCGGGAATTGCAAATAACATTCTGTTGTGCATGAATCTGACTGATATGAGTTTACTGTAGTGTTTTGATCATTATGAGAAATCTATATGGAATAAAAATAATATAAAATATGTTCTGGAAACCTAAGACATGTATGTTTCAGTGGTGATTTTTGGTGAATTAATTGAGATGATATGATCGGTGAAATAGTACAATCTTTCAAGTAGAAATTCTGTCACAATGAAACTAGCTGCTGAGTTGTATAGGAATGCATGAAATATGATAGTTTTTATATAATTGTGGTATTTTGACCAAAATACCCTTGCGGGGAATAATTGCTAGTTGATTGCCATGAATTGACCAAATTGCCCTTATGGGGAATAATAGTTAGTTAGTCTTTGTTTGTTGACCAAAATGCCCTTACGGGAATAATTGCTTGTAAGTATGTTATTAATACATGACACGAAAGTAATTGCTCACTCGTGTATCGTATCACAATTGTACTTGTTTAAATCACACACGGTTCACAAACGGAACACGAAACATGATACGTGCATAGGTATTATGTGCCGAGTCTAGAGACTCGTTAAACGTTCCGATACTTAGAAAATCTCTTTGTTATTTTAGAACGCTAGAGAGTTTTCTACGACGCGCATCACTCGGTGATCTAATTTGGAATATTCTTCGCAAACAGTGAGTTCACTTACCCCACTCTTAAACTGTTTTCAAACGTTTTTCACTTGGGGGAGATAACATACTCCGATAAACGCATTTTCTGAGATAAACGCATATTTAAGATTTTGTTATAAATTATATATCACTTGTAAAGGCTAAGCGGCAAACGTAACCCTTGAAGTCCCACGCATCGAACCGGTTAATATTTGGAATAGCGAGTCACTGTTGAGTAGTACTACTGGGTTTGACAAACCCCACCCGACGCTAAGCTCAACTGGAGGTTGAGTGGGTGTAATTTTGGCTAACACTTACCATGGTCTGGGTTGACCTGGTGACGGGCACTTGATAAACAGTCAGCTTCGGTCTCGAACCACTTAGCGATACTTGTTGTATAGATTAGCTACCTATCGATATATAATTTGACGTAACACTATCTGGTAATGCAAAACACTCAAACGCTGTAACGTGGTTACACACTTAAACGCTGTAACGTGGTTACACACTCAAACGCTGTAACGTGGTTACACACTCAAACGCTGTAACGTGGTTACACACTCAAACGTCGTAACGGGGTTACGCAACACTGAAACGCCGTAACGAGGTTACGCAAAACGCTAAACGATTTATCTTATTTAACTTGTGAACTCACCAACCTTGTGTTGACACTTTTAGTATGTTATTCTCAGGTAGCCGAGGCGGGCGCGCGGTTTAGGAGCATGCATTAATGAAAACACTTTTATTCTGCAAACTTAATTTTAACAGTTACATTTGGTTTTAAGTCGTCCTGCGTGACGCAACTTTTGAATTAAGGTTTTACGCTTCCGCACTTACTTTCATTTAAACGTTTTTCTTTGGTTTGATTATAACTAATGATTCCGATCCTGCCAGTTCACACCCTCTGACGGTAAAACTCCGTTAGTGGATTTTGAGGGTGTGACAGCTTTAGGCGAAGTTAACCCTCGGGCGAACTTAGCTCTAGGCGAAGTTAACCTTAGGCGAACTTAGCTTTACAGCGAAGTTGCCATCAGGCGAACTTGGCTTCAGGCGAAGTTGAACCTTAGGCGAACTTAACTTTACAGCGAAGTTGCCATCAGGCGAACTTAGCCTGCAGGCGAAGTTCATCAGGCGAACTTAGCTTGCAGGCGAAGTTCATCGCGTTGAAGGCGAAGTTGCCCAGATGAAGGCGAAGTTGCCCAGACGGCCGCTGTTCGATTTCTTTCAGCATTTTGAGCGATTTTAACACCCTTGCTATAGTTCAATATCACCCACTACGCTTCCCGACCATTTTTGGTCGCTTATACACTAAAAAGCTTGGATCTTTAAACCTCAAAGATCAAGAATCATACATTTTTGAGCTTGTTTGGATCTCGTTTAACTTGTTAACACAACTAATCGCTCTCTCTCGGACCTGCCCGATTCTTCCCTTGGCTCAGCCGGTTCCGGCGAAGTTAGTGGGTATGTGTGTGTTAGGGAGTTTGGTGAAATATGAAAGATATTTTGGGGTTTATGGGATATTTATATCCCTGAAATCCCATGGACCTAAGGCCCATTCTTATTTAACCCATCTCTATTAATCCAAATCCATAACCAACGTCCATTACCCGACACTAGCCCGACCCATACCAACTCCTATTCTTTTATTTATTTCCTGATAACCCGAGTAAACTTTCCCTCTATTATTAAGTAATATAATTAATATTATCTTGAAATTTCGGGATGTTACAAAAGTGAATATTGGTAAGAAGAAACGATTGACAACCGTAAATGGTGGTGGATGGTGGGGATCAAAGAGGTCACATTATTCAAGAATTTATTCGTTTAATTGAAAAAGCTTTACATTTTGGTTAACATGGGACCTTTGTCTTTATACTCCTTGTGCATAATACATCACATCACATCACATGATATGATATATTATTATTATTATAAGATATGTTCATCAATGATAATGTTGCATGATGATGTGGTTCTTGGATGGTCGTGGTGCCATTATATCATCTATGAAAAGTTCATATGAAATGACAAAGTACTCAATTTCAAAATTATCAAAGGCATAGTGCCTACGAGTAGTGGCTACTACCACACTTGTGGTTTTTGATAGGCAATGGTTCACATGGACAGAGAATTCAGAGCAGAATTCCTTTTCTTAAGAGATAAATCCATACCCATGTCTTACTATTATTAGTTACTTTATTATTATTACTAGTGGATAACAATTTTTCAAGAAACAGATAGGCCACTAAATACCTAAATGCATACACCAGTGTATTAGTCATCAAATTCAAAGGTAACTCTTGAGAGAGAATGATTTGTGGCATCGTTGAAACTTGTGAGAGAATCGAAAATGTTAACATCAAGGTGAACCTCAATAGTTCCCGATAAATAATAAATAATTTTTGTAACGCGTACTAATAATACAACTACTGTCAAGGAACCACGCATTATTGTTTTGGTTGGTCCAAGTGACCATCAAAAGATAATGGTCCTCCTCACTTTGTTGAGTATGATGACCTAAAATATGACACTGTTTACATTTGATATTGGACTTGCCTAAACATTCTCTATCTTTGTTGATATCGAATAGAATATGTTCTCTCCTAATCACTATATTTGCTTTATCAAAACCTTTAGTAAACTCGAATCTCTCACCTGCCCACAACACACTTCACCACCCACCTAACCTCTATAAATTTCTATTTTCTGCACACTCATATATATATCAAATACAAACAATAAACCAAGGTATTGGGTTTGTGGGTGTGTGTGATTTGGGGCAAACATGGAGAGATATGAAGTGGTTAAAGAATTAGGGTCTGGTAATTTTGGGGTAGCCAAGCTTGTTAGGGACAAAGGGACCAGAGAATTGTTTGCTGTCAAGTTTATTGAAAGGGGTCAAAAGGTTTGTCTGCTTTTACTTAGTAAAGTTTTGATCTTTTTGACTGTTTTGATCATTTTGTGTACCTGATGTCTTGATTGATGCAAAATAGGATATGGGTTTGATCAAGAATTTTTGTAAATTTTTTGCATTTTTTTCATAAATTTTTGATATTGATGAAATATACTTTTTGGGTTTGATCAAGAGTGTTAAAAATTTAATCTTTTCATGTTTTTGCACTTGATGTTTTGATTGATGCAAATTAGTTTGGGAGTTTGATTTGAATCTTTATAAAATTTGCAGTTATTTAGAATTTTTTTTTGACTTTTGCTGCAAAATTCTATGTGGCTTTGATCAAGATTTTTGAAAATTTGCATTTTTTTTTACTTTTGATGTTTTATGTACTTGGTGTATGATTAATGTAATATACTATGTGGGTTGGATCAAGATTTTTGAAAATTTGTGCAGATTGATGAACATGTAGAGAGGGAAATACTGAATTATAGATCCTTGATGCATCCAAATATTATCAGATTTAAAGAGGTAAATTTTATTCTTTAAAGATTCACAAAGTAGACAGCTTGGTTGACTTTTTGTGTCAAATTAGATAAGTTTTTTTTTTGTGTCAAATTAGATCCTTGATGAAGACATGTCAACGAATATCCGATAAAGAAGATGTTTGCATTCCAAAGAAATTTCTACGGTATCTGGAATCGCGTATTGAACACTAAGTATCCGCTGTCATAAATCAAACCGAGCTTAATTACAGAACTGAACTTCGTTAAAATGATTCTTAAAGTTTAAAATAATACTCATGGAAATAGTTGTTCGAAAGTTGTTTGGATCATCTGGATGTCCAAAGGGGTATGTCCCAACTAACATCACATACAAAGTAACACCACATGACCAAACATCTGCAAGCTAAAATTTTCATGGGTTAAAATAGGAATTTCCGAAATTTGTTTAAAAGTTGCTGATTTTTCAAATCATCATTGTTCATGAATACTTTACAAACAAACCTTGGCAAAATGTAAAATGAACAATGTGCTTTTGTAGTGTACAAGAATAAACTAAAACTGTAAGCTCATTTCTTTTTTGCTTTAAAATAATAATAATAGTTGGAGTAATAAATTGCTTGTCTGTTAAATAACCAAAAGCTCAAAGGCAGCACCTTTCCATCATATTCCTTTCTTGAAAGAACTTTAGGTGCAATGTAAGCCAGTGTTCCAACTTCAGACTTCGGTTGAGAATGCAGAACTGATGACTAAAATGCCAAAAATAAACAAAAAATCAAGTAACCGCAGTTTTATGAATAAATCTAGAGGTGTGCATGAAACCGAAATAACCGAATCCAAACAAAAACCAATTGTTTGGTTTTAGGAATTCATAAAAACCGAACTTTTGGTTCCATTGAGGTTTTGCATGTAACTAAAAGTCTAAAACTAAAGCGAATCGAGTTTATGGGTCATATTTTTTAACTCTGTAATTTACGTCTCTTTTAAGAATTTAAATTTAAATATTTCAGTCAAAATGCATAATCATTTCTGTATATTAATTAACAAAAAAATTTAGACCCAAATTCATTATTTTGGGCCAATTTTTTGGTGACCCAAAAATTTCAAGCCCATATGGCAAAACCGAACCAAATCAAAACTGAAAAACTGAATTTTTGGTTTGGTTTTAGCCCAAACCGACCATACGCGCCCTGTAATTAAATCTAAAACATTCTCATATAAATACCAACAAAATAAGATAAAAATTGTGGTAAATTTAATACCTTTAAGTACCCAAAATCACATATTTTAACACGAGGAGCCGTGCTTCCATCTAATAGTGTGTTTTCAAGCTTAAGATCTCTGTGACAAATTTCCTGCAACACGACAATCAATCAAGAATAGAAGAAAGGGTAGAAGGGTAAATTGGATAAAAAGATTTCATACCATTGAATGAAAGTAACTAACTCCTGATATAAGTTGTTGAAAGAAAAACCGTGCCTGTTGCATATGAGAAAAGAGAACCAAGTCAAAAGAATAAATCTTGGCCATTTTTGACTTTTTAGTGTTAAAAAAAACTTATTAAACTTGCCTCGTTTTCACTGAATTTGCCCGCGCGACATATTCTTTCGAAAAGCTCTTCTCCCGCAGCATACTCCATGACTATTGCTAAATGAGTTGGAGTTAGTAAGACCTGAAAAAATAAGCCGAAAACATAACCGAATTTTGTTCAATATTTCAAAGATTCGGGAAAGTTGAAATATTAATGGTTTGCTCATCAAATTCTTGAAATTTATTGGATGATAGCATTTGGCTTCTTTAATGCCACGTTGTCTTTTAAAAGTCAAATGTCTTACTCTTTTAACTTCAAAATCGAGATGAATTTGTTAATGTTTATGTGGAGAATGTTGATATACACATTTACTAACATAACGGGTGAGTACCATACACTATTGGAGAAACATAATTTGCAAATTTTTTCACTTTTGAATTATAAATTGGCTAGTTTTCACTTTCGAGTTTCTTGTAGAAAGTTGACTTCTGGGACCATGGAGAGTATTTAGTAGATCAAATTAGCAAATTCAAAAAGTTTCTTATGAAATCCATGTGATAATGTGATTTCTGAATCTCAAGATTGGGAGGTTGAATCTTTAGTGAAATTTGACTTTTTTGGGATTAAGTAATAGAAATGTCAGTGTTTGACTACACTGATGACAAGTGTTTGACCATAAAATATAAGACAGCTCAGCTTAATTGAACAGTGTTTGACCATAAAATAGTAGCAAATTTCTACTTATCTACAGAACTATGCAACTCAATAGCATTAAACCAGACAGGCAAAAACATAAATATTAAAATTAGAATAAAAGATATCTAATTTGACACAAAAAGTCAACCAAGCTGTCTACTTTGTGAATCTTTAAAGAATAAAATTTACCTCTTTGAATCTGATAATATTTGGATGCATCAAGGATCTATGATTCAATATTTCCCTCTCAACATGTTCATCAATCTGCATAATTTCAAAAATCTTCATCAAACCCACATAGTATATCACATTAATCATACACCAAGTACATAAAAACATCAAAAGTCACCAAAAAAATGCAAAATTTCAAAAATCTTGATCAAAGCCACAAAGAATTTTGCAGCAAAAGTCAAAAAAAAATATTATAAATAACTTAAAATTTTATAAAGATTCTGATCAAACTCCCAAACTAATTTGCAGCAATCAAAACATCAAGTGCAAAAACATGAAAAGATTAAATTTTTAACACTCTTGATCAAACCCAAAAAGTATTTTTCATCAATATAAAAAATTATGAAATAAATGCAAATTTTTTAAATTCTTGATCAAACCCATATCCTATTTTGCATCAATCAACACATCAAGGACACAAAAACATCAAAACAGTCAAAAAGATAAAAACTTTACTAAGCAAAAGCAAACAAACCTTTTGACCCCTTTCAATAAACTTGACAACAAACAATTCTCTGGTCCCTTTGTCCCTAAGGCTGAGGGGTTTGGGGCTTCAACGGGGGCGCTAGAGCCCCTCCGCTCGTGCCCCCAGGCGCTAGCACCACACCCCCGGGGCGCGAGAGGGGCGCGAGAGGGGTGTGAGCACGAAAAACAAAGCAGGCGCAAGCACCTTCGCGGGACGAATATGGCTTAAAGGGGCATGGGAAAACGTGAAAGAGCCGTTGGAGCTTAAAAATGAGCCGTTGGGCTCTTATTTAATAAAAAAAAAAGTTTTTTCTTCCTATATATAACCCATTTCATCTAAAACAATTATCACAACTTCAAAAAAAAACCCAAAATCAACCCATCTTCCAAACTTTTTTTTAAAAACATGGCTGGAAATTGGTACCCAAACCTAGATTTAGATTATATTGACGACGATTTATGGTCGTCACCGGACCAACCGATGTTTTATTCGGAGCCGCAACAATCATCCGGCTTTCAACCATCCAACATACAACCGTCTCCTAACTTTGTTGTTCCGGAGACACAAGAATCACACGGTGAAGCTACGGGACAAAGAAGACGCGTCCACCGGAAAAAACAAGTTGCAACGGACGGGTCGGGACCGGCTTCGACTCCGAGGACGAAACGGAAAACCACTCCGTGGTCATCGGATGAGAAGGAAGCCTTGTGTCGGGCTTGGATAGTCATTTCTGAGGATCGGCGTTGCGGTAATTGTTTTAACGTTTTTAAAAATGATTTTTAATAAAAAAGTTAAATGACTTACAAATTTATTTATTCATTTTGCAGCCGACTACCAAAAGAGCAAGATTTTTTGGACAAAGGTTACGGAGACGTTCTATACGCTCGTTGGGAGTACAGAGCGGAACGCCGATATGATTTCGGGTCGGTGGTCCGAAATCAGAAAATTTGTCGGCTTGTTTACTAATCTTTTCAACAGGAACAGCGGTCGTATGAGACCAAGTGGCAGTGATGATTTGGCGGTTTACAATTTCACTGTCGAAGAGTGGAAGCAGGAGTGTTTGCGGAGGTATGGGACGGTGAAGACGTGGGACGATGTAAAGTTGTGGGAGAGGTTGAAAAGGTATTCCAAGTGGGTTGAGCTGGTGGCGCCGGACCTTGATGCGGAAGTAGGGCCGAAACGGACTAAAACTAGTTCGTCTGGAGCGTATAGCACTTCCGCTGGGTCGGATTGCCGCGTTGGATTCGACCTAAACATTGCGGGGGAGGAAACGTCTTCACCGCCGAGGAGGCGGCCATTGGGACGGGACGCCAAGGGGAAAAAACCGGCTGAGGGGGAAGCCGTAAACATCGCTAATCTTGTTGAATCCCTCAATAAATTCAACAAAACCATGGAGGTGGTCTCTAATGACAAAAAGGAAAAAAGTCGAATGAGAGATTTGGACTTCCTTACTAGAGACTTCAGTAACCTAAATCCGGTCGATCAAATGCTAATGGAAAAGCAAAAGGAACGTATCCGAAAGAGGTTGATCGAAGAAGACCAAGCCGTAGAATAAGAATAATGTTTTTTTTAGTACTTTTATTTTTATTTTATTTTTAGATATTAATGTATTTTTTTTAATGTGTGTTTTTTTTAATAATTTATGAGTTTTTTTAATAATACGTTTTTTGAATATATTTATAAAAAAATAAAAAAAAAAATCCGCTGGAGCCCCTGCTGGAGCCCCTCCACACTAGGGCCAGGGACTCCAACGGGGGCTCCAACACCCCCTTATCCAGTTTCTCTCTCTGCCACACGTCACAATATTATTGGCTGGAGCCCCCAATCACGCCCCCATTAGAGCCCCCCACACCCCTCAGCCTAACAAGCTTGGCTACCCCAAAATTACCAGACCCTAGTTCTTTAACCACTTCATCTCTCTCCATGTTTGCCCCAAATGATACACACCCCATACCTTGGTTTATTGTTTAAAATTGATATATGAGCCTGCAGAAAATAGAAATTTCTAGAGGTTAGGTGGATGGTGGAGTGTGTTGTGGGCAGGTGAGAGATTCGAGTTTACTAAATATAGAAATAGAAATCACATGGACAGAGAATTTAGAGCAGAATTCCTTTTCTTAAAGAGAGAAAACCCATGCCTTACTATTATTAGTTTATTACTGGTTTAGTTGAGTGTGGGATTATTATTCTTGTAATAATCCACCACAGCCAAAATTGATTTCTTTTAGGTGAAGTACTTTTATTTTTTTTTTTTGTTATTTGTATTGTGTGTGTGTTTTTTTTAGATATTACATTGTTGCTCTACACATTTGTAAATTACTAGTAGATGTGCCCATGCGTTGCGGCGGGGACACAATGAGAATTAGGTTGGTATGAGTTAGGTTTACAGCGAAGACGTGACGGAAATTTGATGACATCGTTACAATTTGTGACGGCATCGTAGTTTGCTAATTGCTATTGGTTAAACAAGGCTAATTAGCCAAAGAGTGTGATGAGTTTTTAATGTCAAAACAAGACAATTTGCAAGGCGATCATACACTTAACTAAGTTTTAAGTTACTAATACATATTATAAACAAACTTTAATGAAAGAAAGCCCAGAAAATCTAAATTCTTAATAAGCACTTCATTCCATCATCATCAAAATGTATAATTTGTAAATTGCACACCAAATGGAAAAACTAAACATGATATACAGGTTATGGTCAAATGCTACTCCCAACTATCCCCATGACCACTTACCATTACTATAGTTTGTTCACTGATAAATCAAATGTTACTAATCAGTAGTAAATTTTTGCACGATTCTTTGCGATTTCCGTTACTCGTATATATATGAAGCAACTTCTAGAGATAATAGTTTGTCTACATACTACCGCGCCACAAAGATTCTCTATCTTTCCTTGGCCCTTTGTTGTATTGTGTGTCATCTTTGAGCAACTGTCAGCTGGCGACCATGAAGTAAAACTATGTTTTTGCATCTGTGATTATTACAGCTAACTAAGCTTTGTATTCATTTGCATCTCTCTAAAACATGACAACACTCAAAGCTAAAAGAAAAGACAAATTTGAAAAAAAAAATCATGCTTTAAAAGGTATAAATTTGTGATTTGAAGTGTTTAATACAACTTACATCATAGAATGACTTAATGTGTTCACAAAAAAGGTTCTTGAGATCCGATTTATCTAAATAAGGGTTGACTGCACGCCTTTGAGGATTTAAATCCGTCTATGAAACCTGAACAAAATATGAAAAGTTAAACATCAAGAAATATATATGATCACCAATTTCAATTATTTAGTTACAAACATAAAAAATAATCCACTAAAATGCATATCAAACCATAATTTCTCAGTAGAATAACATGGCCAAGTAGCTCAGCCTAATGCTAACTTTGCTTTAAAAGACAGTGTATAACGTGTGCAAGTCTTGAAGAACCTCACAATGAGTTTTAACCAAAAGTTGTCCAAAAGAAAAAAAAAAACCTTTCAAATATTAGATGACCATAAACAATGAATAATCTGAACTAACTAATCTAAACATATATCACAATCAAACGCATAGCTTACAGAATTTAAATGCATCCAAAGCACTGAACCTAAGCTAAATGTGGTTGACAAACAGTTTAAAGTTTATATATAGAGGCCTACTATTACTATGTATACCAAGTTTAAATTGAAGACATGAGTAGTGACTTATATACTACAAAGTTTGTTATCTTTATGTTAGGCTAGTGTTGGTTAAAAGACATAATGACCTTGGTTAATTATTGAGCTTTTAGACTGCAAAGATTGTAACCGATCATGTGGGTGACCCATTTTGGACCAATTTAACCAAATAAATCTGTGAAGTGCTATAAGGTGTTAAATATAACCAAAAAAAAAAGTCAACGACGGTCGTAAAAAGTAAAAAAGTCCGGACACAAAATCACCATCATGGTGTCCCGGGATAGAGTAAGATGTACACATATCCTTGCATAAGCTTATCTCATGGAAACCGCCAATGACCCTGCAACAAAACTAAATAGTTACATTTCAAGCTACCGTATAATTAAAAAGGATAACCATTGACCCAAAATCCAAGATTAGAAGCGCACCAGTGTTGACCCATTATCATGATTTTCCACGAATTGACCAGCACTTGAACACCACCATCCCATTACTCCCAGCATGAAGTGTTCTCTGCAGAGTACAATAACGATTGCAGTTGTGGTATTTTCAAATAATTTATGTAAAAACAAATGTGTTACCTATGTCGTAACATCAAATGTAGATGAATTAGCACCAGTGGCATTGATCTAACTAATCGCGCGTTGCAGAGGGGAGGCAGCAAGGATTCGGCATGTACGGTTCTGATCGTTATGGCGTGCACTGTACGTTTCGTTTCAGTAGGCAATAACCGAACCCAAAAATCGGTTATTCAAAAAATCAAGAAATTATTAACTGTCGGTTAATGCTTCGGTTTGTGAGTTTGTCGAGTTGGGTTGCTAATTATTTTTGTTTTTTGCGTCTGCCTTCCATGTCTGTATGCTGGAACAATGGCTTGTGAGTATTGAAAGAATAAAGAAATTTAAACCTAAAGAAAGACCAACGAGATAGCAATTATTACTCCTTTTAACTAAATTAAAATCCATATCGTTAAAAAACTTGTATTTGTTTACCTATGTATGATAATGTTTTATATACATCTTCAAGAAGACCCAAGTCAAACAAAAAAAAAGTCAACAATATAAGGTGTTGTCAAAAGTCATCTTCAGAATCCCATTCTTTTTAGCTTTTTCTCCTGTGCTAAGCTAAAAGGCTAAAGAGATAGCTGTGTGACAACAAGATATCATAATCCTTCTTTGTTAATTATTGTTGTTTTTATTGACATGCAGTTTAATGTATTTTATTATTAACTAAAACATCAAGAGCCAAGAGGACAATAAAAGAAAAGAAAATCAGTAATCCACTAATGAGTATCAGTCAAAAGTAATAAACAAGAACCTGAAATACTCATCAACCACAAATTCCAGTCTTAATACTTAGACCTTAAAAAATGATGAGCATTCCAGATTAAAAAAACAAACTTATATTACATGAAACTAAAGATGAAGTGATTAACTGATCATTATCCTTTGATAAACATAAAAATTTGACTATAAGTTGAGATAAAACTTATGATTCAAAGGTGCAGCAACCAATAATGGATTATTATGCAACTGATAAGGTGCTCTTTCACTTGCTCTATCCTTTCTCTTGGCCAAAAACCTGTGAAGTGAATCCCGTCTCGCAATTGGTAAATCAGATTCATTTGCTTCTGGTTCGAAAGCGTCATGAAGAGAAACTGAAGGTGAAGCAGATTGAATTTGATTCTGAATTTTATTACCGAAAGCTGCTGGGATCATATCTCTCGCTTTATTGGCCGATACAGAATCAAACACCAATACTTGTGAGCCATAGAATATCGTCATTTGCCCGCTTTTAGATTCTAGCTGCAATTGGTTCACATGAACCCACTGAGTTACAGAAGGAATCTAAGGTAACATATTGAGGAATATGATTAATTGACGACATCTGGACCGTACTTTCCATGCTGCTTAACAAATCAATGGTCGCCGAAGAAGATATTTCAGGTTTTAGTGAAACAAAACATATCATGACTTCAAGGTAAGATATAATTTTTAACTTGGTGTTCATGTTTTGTGTGTTTAATAAATGAAAAAGAAAGGTGTATGAAACTAAAAATTGAAGTGACTCACTAACTTGCCTTCTTCTTTGCCTAATATCATTATCCATGAACGGCCCACCACATAACATGGAAGAAGTAAATCGGCGGGCTAAAGAATAGATTCCCGAAACTACAGTTTATGTGCAACATAACCAAAGAAGTCAATAACTCAACCAAAAACATCAACTTACATTAAAAAGAACTTTGATGATTCTGCAGCATCCCAAGGTATCTCGTGACCAACAAAGCTTGATGAATCAATAATATTATCATCAACTACACATTAAAGCCAAAAAAAGAAAACAAGTTTATAACTTTATATGATATTTCATAGCATTTGTGACACGACACGCGTTGTTCACTTACCATTAGAGCCATGAACCGTAGGTATTCAACGCTATTATTACTTGCCACACCATAACCTTCATAACCCGGTTCAAGAAAATGATTCTCGTCATAAGTAAAAGGCAGTAAGTGCCATCCCGGAGATTGATTGGTGGGTGGAAGAGCATAATCTGATTAACTATTTATTTTTAACAACAAAAATAAATTTAAACAAAGATAAAGTATGTGTTAAAAGTCATAACATCTGGATTTGGCTCTTGCGGGTGGAAGAGCATAATCTGGTGTATAAACCCATGAAACAAGTTTAATATACATTAACATTTTATTAAAAAAATTGTAATAAGGCAAAAAACCATAAAAAATTAGCAAACCTGATTGCAAATTTCACAGGTTATATCTTCTTTCATATAGCACCATTTGTAAATGCGTTTTCTATGAGCAATCTGCAAAGCACAAATTCAAATTCACAATCAAAAATACATATAAATTAAATTATGATTTTCATGTAACAAGCAATGGGGTCATAAATGAGTCGTATTATAATATAGAAGTACATGTTCATCATGAAGTTCATGTTATTCTTTATGATGTGGTCTCTATAACAATCAATAGATAATAGTTGTTGCATCAATGTTAGATCTTTCACAGTTTCAAACAAAGGGCCACATGTAACCTATTTAAGTGAATCATAATCCAATGTGTTACAACATTTCTATATTAGGAACAGGAACATCAATTTGCTCCACGTGAGATTGTTTTAATCATACAGTCACGTCATGGATCAAGATAATTTTTTAGTGGGCCAGTGATCATTCAAACACTCCTGCCAAACCATTTTGAGTTGAATCAGAGATCATCATCCAGTCTTCATTCTCATTCTCCACCAATATTGTTTACTGTTCTTTTCTCGCTACCCCCGCTAATACAGCCCTCACGATACGTCTCCTCAAATTAATTTGCAACATTCTACCTTTGGCTCTTCCTCGGTCAACGGCTTGTCAGAATCAACAACTTCCCCCCATAAACCGATCCGTCCGCGAATCATACAACATTTCCAAACCCCAATTGGATCTGGTTCAAGGTTCATCATATCTCATTTGGTTACCAAGAACAAATGTTTCTTAATCACAAAGAAACTGTATTAGAACATCTTAACCCCTCTCTACTCATGGTGCAAAATGATTATATTTACAGATTGAAATTAAATAAATAAAATAATTAAAAAAGAAAATATGGAGAAAGTGGAGCTCATATTATCAATCAGTATCCACTTATGATGTTATCTCTTAAAATGGTAGCACTCATTCCATATTCTTTCATAATTCCATGTTGGAATTACAAAATTAAACTTTCAGTGTAGAATTACAATATTAAATATACTATCATATGCTAATATCATGTTACCGGTTGGTTGGTGACATAGATGAACACTATAAGGATTCAAACAAATCATTCATAATTATTATCAAATTGAAGCAAAATTAAAGCATAATTCATTCGTTCATACACCAATAACTGATAGCAATTAGGGTAAAAAATGGATAAAGGCACCGAATTGAATGGAGCAAAACTTACCTATGCATTGAAGGCCACCGAATTACAAGCGTGTTCAAGGGAAGGGAAGATATGGGAACTACAACCGAATTGAAGACCAGGGACATCTCGTTGTTGATATACACACAAATTGAAAAAGTAATTGTAATTATAATTAATACAACCAAACTGATGCATCCATGGTTCCTAAAGAACCTTCCTTCAGATCTAATGGTGGGTTCAAGTTCTCACAACATGAATTTAAACGATACAAATCAAAACGTAGATGAAATATTGTCAATAATACAAGAGGCAAGAACTCATCCCGGGATGCTAAATGGCGGATCACTAGAGCTTCTCGGTGATAGTATGGACTTTGATGAATTGGATGATTCGGATATTGATGATATAGACATAAGTGATGATGATGTTGATGTTGATGATGATGATTCTTCATTAATGCGAAATTTTAGCAATAAGTGGCGCACTTTTAAGTGGTCAGCAGCTTATTCGATCATCGGTTCCGAATGACTTGCGAGTTCTTATATGAACTGTTACCAGCTCTATATGATATATGCTGTAATAAGAACTTTTTTTAACTCTTGATTCCCATATCATGTATAAATTTGTTACTTAAGAACTTCATGTAATAGTATATGATATGTACATCTTATTCTTCTCTAATGATACAAAGTAAGACTCTTATCACTTTCTTAACTTCCATATATGGTTGTTTATAGGATTTTCAAAAACATGTTGCCATGCAATATCTTTTTATGTATGGTATATACATGGTATCTTACATTCTTGCTAGTCCTATTGCTGGCATGTCGTGCGCGACAAAAGGAAAATATCCAAATGAATCTAGATTGATTCACTCTAAACACCAAAGAAAACTAAGATTTCATACCGCCTAACGGGTAGAAAACTTCTAAGTAGTCAAAAAACAATAAGCTGATCATAGTCACCGTATTCGACTTTATTAGAGATGATAGAACCCTTTAGGTACGCGCCACTTATTTGCTTGAGTTCGTCTTTCACACCTTTCATGTTAGGTCTTTTCTTGCCCTCTATCTCCACACATTCTTGTGCAAGCTTGGCCATTTTCTTGATATGGTCACAAAGTCCATCTTCCTTAATTTTAGCATCAAGAACTCCAATTAAGGAACCCCCTTCCAGTGAAGAAACGAAATATATCGCCAAACCCAACTCACTTTCAGTTCCATCGTAAGAGTAGACCTTTCGTCCCGTAAGAAGCTCAACAAGAACCATGCCAAAGCTATAAACATCACTCTTCTCCGTCAAAATTCCTGAACGGAAGTACTCAGGATCTATGTACCCAAGGGTCCCGTGCACCAAAGTCTGTAAGTGAGTCTGATCAACAGGAATAAACCTTGAGATGCCAAAATCCGACACTTTAGCAGTGTAATCATCGGTCAGAAGTATGTTTGAAGATTTAATATCTCTATGAATGATTTGTGTGGTTGAGTGTATATAAGCAAGGGCTTCGGCCGTCTGTGTGGCTATGTTTAGGCGCCTTTCAAATGTTAGTGATGAAATATACTCTTTTTCATGAAGGTGTTGGAAGACGGTTTTGTTGGTTACAAACTCATAAACGAGAAGAGGAGTCCGCGTCTCTAAACAACAACCCAAGAGTTTGACAACATTTGGGTGGCTAATTTCTGATAGAATGATAACCTCATTTATAAACTGCTCAATCTGGTTCTCATCAATTGACTTGGACCTCTTGATGGCGACCATAGTTTTGTCGGGTAGAGTGCATTTATAAACTGTGCCGTAGCCTCCTTGACCGATGACATTGGTTTTATGGAAGTTTTTGGTTGCCTTTTCAAGTACCGCTGTTGAAAAAATCTTGGCCGCTTGGGAAGATCGTTTAGATTCAAAAAGTAGTTTCTGAAGAATCAAACCACCATTTTTCTTGAAGAATCTTTCTCTACTCTTCATGATCTGCCTTCGTTTGAGCACTCCGTATATGATGAGTGTTAACACAAGAGATGCTGCAGTTGCTGTTTATTGATAGAATTTGTTAGATGAGCTATATATACTTCCTAGCAGCTAGTGTTATGAACCTAGTTATATATACTTACTGGCAAAGATAAACCCTTCTGAGTAAGTGCAACCCTTCCCATCGTTTCTACCATCGCCATGCCGGCCAAAGAGGCATGCGCAAGTGTAGCTTCCGTTCGTGTTAATACAGCGGTTTGTGCAACTATGTTCTTTGCTTCACACTCGTTGATATCTGGACAACATCATAAATAGATATCGACAATCTGTAAATCGGTTGCTGGGGCGTAATTAACTAAGCATAGATGGACAACGTTACCTTGACACCCATTGGGAATATACGGGTTTCCCTGTACCCATCAGCACACTGACAACGATATCCTAGCTGATTGATCTCTTTCAAAGCGTCGGTACATATACTATTCTCTGCACAAACATAATTTGTACTATTCTTTTGAGCTTCTTCACAGCTTGTGTTCCCAACTGACCATTCAAAAACAACCGGGAAAGACCGATTATGCATATTATCAAGATCTGTAACTTGAAACGTGTAATGATCTTTCTCAACAAGAAACCCGTAGGTGCAGTTATTGAAACTCCACTTCCCCACACTGCTGTTTGTATGTTTTTGTGCATGAATCCGGAAATTTTCCAGCTTATAAGGGACCGGAACCTGGCTACAACCCATGCCTAAACATGAACCATCGGTTAACATATTGCAGCCAGTCATTGATAGACATCCGGCTATATAGTCTTCGCCACCAAGGATCTTCATGTTGGCTCGCGCGTCGCACCCAAATGTAGTCAAGAGGTTCTGCGTGCCTGATATTGGAATCTTGATAAATGTACTTGGGGCTCACTTGGTTTTGAAATATGGCGTAAACAATGATATGCTACCGGTAATGAGCCACGCATATAACCATCAAGTGAGATGTCTAGCAGTTTGAATCTGGTGTTCCAGATCCGTAGATTTGTACAGTTTACCCGATAGGATTTGCTCAAGTAGCAGCCTGTCTTTGTCCCGAAAGAATATGGAATCGAAACATTGCCACATTTATCTGGGCAGCCGGGCAGGGATTGAGCTGTTATCATTGTTGATCGTATCACGATCAGTATCGTCAAATTCAGAAGCAGTTTAAGTGGTATGGCCATTGCGCATTCAATTGAAATTCAGCTTTAGTTAACTTTTCATGGTGTATTTATCCTCAGTTATATCAAAATATTGGAAGGTGGCATTTGTTTTGTTTATTGTTCTTTAGCTATTAACTTTTCTTAATCGGATAAAACAATTAGCTAGAAATTGTTGTTATTGTTGTCCAGTAGCATAACTTTGGATGTAATATATATACTGAACCTTGAAACCAGGCTTTTATTTTGTTGGTTAATGATTGTTTTGAATGTAGTATGACAATAATATTACTAGCTTAATTCCCGAACGTATGTATATGTATTTATAATTACAATGTTGTTAACTATCCGTGGTGGGTGATCTCTCGTTGAACAATCCGTTACTATTCTACCAGTGATATTTACATCTGAACTCGTATTAAATTCGGTCAACAATATGTCATCTTGGTCGACCATCACTTGGTGATTGGCCGTGGGGTATACACGCTACACGTAGGCGTCGCATCACTCACTTTACTTCCTTTCACTCCACCTAAGAAATGGCTTAACGGGCTTTTGTATGCAATAAACAAGGAAATGTGATCCTAATGTAACCCACTTTTGTATGCAATCAAGCCCTGATTTTTAGCTGCTTCTTTTTTTAAGTGAAAAAAGCCCAAAGGTTATAATTTTCTTTGGTGAAAATGTTGCATGCTTATTGGCATATTGCTAGTGTTTAGGTCTAAATTTTATTCTCAGCGTCACCAATTATATTAATTATTAACCGGCACCACAATAAGTATGAACCAACAAATTACAAGATATAAAATCAAGAAAACTACAGATTTATACACATAATCTTTCCATCTCTTATAATAAAAATATATATGTCAAGTAATTACCAGACAATTGCAAAAGTTTTTTTTAGTGGATCTTCCTCTTGTTTAAACGTTTTTAGAACAACCTGGGACTTAAGGATTCTGATACATGTGAGTCAGCAGAATGAATACTAGCGGTATCCCAAAATGGACATGCCAAACCTAGATCATGTGTTTGTATAGCCAAGAGCTCTTCCTTCACTTGTTGCATTGTAGGCCTTGCCTTGCCTTCAGGCCTTAGACACAATTTGATAAGTTGAGCAAGTCGATTAAGTTCACCCGGACTACCATCTTGATTCACTTGATCAGCTAATATTTCTAATAAATGATCCTCATCCAGTGACGAAACAAAATGATCGGCAAGGGATTTATTTCTTTTAATCACCTCTGAAGAGTTTACTTTTTCTCCTGTGAGAAGTTCCACCAATAAAACCCCAAAGCTATAAACATCACTCTTCTCAGTTAAGATACCTGAGATGAAGTATTCAGGGTCTATGTACCCAAGTGTCCCTTGTACAGCTGTCGAGACTTGTGTTTTGTCTTTAGGAACTGAGCGGGAGATGCCAAAGTCGGAAATCTTAACCGTATAATCATCATTCAACAATATGTTAGAAGATTTGATATCTCTATGTATGATTTTGTTAGTAGAATGCATGCAAGCAAGAGCTTCTGCAGCTTCAACTGCTATATTCAACCTCAACCTCCATGTCAACAAAGACCCATGGGATTTCCCATGTAAGTGGTGATGCAGCGTCTCGTTGACTACATACTCATAAGCTAGTAAAGGAACATCCGTTTCCAAACAACATCCTATGAGCTTGACTATATTAGGATGGTTGATTTGTGACAAAAGCACAACTTCGTTAACAAACTGTCCGATTTGGTTTGGATCAATCACCTTGGACTTCTTGATCGCCACCACGGTGTTATCTGTCAAAATTCCTTTGAACACCGTCCCAAACCCTCCTTGGCCAATTATGTTGCTTGGATTGAAGTTGTTGGTTGCCTTCTTGAGAACTTCCTCCGAGAAAATTTTGACAATTTGTGTCGAACCTTTACATTCAGATAACAACTTCTCAATAATTGTACCTCCATTTCTCTTGAATAATGTTTCTTTCTTTTTGGCAATACGTCTTTTTTTCAACAAACAATAGGATACAAACGATGTGAGGGATGTTAGAATGACGCCGACACTGGTGCCTGCATATGATTTGAATTTAGTTGCTAATTGTCAAAACATTTAACAAGAGAGAAATATTGATAGAGTGAGTTGTTCGTGCATAGATGATAAACCATAAACGTACCAATATAAAGTCCGAGTTTATGTACATTTGTCCCATTTTTTTTGCAGCCGCTTCCATTCTTTCGTCCATCTCCGCTGTGACCCTTTGGGCAAAGACAAGAATGACTTCCCACACTGTTGAGACATCAAATCGCACCATACCACTATTAGAAATAAGAAAATTTTAGAAGTAGGATCCAAATTGAAGACGTTGGCATGACTACAAAATGTTGACATTCTTAACACGGAAAAGGGCAACTATAGTTAATATTGGTCGAATTTTAATTTATACATTTGCAAACGATGTAAATGAATGTCTTGGACACTTCTTCCTAAAACTTTTGGTATTGTTTTTTTTTTCATTAGCGGGTCAAGCTTATTTTCACTTGGATTTAATATGAGAAGGGCGGCAAGTAGATTGTTTTTGTTGTCGTTTATATGGAATGACTCTTAATGCGTTGATAAACAATATAATAGAACTATAATTGGTTGATTGAAGAATAAATTTTAGAAATACTTGATTCATTGAATAAAAACAAAAATATAGAGGTGTAATAAAAGAATAAAAAGTATTTAATGGATTGATTTAATAGAAAAAGAAAGTTTAACATGTTGATTAAAAAATAAAAAGATGAATACTGTACAAATATCACAACACCATTTTAGTTATTTTATCAACTAACATCTTTTTAAGTATCTTTTCTGCCAACATTGTTTAAAAAAATTTGTTTTACCATCACATGGAAAAGTACGTAGTGCTGTGATTTTTAAGTGAAACTCGATCCAGACCCAAACCCAAAAAACCCAAACCCGACTAACCCAAAGTTCATCCAACGTGCTTTTGAACTTTTGAGCTTCAAGGGAAAGAGATTTCATACCTTGGCAGCCGTTTTCAACGTATGGATTTCCCTGGTAACCAACAGAGCAGCTGCAACGATAGCCCTTAGCATTATTAGAATCATAACACCCGCTATTTTCTTTACACAAGTAACTTCTTATGTTCTTTTGAGCTTCTTGACAGCTTGTATTACCCACCGTCCAATCTAGCAGCATCTCATATGACCCAAGCTTTTTGTTAGTCAAGTTATATACATCTAATGATGAGAAATTATACTGACCAATTTCAACTATGAAAGCGTAGGCGCAGCTGGTAAAACCCTTCTTCCCAGTATTATTTCGATCATTGACTAATTTAAAGAAGAAGTGTGTAGGCAGTGCACGTTCTATCCTAGTTTGGCAACAATTGATGTTGCTTGAACATGACACCCTATGCTTGCATTCTCCGGGTACGGTGGTGCAGGTTACTTTAACCTCCTTGCCACTCTTGACTTTCGACTGAATGTCACAACCAAGAGACGTTAACTCGTTCTGACCAATGGAGAGGGGGAACCTTGATAACTCCGTGCTTGACTTTTCGTACATATACCGGTTACCTTGTCAAAATATTAAGCTAGATTAATTATGTTACTTAGATTATACAAATGCTTAGGATAAAATCATTATTAAGCTAGTTATGTGTATCCCTACACACAACCAGTTTTTGGCCAAAGTGCGTGATCAAGAGGTGTGACTCTTGATCACACCTTTTCGATTTGTATATATGCCACATCCAGAACGCCTGGTCTTAATT
This sequence comes from Bidens hawaiensis, assembly GCF_021521415.1. Lineage (NCBI taxonomy): Eukaryota > Viridiplantae > Streptophyta > Magnoliopsida > Asterales > Asteraceae > Bidens > Bidens hawaiensis. The sequence continues at coordinate 237,409 of NW_027493409.1, read as the reverse complement.
TCTAACTGAGCTGATAAGGGACGAGAGGGTCTAGTTATTAAGGTGGGGCGATAATTTAGTCCGTTAAGGAATATATATTTACTAAGTAGGGTTTGATCATTAGTGAGATTTATTGTAGTTGGGTTTGAGTTATTTTCCTGATGATAATAAATCAAGTTTGTGTGTGTTCGATGGATTGTTTCGTGTTCTTGATATCGATTTAACCTTTGACATCCCACTTCATTTGTAATTCAAAATTTTTCGCAAGCAATCGGTAAAAGACCCTTTTACACTTAAATATATCTTTATATATTTACAATCTAACATACCTGTACCGGTGTAACATACGCTAGCCACGCTTGATTGAGCCCGCAGATAACCATCAGGTGATATCTCTACAACACTTACGTTCGTACCCCATGTCGACACTGTACTAGTGGTCGTATTACAGGTTACCTTGTAAGAACTGTCGAGGTAACAGTTTTCTTCTATTCCAAACGGGTAAGGTATGGTAATGTTGCCGCATGTTTTTGAGCATTCAGAGCCACGTTTGGGCTGACTTTTAACTAAATACGAAAGTAAAACAAGGGCCAGGAACAAAAGTAAGCAGTATGTGAAATACCATTGCTATACTAGTACCCTGCGGCTTAATCGATATGGATTCCATGTTTTCACTTTAATTTTAGGCAGCGTTCATCTATCTACAAGAAACAAAGCGTTAGCCAGCTAATCAGAAATTATCGCCTATCCAGAAAAAAACAAATATACACAGCATGTGTTGTGTTGTTATTATGACTTGGTCTTGGTTTAAGGTTGTTGCATCGTCATTATCAGTCTTAATTATATTCTCTTTGCTCCATAATTAACTATTGATAGTATTTAATTAGTTTTTTTATGCATACGGTTAACTGATAACATGTTATTATGATAAATAATGAAAGGGGATTAAACAATCAACCTCAACCCCTTTCCCCGAACCTCATGACGCGGCAAAGAGTTTTGGCTTTATTTTGATTTTTTTTACTTTGTATCTTAAGTAAAAAAAAACCAAGTCACAACCCATATTAATTGGTTACTTTTGTCATATAGGGTGGTTTGTTTTTTTTTGGCTTGGCGTTGAGTCACAACCCACATTAATTGGTTACTTTAAGGGTTGTGCTAGGGACACCCGGAAAAATTGGGAGCATCCTCTCAATACGCTGCGTATAGCCCTATACGTCGCATATCGAGGAGTTTTGTCTTTATGTTGTATCTTATACGCTCTGTATACGTAAAAGGCTATACGTGGCGTATAGGGTACACGACAACCGGCGGCAATCAAATCAGGTAGTCTGCTCGTACTCTGTACGCCCCGTATAGGCCTCCTTATACGGGCCATATTGGGTCAATGTTAAATTTTTGTTGAATTTTTTACCTACGGGCTCCCCCCTCCTTTCTCTCTATATATTATTTCACAAGCACACACATACACAACACATCACACACATACACGACCCAGGTAGGAAAAAGAACCCTATTTTTATGTGACACTTTCACTGTATAACCAAGAAAATGTCATGGTTTGATAATCTATTTCTAAACTCGAACGAGGAGTAGAGGGTAACGTTGAATCATAGTCAACCGTACACCATTAACAACATAGTCTTTTGAGAGGTCATATGGCTAGGGACTGCCCAACTAAGAGGGATGAGAAGAGGGTAACGTGGTAGCGGCTCATGAGAAGAAGGAGATGTTGATGCCCATTATGCAGGTGAAGAATCAATCGTGCAGGCTCTAACAGCCACGACATAAAGTAAGAGTTGTATGATGGAAGAATGGATTGTGGACTCGGGTTGTTCAAACCACATGACAGGCAACAAAGAAAAACTGAAAAAATCCCATGTAGTACGAGGGTACGTAAATGAGTATTGTGATCGCCAACACTTCACGACACATTATTGCCCATGTCAGGTAGGTTCGGTTTCAGCCGGGAATCAATAAGGAGGAGTAGGTGTTGGATAATGTCTATCACGTACCAGGCATGAAGAAAATTTACTTTCAGAACCACAAATAGCCGAGGCGGGTAAATATGTTCAATTAGGTGAAAAAAAGTCTTGGTGTTCGATGAGTTTGAGACCAAGTCGAAACTGGTCTTACGAGGGAGAAAGAATGAGAAGGTTTATGTTCTCTTGGATGGTACGACTTACGTAGAAAATACGAAGTCAAACCAAAATATTGACATATGGAATAAATGATTAAGTCATGTGGGGTATGATAAGCTCGAATTGATGATTAAAAGAACCTTAGTAATTGGTCTACCAAAGCTGGAAGTTAACAAGGATGTAGTTTTTGCTGGGTGTTGGTTCGATAAATCTAAACGACAATCGTTTGAAAGTTTCACATATCAATCAACCAAACCACTAGAGCTCGTGCATTCTGAAGTGTTCGGACCCGTGAAGCAAGCTTCAATCTCGGGTATGAAATATATGATAACCTATCAAGGTTTTTGTGGGTTTATTTCATGAAGGAAAAGTATGAGGCCTTTAGCAAATTTAAGGAGTTTAAAGGCGAGGCCGAATGGGAGACAGAGTATGATGTCGATTGTCTTTGGTCTGATAATGTGGGAAAGTATACATCAAGAGAGTTCAACGAGTATCTAAAGGAGTGCAAGATATGACGGCAACTCATGTGCTCAAACACACCGCCACAAATTGATGTATTCGAGTGGAAGAATCTAACTCTAACCGAACTATCAGAAATCATGATTCATGATAAAAGCATACATGGACATTTTGGGCATAATCAATGAAAATCGCAGCCTACGTTAATAATCGAACATGCAACAGAATATGAAGTATTTTTCACCTTCTGAAAAAGTATTTAATACTAAACAGAATGTTAGCCATTTCCGTGTTTTCGGTTGCGTTTTTTTATGTATTTGTGCTAGGTCATCTCTGACACAAGATGGAAAAGAAAGTGATTCGATGCATCTTTGTAGGATATGACAAAGAAAAGAAGGGTCAGTGGTGTTTTGATCCTACAACTGGGAAGTGCTACGTATCACAAAACATGATATTTGAGGAAGCATTGTCTTGCTGGTCCAATAATCATGAGCCCTTACCCGACTCACCGGCGTTGAAACAAGAAGTTGAAAAACAAGAAAAACTAAATCTAAGTGTTCCATCTACATCATCAAAAGATGAAAACTTGGTTCATGAGGAAAGTTAATTAGTCACTCACAGACGTAATCCATGGTGTACGGGAACCAGCTCCGAGAATAACCAAACGACAACCGGAAGAAATAGAATCTGGTGAACCAAGTGTTTGGCGATCGAGTCGTGTGCGAAAGCCCAATCTAAGATATGCTAATATGGTAATCTTAGAAAATTTAGAAGATTCAGAACCGGAGTCATTTGAACAAGTAAAGGGGCAAAGATCAGTGGTTAAGTGCAGTGAAAGATGAGTTTGATGCACTTGTGAAAAACCGAACCTGGGAGTTGATTCCAAAACCGAAAGACACAAGGCCCATATCGTGTAAATGGGTATAAAAGATTAAAAGAAAAACCAACGGGTCGAATGAACGGTTCAAAGCTCGCTTAGTATCTCGGGGGTTTTCACAACAATTTGGGTTGGATTATAAAGAAACATTTAGCCCGGTAGCTAAACTTGAGTATTGTTAGCCATAGCCAAAAGTAAAAAAATTGGAAGTTGTGGCAAATGGATGTGAGTAATGCATTCTTGTATGGAGACCTCGACCATGTTATATACATGGATCAACCAATGATGGCTTGAAAGTGAGAAGCCTTGATCTGATCGATTACTAGCTTATAACTTTATGGATCTAGTCTAGTGATATGAATACATTTAAGTTTAGGTGTGATTACGTTAACTGTGTATTAGAGTGTGTATAGAGAGGATATTTTTGTAGAGTACGAGAGGATTTGGGAATATATGAGAATCGATTTTAGAAATAATAAAACACGGGTATATATAGACGATGAGCTCATACGTTAGACATTCCTTAACGAATGTGATTCGAGCGTAACCCATGTTTGTATGCAATTAAGCACTGATTTTTAGCTTCTTCTTCTTTAGTGAAAAAAGGCCCAAATTTTATAATTCTCTTTAGTGAAAGTGTTGCATGCTTAATGCTAGTGTTTATGTCTAGATTTTATTATCCGCGTCACTAATTAATTATTATTATTTGGCACCACAATAAGTATGAACCAACAAATTACATAATGTAGAATCAAGAGAACTACAGGTTTATACATAGAATCTTTCTCTCTCTTATAATAATAATATTTCAAGTAACTACCAGACAATTGCAAAAGCTTTTTTGGTGGATCTGATCTTCCTCTTGTTTTGAAAGTTTTTAGGACAACAACCTGGGACTTAAGGATTATGTACATGTGAGTCAGCCGAACGAATACTAGCGGCATCCCAAAATGGACATGCCAAACCTAGATCATGTGTTTGTATAGCCAATAGCTCCTCCTTTACTTCTTGCATTGTAGGCCTTGCTTTACCTTCAGGCCTTAGACACAGTTTGATAAGTTGAGCAACTCGATTAAGTTCACCCAGACTGCCATCTTGCTTCACTTGATCAGCTAAAATTTCTAATAAATTATCCTCATTCAGTGACGAAACAAAATGATCCGCAAGGGATTGGTTCCTTTTAATCACCTCTGAAGAGTTTACTTTTTCTCCTGTGAGCAGCTCCACCAATAGAACCCCAAAGCTATAAACATCACTCTTCTCAGTTAAGATACCTGAGATGAAGTATTCAGGGTCTATGTAACCAAGTGTCCCTTGTACAGCTGTCGAGACTTGCGTTTTGTCTTTAGGAACTGAGCGGGAGATGCCAAAGTCGGAAATCTTAACCGTATAATCATCATTCAACAATATGTTAGAAGATTTGATGTCTCTATGTATGATTTTGTTAGTAGAATGCATACAAGCTAGAGCTTCTGCAGCTTCAACTGCTATATTCAACCTCAACCTCCATGTCAACAAAGACCCATGGGATTTCCCATGTAAGTGGTGATGTAGTGTCTCGTTGACTACATACTCATAAGCTAGTAAAGGAGCATCCGTTTCCAAACAACATCCTATGAGCTTGACTATATTAGGATGATTGATTTGTGACAAGAGTACCACTTCGTTAACAAACTGTCCGATTTGGTTGGGATCAATCACCATGGACTTCTTGATCGCCACCACGGTGTTATCTGTCAAAATTCCTTTGAACACCGTCCCAAACCCTCCTTGGCCAATTATGTTGCTTGGATTGAAGTTATTGGTTGCCTTCTTGAGAACTTCCTCCGAGAAAATTTTGACAATTTGTGTCGAACCCTTACATTCAGATAACAACTTCTCAATAATTGTACCTCCGTTTCTCTTAAATAAGGTTTCTTTCTTTTTGGCAATACGTCTTTGTTTCAACAAACAATAGGATACAAACGTTGTGAGGGATGTTAGAATGACGCCGACGCTGGTGCCTGCATATGATTTGAATTTAGTTGCTAATTGTCAAAACATTTAACAAGAGAGAAAACTTGATAGAATGAGCTGTTGGAGTATAAGTAATGAGCGTACCAATATAAAGTCCGAGTTTTTGTACATTTGTCCCATTTCTTTTGCAACCGCTTCCGTTATTTCGTCCATCCCCACTGTAACCCTTTGGGCAATGACAAGAATAACTTCCCACACTATTGTGACATAGATGGATGCAACCATGTAGACTGGTGTCTTCACACTCATTAACATCTGATCAATAGATACAAGCCTATAAATAGTTACAAATAGTATGTAAAAATAAAATTTTTTAAATTATAAACTGAATTTTTATAAATACTTTAACATGTTACATTAGTGAGCTAATATTTATGTCTCGAGTTATCTAGTTATGCTGGAAACTAGTTTACTATACATTAGCAAATGGAAATTCATGTTGTTTGGAAGGTGCCAATTGATTAGGTATTTAAGGTCTTGTTGTGTAATCTATGTTTGTATAATTGTATATTTGATCATATACATTAGATTATAACCCACGCACTCCTCTGATCAAGTCAAAATACACACATGGGATAAACCAGATCAAAAGAAGAAACAAAGGAAGCGAGGAAGATCTATCAGAAGACTTTCATTCGCAGTCATCTAGAAAACCGGCCAGAACACGAAGAGTACCAATGTTACAACATGGAAGTGCATCACAAATGGATTGATAATCATTGACAAATATTCTTTGTTTTGACTGCCACAAACTCATGTATATAGTGCGCTGTTGCATATTAAAAAGAATTGCAGAAAATAAGAAGTTCTCTTTCAAAAGCCAGTAACAATATGATGGCGTGATTGAGTTTGCTGACCTGGTCATTATGGAAGAAGCAAACCGCGCATGAACCACACGTGCGAATCAGGCTCCTGCAGCCGAATGATGACGTGGTAGTAAAAAATCTCCCTAATAGGAATTATGCAAAGTATTTACAACAGTATTGTCAAAACAAATAAGGAAGTCTAGTCATTAATTACCTAGGAACAAGTATTTTGTCATGGTAATTAGTTTCATATTTGAAGAACTCATTTGAGTCCTATTGTTGTTTTGTTTCAACTATATAAACAAGAAACAATTGAAGGATAAAGAAATTTTAAGATTCAAGTCTTGTTTTTGTTTCAAATGAAGGTTTCAATTGATGTTGGATCACAACCATTTTCAAGTCGTCCAGAGGATGCAATTGAGGATTCATACGTGAGTGTTGATAGAAACAATAATCACACTCTTGGAGGCCGAGAAAGAATCATGATTGAACTTGCTAACTTGAAGATGTTTAGTGTATTCAGTATTTGTTAAAAGTGAACTAGGGATGAGATCGGGACCGTACCGGTACCGGTCAGTCCCGGTCCCGAAAATCCCGGTCCCGAATTTTTCGGATTCTTGGTACCGGTACCGGTACCGAAATATTCGGTTCGGTACCGGTACCGGGACGGGACGGTACCGGTATTTAAGGTAAAATTTCAGGAAATACCGGTCCCGTCCCATACCGGTACCGGTACCGAAACTCAAAACGTTAGTACCGATTCGGTACCGATTGTACCAAATCGGTACCGATTTCGGTACCGGTACGGTACCGGTACCAACCGGTACCAGTCCCGAATTTGCTCATCCCTAAAGTGAACGGCCAGGTAAGTCTTAAACCGTGTATTAGGAAATGCGGGGCTCTTAATAGATGTGTCGATTGTGAACTGACGCAATCATTGTATAAAGAGTCAAATGATGTAACGATTGGTATGGTTGAACTATGATCTTCTAGGCCTATATGGGATGATAATTCCAGCCCCTTTCCTTGGCACTAGGCCTGTCCTAAATTGTTGTGGAAACACAACTCTATTACCAGAATTTTGGGCGAGTCGTGACAATTATATACTAAATTAGAATATATTGAATTAATGATAAAAATTTAATACCTTGACAGCCAAGGTATGGATTTCCACCGTAACCAGCAGAACAACTGCAACGATAACCCTTAGCGTTATTGGAATCAAAGCACTCACTATTTTCTTTACATAAGTAGGTGCTTGTGTTCTTTTTAGCTTCTTGACAGCTCGTATTACCCACTGTCCAAACTAGCAGCATCTCAGGTGACCCAAGCTCTTTTCTTTTCAACTTGTATACATCAAACGATGAGAAATCATACCGACCAATTTCAACAATGAATGAATAAGCGCAGCCGGCAAGACCATTCTTCCCGGTATTATTTCTACTACTCAGTAATCTGAATTTGAATTTTGTAGGTAGTCCGTCATCTATCCTATCTTGACAACAATTCATTTTGCCTGAACATGACACCATATGCTTGCATTCTCCAGGCACAGTGGTGCAGCTCGCTATAACAGACTGATTCACCTTGACTTTCGATAGAATGTCACAACCAAAAGTCGTCAACTCGTTCTAACCAACAGAGAGGTTGAACTGTGATAACTTTGTCCATGGTTGTTTGTTTATATACGGTTCATTTGTCTCGTTGTAACAGACATGACCCACTTTTGATATAGCCTGTAGATGACCATCAAGTGATATGTCTACGACATCTACGTTCATACCCCATAAAGACACTCTACCAGTGGTCTTGTTACAACTTACCTTGTACGAAGTTTCGAGATAACAATTATCTTCTATTCCGAAAGGGTAATGAATGGTAATGTTGCCGCATGTGTTGGAACATTCAGGACCAATTTTGGATTGACATTTGATTGAATTCAGCAGCAAAACAAGGGTCAAGAACAACATTTTAAAAAGTTTGTGACTTGTGAAATATCATATCTATAGGCAGCTTTAATCTATATAACTACGAGAAACAAAGAAAGAGTTGGCCGGCTAATCAGGAATGGAATCTTGTAAGGATTTAGTGCCCATCCAAAAAAAAATTGAAAAAAAAAATCCGCATGCGTTAATTTATTTAATAAAAGCATATAAACCATAGCCTATATGCCAATTTGGCTGTAATTATAATACATTGTTCCTTATTAAGATTTGGCAGTTGCATGGTATATATATTCTACTTTGAATCAGTCTTGTATTCTGCTACTTTTGTCACTATATATTGATAGTATTTTAATTGTTCTTAAGAAAAACGTTACAGGTTAGACTTAACATCTAAACTACCCTTTTTTTTGTCTTGTTAAACACCTCTAGCTTTCAACTTGTTGCATCATGTTCTCATTTTTCACACTAAAAGACAAAAAAATATTTTTATTTGATGTTTTCAGAAACGGTGCCATTAACCAACCTCAGGGTCGGCTCAACGTCTTTTAAGGCATAAAGTGAATATTGAAACTGAGACTTTTTTTGGATGCCTTAAAATTTAGAGGCATGAAACCATGGAAATGAAGAATAGTAGCCCTAATTAAGAATGTCTTATAATTTAGAGGTCTAAATTGCCTCACTTGGCTTATGCTAGAGATAGCCTTGACCAACCTCTATGTATATAGTAAAAAACTTAAGTATGTGGGCACACTAATATAATCTGTCACAAACGTACGACTGCTTATTTATTGGGTTGGTTTTGTCTTCTAGCCTGTGATAGAGCCTTTTTAGTAGGCAAACACTCCAAAGAAAAGATAGGAAGAACAAGATATTTGGGGCAATTTTCTGATTAATTTCCAAATGCAAGAATTACAAATATTTAAAGATGCATGAGAATACATGTCCACCATGCCATGTTTGCATGTTCACCATGTCCCTTCCCTTATTCTTAGCCATGATCTACCACTACCTTATCCTAAATGCATGCAACTAACTGGAACAAGTCAACAAAGAAAATACCAGAAAGAAATAAACGTGTGTAACAATCAGTGATGAATGGGCTCGGCTTCTTTAGTCCATCAACTTATTGGGCTTGCGTTTGATGCGTTTGGGCCTGTCTTCATTGAGCTGAGCTTGGTCATGTGCTGGAGTGGGCTGGACCGTATCATCTCCCTCCCCTTCAAGAACGACGTTGTCCTCAATGTCGGGAAAAAAAGGAAATTGTTGTTGTAGAACACTTTTATCTTCCTAGGTAGCATCTTCTATCGGACGATTCTCCCATTGAATAAGATGTTGTTCTTGTTGTTCAGGGCCGATTTTCAGTCTAAATTTTTTTCCGGCAAGAAAGAGACTGCTTCCTCATTAAATGCTTCTATGTTGCCTTTGTTGGACGCGATGTTGCCCAAACTTTGCTTCAACAAGGAAACATGGAAAACCGGTTGTATCTTTGATGACGGTGGTAACTCTAGCTTGTAAGCAACCTTGCTAATACGTTCAAGTATCTTGCACGGTCCGAAAAAACGTCTTGACAATTTCTGGTTTGCTCTAGAACTTACTGTTTGTTGTCGGTACGGTTGAAGTTTCAAGTAGACCCAATCGCCGATGTCAAACTCCTTCTCCATACGATGCTTGTTAGCTTGCTTAACCATGCGACCTCTTGCAGTTTCCAATGACGTTTTTAAAGCTTCAGTGACTTCTTTATGATACGACATAGACATATCAATAGAAGCATTGGAATTGATTCCCGGAATGTAATCATGAACGGACGTCGCTTCATGGCCGTAAAGTGCTTTGAATGGCATCATGTTAATTGAACTGTGAAAATTTGTATTATAAGAAAATTCTGCCATGTACAAATACCTTTCCCATTTCGATGGTGTGTCGAACACAAACGCACACAAGTAAGCTTCAAGGCAATGATTTACCACTTCGGTTTGACCGTCCGTCTGTGGATGGTAAGCACTTGAATGCAACAATTGTGTACCCATTTTTTTGAACAATTCTCGCCAAAACCTGCTAACAAAGATCGGATCGCGGTCCGATACTATGGTTTTAGGTAAACCATGCAACTTGTAGATTTCTTTCATGAAGATGGCAGCTAGGGAGACCGCTGTATAGTGGGATGGAAGAGCAATGAAGTGTGCAAACTTTGACAATCGGTCTACAATCACCCAAATCACCGTTTTACCTTTCGATGGTGGCAGATTTGTTATAAAGGTCCATGGAGATATCATGCCACGTGTGTTCGGGAACCTGAAGTGGCTGGAGTAACCCATATGGTTTATGGGTTGGTGTCTTGATAGCTTGGCATATCTCACAGTTCCGAACAAAAGAAATTACATCTTTCTTTAAGCCTAACCAAGAAAAAGAAGTAGATAACCTTTTGAATGTTGCGGTGCTTCCCGAGTGGCCACCAACAGGGGAAGAGTGAAACTCTTGTAATAGCTGTTCTCTAACGTTGCCGATGGGAGGGACCCGAATTTTTCCACTTACGTAAACAAGTCCGTCTTTGTAAAGATGATGAGGAAACGCTGCCGGATCCAAAGTTATCTTTTCGATTAATTCAATGCCCGTCGGGTGATCTTTGTAGTACAGCTTAATCTCATTTAACCAAGGTGCAGTCACATGAGATAATGCCATCATAGCCGGAATTTGCACTCTACTCAACGTGTCGGCCACAGTGTTCTCTTTTCCCGGTTTGAAATGAATTTCAAAGTCGTATCCGAGTAACTTTGTAATCCACTTTTGTTGTTCCGGGGTATGAATTGATTGGGTTAAGATATGCTTGAGACTCTGGTGGTCGGTGTAGATGCGAAAACAGCTTCCCAATAGATATTGTCGCCATTTACGGACGGATTCTGTGATAGCATACAACTCTTTAGTGTAGGTTGATTGAGCTTGCATTGTGGGACAAAGTTTTTTTTTAGAAAAAGGCAATGGGTCGGTTATTCTGTGAAAGAACGGCTCCTATAGCATACCCCGAAGCGTCGGTGGTTAAGTCGAATGGTTTTGAGAAATCTGGTAGGGTGAGTGTGATGAGGTTTAGCATGTGAGTTTTGAGAGTAGTGAAGGCTGTGTTGGCTTTGGTGTTCCAAACAAACTCTTTGGCTTTGAGTAGGTCAGTTAATGGTGTAGCTATGTGAGCATATTGAGGTACAAAACGACGGTACTACCCCGTAATACCCAAGAAGGCTCTCAAAGTGGTAAAAGAATTTGGTTTTGGCCACTGTTGAATTGAATTAATTTTCTCCGGTTCTGGCCTTACTCCATCACCAGAAATACGATGTCCCAAGAATGAAATATCGTCTACAGCAAAGACGCATTTCGATGCTTTTGCATGGAAGTGGTTGTCACGTAAGGTTTGAAAGACAAACTGTAGGTGAGCATAATGATCTTCTTTGGAGGTGCTATAAATCAAGATATCGTCAAAAAACACCAAGACAAATTTACGTAGAACGGACCTGAATAAATCATTCATAGCCGATTGGAACGTTGATGGAGCATTGGTGAGGCCGAATTGCGTCACCAAAAATTCATAATGGCCATTCGTTGTGCGAAAAGCGGTTTTGTGGGTATCTTTTTGTGCAACCCGAATCTGATGGTAACCCGATCAAAGATCAATTTTGGAGAATATGGTTGCACCATTGAGTTCGTCAAGAAGCTCATCAATCGTTGGGATGGGGAAACGATCACGAATGGTGACGGTGTTAAGGGCTCAATAGTCGACGCAAAAGCGCCAAGTACCATCCTTTTTTTCACCAATAAGACCGGTGACAAAAACGGGTTTTGGCTTGGTTGGATAATCCCGTCACGCAACATCTCGTCGATGAGTTGGGTCATTACTTGCTTCTGAAAATGGGGGTAACGGTATGGTTTAACATTTACGGGTTTGTTGTCATTGAGTAAGGGTATATGGTGGTCATGAGGTCTCGAAGGTGGTAAGGTGTGTGGGGTGGCGATAACGGTTTGGAACTCATTCAATAGTTTGGTAATGATGGGATCGGAATGGGATAAGGGATCAGTTGGGTGTGTAGTATTGTGTGAAGGTTCCAACAGTAAGGCATGAAGGGAAACAATTGACCCGTGACGAAGCATAGACGATAAGGAACTTGAAGTTACCTGTTTAGTCATAGGTTCTCAAATGAGAGTTGTGTGTTTGCCATTGATGGTAAAGGAGATTTGCGGTACGGAAAAGTCCGCGGTGATCGGACCGAGAGTTCCCAACCAAGAAATACCAAGGACTACGCCTGCTCCTTGAACTGGAAACACAAAGAATGGGATTTGAAAAGCGGCTTTCTGTGATAGTAATGGAACATCTAGACAATGTCCTTGACAATAAATGTTCTGGCCATTGCCGACCATAACCGCAAAGGGTTGTAATGGTTTTGTTGGAAGGCCCAACATAGATGTGATCCGTGGTTGTATAATATTGTGGGTGCTACCACAATCAACCAATACCGTGACTGGGGTGCCGTTGATGTAGCCCGTGATCCGAAGAGTTTGTAACGAGGACATACCAAAATAAGCTGCATCGGACAAGGACAAAAAGTGTGTGCTACGTTATCTTGTAGTTGATCGGGTGGGTCATCAATTGAAGTAATCGGATCTTCATTATCCACAATCAACATAAATTGCGGCGGAGAACACTTGTGACGAGGGAAAAATTTTTCGGGACAACGAAAGCATAAGGCTTCCTTTCGACGTTGTTGAATGGCTTCTGGGGAGAGTTTGGTAATTGGTAGGGATTTGGGTGGTGAAAGTAAAAGTGGTTGGGTGGTCGTGGCTGGTGTGGTGGTGGTCGTTGGTCTGGTGTAGTTTGTGGATGTAGATGTCATGGGCGTTGATGGGGTAGCAGGTGATGTGATGAAGTTTGTTGTGGAATAGGGTTTTGTGGGATAAGGTTGTTTAGTTTTAAAAAGATGGTTGAATTTTTCTTCAATACGTCGGGCTAGGCCACAAACTTCTTCAAAGGAAGTGGGATTAATGACAGCGATTTCGGCCTGTATCTCCGGTTTAAGCCCAGAAATATAACAATTACGTAGGGTTTGGGGCGATAAACCTGTGATGCGATTACTCAAATGTTCGAATTCGGTTTGGTATTCGGGTACCGTGTTTTTTTGTTGTAGTTTGAATAAGGTTGCTTCATGGTTATCGAACGTAGATGGGCCGAAACGAAGTTCAACCGATCTCTTAAAGGCTGGCCTGGTGCCGAGCAAGCCGTTTGATGACTGATTTTGGTACCATGTTAAGGGATCGCCCACGAAGTGAAATACGGTGAGGGAGACTCGCTCTTGTGGTGGGGTTTGGTAATATGTGAAGTAATTTTCTGCTTGAAATATCCAACCTAATGGATTCGTTCCATCGAACATCGGTAATTGGATATTTGGTGGTCTGGGGTTACGTGGTGGGTTGAGGTTGTTGACCGGTCTGAGGGGTTCATCTTCCTAAACGATCAGTGAGTGTGGAGACATGGTTGATGAGACGGGCTGTATTTTCAGTTTGGGTGTCGAGTTTGGTGTTGAGGTTGTTTGTGGCTTGGACTAAGGCTGCAATTTGGGCGTTAAGGTTGGCTTGAGTGTTGGTGGTGATGGAAATCAATTGGTTCAATTGATCAGTAGTGGTGGGTAGTAACTCGTCAGACGAGGAAGGGTCTTTGTGAGGCGGCATGATGGCGGAGGATGAGACGTGAATGAAAGCACCAAGATGATAGAGCCTTTTTTAGTAGGCAAACACTCCAAAGAAAAGATAGGAAGAACAAGATATTTGGGGCAATTTTCTGATTAATTTCCAAATGCAAGAATTACAAATATTTAAAGATGCATGCTAATACATGTCCACCATGCCATGTTTGCATGTTCACCGTGTCCCTTCCCTTATTCTTAGCCATGATCTACCACTACCTTATCCTAAATGCATGCAACTAACTGGAACAAGTCAACAAAGAAAATACCAGAAAGAAATAAACGTGTGTAACAATCAGTGATGAATGGGCTCGGCTTCTTTAGTCAATCAACTTATTGGGCTTGCGTTTGATGTGTTTGGGCCTGTCTTCATTGAGCTGAGCTTGGTCATGTGCTGGATTGGGCTGGACCGTATCAGCCTGTTGTCGATCATGGTTAGTTTTGTGTCTTAGGTATGATACCTTTTGATTTGTGTTCTTTGTCTTTTCAACCTAACTTTAAGTAATGCCCTCTACTTAAAGAAAACCTTAAATATATACATAGAAAAATATGCATGTATATAGAATTATAGATAATGAGGTGTTTACTTTTAAACGAACCGAACATAATTCAAAATTAAATTGATTTTTAATTTTTAATTTAGAATATTCAAATCGTGTTAGAATCCTAATTGAATTGTGAATTGGTGTTCGAATCATATTCGATTTTTGTATATCCATACCAATTTGATATGAATATAGGAATTATATATCGTATTAATCACCGTGGCCGGTATGAAACTATGAACAGTACTACCGCCACCGAGAAATATTATAAAAATAGCATATTTTTTCGCATCTTGGATCATGTCAAGGCTTCTGGTTCAACGGTTAGCTTTCATCTTTGTTACTTTTGATACGCGGGTTTGAATCTTTCTCATACGTTGAAACTGATTCGTCACAAGTTCTTGAATTGGCTGGAAACACTACGAGGGATAATAAGAAAACTAACTTTTTTTTATATCTTTTAGAACCGGGGTGCTATATAGATGAAAGACTAGCAAGCAAGATGCTAGAAAAACAAAAGTACTGTTACAGAAAGAAGTGGGGGAACAACAAGATTAGATCAACATTTTAAATAAGTTCACAACAATTTTCTGAATGCATATTGGTCAAAATAGATAAGCTGGTCATGGTTAATCTGTTTGAATTTCTTGAAGATCGATAGACCCCTTTATGTTGGTATTAAGAACTCGAAGGATAGAATAAGACGGCTGAATAAATGTAAACTCAAACGACTCAGTGTATTGATTAAAAATATACATATAACAATGAACAAAAGCAGAGAAACTTGATCTATACATAGTAACATAATATAGATTAAAAAACTTCCTAAAACTTAGCATATAATCAGCACAAAAACTTGATCAGTGGTTATCGTGAACACCTTGTTGGAACAAGGCCATAGCTTTGGCGTCTTTCTTCTTGGCTTCTCGTTGATTTGCTTGAACATTTTCATGAACAATGATACCAGTCTTACCGAGCTCCCACTGTTCTTGAGACTTAAGAGTGACCTTCATACAAATTCTTTATGATTCATAACTGATGCAACGGTAAAACGATAACGAAGATCGAATCACGTTGATTCTGTGAATGCCCGTAATGAACTTCACAAAACTCCCAAAGGTCAAGGAAAATGAAGAGAAAATTCTTCATTTCTGTACTTCTCACATTACATTAGCATCATATAAATAGACTTTCAAATTCGAAATGGGCCCAAAAAAGGCCATGGGCCAAACACAAACCCAAAAATAAAAATGTAAAAACTGATGAAAAAACACTAAAATGCCCATCATTTTATTTAGGAGGCGTTTTTGGGCTTCGGACAAAGAAAAAACCGCCGTATGCATTTGTGACAACGTGCTCCTCGTCTCAAGCTTCGATTTGACTGGTCATGGGCTTGAAACGGAGCTTCGTAGGCCAAGTTATGCCCGTTTTCGTGGGTCACCTTTGGAAGCATGATCATGGGCCTCCAAATATAACATGACGCACTCTTCAATACTTGGGTCTTGGGCCTCCATCAATAACCCTCTCCTATGAATACCGAAAAGGTTGTTGGAGCTTTAAGACTTATGCAAAATGTTGAGTAACAATGAGTTTTACTCTTTGTAGATAGTATCAACACAAGCTTTGATAGCAAAATGTCAGTATTAACAACTCTAAGAGTAAAATAAGAACAACTAATCTATTGTAAAATCAAACGATTCAGTTTATTGATCAAGAAGAATACATACACAGCAATGAACAAAATCAGAGAACAAATAGATTAAAAAACTATCAAACTACCTAAAGCTGAGCAAATAAGTAGGGAAAAAACTTTACCATTGGATATTCGTTTATTCGAACTCAAATACTAAAAAAGTCTTCCATGCACATGTAGCTTCGGTCCTAAGTTTGATTCACCACAAACACTTTTGGTAAGTGTCGCTTATTTCCTTGAGTTCCTCTTTCACTCCTTTCATGTTAGGCCTTTTCTTGCCCTCTATCTCCACACATTCTTTTGCAAGCTTGGCGATTTTCTTGATATGGTCATCAAGTCCGTCTTTTTTCACTTTAGCATCAAGTACTCTAATCAAGCAACCTCTTTCTAATGAAGAAACAAAATATGTCGCCAAACCCAACTCGCTTTCAGTTCCATCGCGTGAATATACTTTTTTTCCTGTAAGGAGCTCTATAAGAACCATGCCAAAACTATAAACGTCACTCTTCTCGGTCAAATTTCCTGAGCGGAAGTACTCAGGATCTATGTACCCAAGGGTCCCATGTACCAAAGTCTGTAAGTGACTCTGATCAACTGGAATGAACCTTGAGATACCAAAATCAGACACTTTAGCAGTGAAGTCATCAGTCAAAAGTATGTTTGACGATTTAATATCTCTATGAATGATCTTTGTGGTTGAGTGTATATGAGCAAGGGCTTCTGCAGTCTGTATGGCTATGTTTAGGCGCCTTTCAAATGTCAACGAAGAAATAAACTCTCTTTCATGTAGGTGGTGGAAGACGGTATTGTTGGTTACAAACTCATAAACTAGAAGAGGGGTCGGTGTCTCTAAACAACAACCCAAGAGTTTGACGACATTTGGGTGGTCAATTTGTGATAGGATGATGACCTCATTTACAAACTGCTCTATTTGGTTCTCGTCAATTGACTTGGACCTCTTAATGGCGACCATTGTTTTTTGGGCTAGAGTACCTTTATATACAATACCGTAGCCTCCTTGACCGGTGATATTTGTTTTATGGAAGTTATTGGTTGCCTTTTCAAGTATTCCGGCTGAAAAAATCTTGGCCATACGAGAAGATTGTTTAGATTCTAAAAGTAGTTTCTGAAGAATCAAACCACCATTTTTCTTGAAGAACTTCTCCCTACTCTTCATGATCTGCCTATGTTTTAGCCCTCCATATATGATTAGTGATAGCATGACAAATGTTGCGGTAGCTGTTTATTGATAGAACTTGTTACTGGAAAAGTGGAAAGTTTTACAATGCTTCTATAAACTTGCATTGCTAAATTTGTTACTTTTAATTAAACTTTTAATTAAACAAAGAAATTGAATTTATTAAAGGAGTGCTAACATGAAGACAAATGAGTTATATACACTCACCTGCAGCAATTGACCCTTCTAAATAAGTACAACGCTTCCCATTCTTTCTACCATCACCATGTTTGCCAAAGGGGCATGAACATTTGTAGCTTCCATTCATGTTGGTACAGCGGTATATGCAATCATGTCGATGTTCTTCACACTCGTTGATATCTGAAAAACGTCATAAAAGGTTTTTAATAATCTGTGTAAATATGTTAATGGCATTATTTAACTAAGCATAGACTGCATTGACTAGACACCCATATGGAATATACAGGTCTCCCTTCTACCCTCAAACCACATTGACAACTTGCATATATACAAATAATAAATACACCCCTAAAATGCTACTATTAGAAATTAAGGATAGTATGCATATTCATGATTTGTAGGAAGCATAGATACTAACCACCACATAGAAAACTGGAATTGGTTGTCTGGAATGGTTTTGGATTTCTAAGCATGTGCTGAATCCAAGATCCAAACTGTTAGCATATTCTAACTTATGTGTTTTCCCATAGACGGTTAATATATTTTTACATCGAAAGAGAAGGAAAAATGTTAAGAGATTATACCTTGGCAGCCATTTTCTAGGTATGGATTTCCCTGGTAACCAACAGGGCAAATGCAACGATAGCCCTTAGCGTTATTAGAATCATAACACTCGCTATTTTCTTTACACAAGTAACTGCTTATGTTCTTTTGAGCTTCTTGACAGCTTGTATTACCCACCGTCCAATCTAGCAGCATCTCATATGACCCAAGGTTTTCACTTGTCAAGTTATATACATCAGATGACGAAAAGTGATACCTTCCTGTCTCAATAATTAATGCATAGCCACAGCGGGTAAAACCCTTCTTTCCCGTATTATTTTGATAACTGTTCAATCTAAAGAAGAAGTCTGTAGGTAGTGACTGTTCTATCCTAGTTTGACAACAATTGACATTACTTGAACATGACACCTTATGCACGCATTTTCCAGACACTGTGGTACATGTCACTTTAACTTTATCGCCACTCCTGACTTTCGTTTGAATGTCACAGCCCAAAGTCGTTAACTCGTTCTGATTAAGAGAAAGAGGGAACCTTGATAACTCCGTAATAGACTTTGCCGTACTATGCCTTCTACCTTTCCTGGTGTAACAAACATGACCTACGTGTGATATTGCTCGTAGATGACCACTAAGTGATATGTCTACAATACCTACGTTCATGCCCGATATAGACACTCTACCGGTGGTCGTGTTACAGCTTACCCTGTAAGCAGCGTCGAGGTAACAGTTTTCTTCTATTCCAAAAGGGTAAGGAATGGTGATGTTGCCGCATGTGTTGGAACATTCGGGGCCACGTTTGGATTGACTTCTGGCTGAATTTGACTGCAAAACAAGTGTCAAGAACAGCATTTGAAGCACTCGGAGAAATATCATAGTTATATAATTAGCTTTTGGTTTAATCAACTGCAGATTCCTTGTTTCTCTCTAATATGCAGCTTTCATCAATCTGCACAGACAGAAAGAAGGAAAGGAGTTGGTTAGCTATTCAGGAACTGAATCCTGTCGATTTATGCCTAGGCAAGTTGAAAGTGAGTATCAAAAATAATCACTTTGGCATCAAAGAACAATAAATTGAAGAGATAAAACTTGGACGGTGCAGAAAATTGACCACTGATTTGATAATAGAAGATCGGATTATAAACGATTTTCATGTGGCATGAACATACACAATTGCACATTTGCACATATGCATGTCATTATTTGGTTGGGATAATAACCAAAATGTCCATTTAAGGATGTCTACTTTACCAACAACCTCTTCTCAAAATATCCATACTATAAGAATTATTAATCATTAACTTGAGGGGATTTTTAACCAACCCAATTCTGTCCATTGTTGAAAATAATCTCGTCGAACAGACAGTTTTAGGAAGTGGCAGAATCTGGTTAGCTAAAAATCATCGAGTTATTGATTAAAAGTCAACGGGTCCACATGGTTTAGCATGGACTTTTGGGGAGAGGTTGATTAAAGATGTTGACTAGTCAAAAGGGCGTACACTTTGGTTATGATCCCTTTTTGGTTTGGATGTACAGTCCACAAGTGCTTTTATTTTGTGTGTACAATAATTTTTCAATTGTGGTTAGGTTGTAATCTTGGGAGTTACATGCATTTCAAGAGTTTTTATTGTTCTTAAAAGCTATATATGTATGTGTATATTATTGGAAATTAAACTAAATAATTATGTTTATGGACCAATGTGTCATTGTAAATACTTAGGCGTGTAAATGCAACGGTGTTAGTTAGTTATGGTAGTTACCGTTAACCACCATTAGCTAAATATATAACTGCCATTTCAGTAGTGTATAAATAGCGGTACAATACGTTAGACAGTTTGTAATATGAATATATGATATATGATGACTGAATGATGCTTATAAGTTGATCACTGATCTTTGTTCAACTGACTTCTTCCCGTTCGCCCCTTCCAGACCAACACATATTATATGTTTCTTCGTTTATATGAACGTGTGTTCTTGAACATATATGTGTTTCTTTGTTTAAATGTACGTGAATATGTGTTTTTGAATGTGTATAAATTTTGTGTTTTGTTCCGAGCACGTGTGCATATGAACCAATACAATTTACAGATTTGTACCTGATAGGATTTGCTGAAGTGGCATGATCCTTCTATCATCCAGAAATGATGGAATCGTCACATCCCAATCGATATGGTCAACTATATATTGACCGAGTGGTATCGAAATTCATCGTTAGTTTCTCATTTATATTAAACCATTGTAAGCCGGCTAGCTTTTGGTTTATTTACTGTTGTTAAGCTATTTGGTTTTCGTGTTTAGAAATTGGCTAAAAGAGTTAGCAGGTGTTGTTATTGGTGTATATACATATATGCAAGTCCATAAACATAACTTTGGACATATCGAACTTTGAAACTGGCTCCTTATTTTGTTGCTTGATGTTGTTTTTGGATCTAATAGGACAGCAAATACTTTATATATATTTTCTACTCATATTAAGTGAAAATGTTTCCAACTGTACAAGTTCAACAGACGACAAGGATTTGTAAGCGTAACAACTCACTATTATTTGCAATCCATTGGCAAAAGGAATAGCCTTTCACTTGGGTTTAAGATGGGGATGTCTTTGGTACAACCGTACAAGTTCAACAGACGACAAGGATTAAAAAAATTGTCGTGACAAAAATATTTGTAATGCCCGATAGTACGTATCATGTACTACTAGTAACACTCAAATACAAATGTAACATATTAGTGGTAAACTAATGGGTATAACCGACTGCCGGGTACCGACAAGTTTTGTCACAAGTTATGGGCGGAAAAAGTTTATATTCATAAAATTAATATTTTTTTTAAAGTGTTCGGTTTGGTGAGAAATCATTATCAGCGAATAATCCCTTGGTACTCCGTCGCTAGTATTTGATTAGATTTCTGATAAGATTGTGACACATTTTTTTCCGGCGATTGTCGGTATTGGCCCCTGTTTTTATCAGTAATCCTTTGCTATTATGTCGGAAATTGAGGACAATATTTCCGATAAGGTTACAATCCAGGCATTTTTGAATAGGACCATACCAAGGAAAACTATATAAATGTTCTATAAATACCAACCAAAGCCTTGCATCCACCTATCAGGAATATGAATTCTAAAACTAGCCACCTCTGTGAATTCAAATGTAGATTGTTGTTAGCGTTTTGTTGGAACAAGTGAATGGTCTAGGAATTTAAACACTTCGATGTCGGTGACTATTATGCGAAGCTCATAGCAAAAGAGGGGGTTGGTATCAGGATATGTGTGTATGTTCTCTCATTTGCACACATGTAAAGGCATTTTATGTGTATGTGTTGTCTATATATGGTATTTTATCTGTATGTGAGGTCTATAAACGTCTGACAATGAGGACTCTTGGGCTCACATATAAATGTAGTTTATTATTTTATAATTTATTAATTTTGTTTTTAACAAACCGGGTAGTTTTTGGAATTGGGACCGGGTAGCAGGGCCGGCCTAGGGGTGTGGTCGGGTAGTCGACGGTTACGGGCTCGCACCCCGCTAGGCCCAATTTTTTTTTTTAAAAAAAATTATATGTATTTTAATCCACTCGTAAAGTTGGTGAACAGCATACATACATATTTTATAAATATTTTTTTTAAATAAATATTTTTTTTTAATTTATTTATTTATTAATTACTCATAACACAAATCGAACTACATCTGGATAATGGGTAAGCGAGCAACAAGCTGCACCGCTATCCCCTTTTGAATCGCAAAGCCTATTCTACTAAATATAAATCCTTGGTTTCTCGGGCTCTGCGAGTCACTGTGGACCACCTTCTGCACCCGCTCCAAGAAGCGAACCGCCTCGGGAGCTAGTGATCCAAAAGTGTCGAAGGCAAATGGAATGAACACGTGCTGATTCTCCAAACACGATGTCTCATGCAGAAGGTATTTTAATGAAAAAAAATTATGTATAATCAATGTTTCAACATAATTTCATAACCACTAACTTGGTCTAGTGGTAAAAAGGTGTAACATCTAACCAAGAGGTTGTGTGTTCAAGTCTTAGTAGAGACATTTTTATGTTTATTTTTATACACAAGTTTTTTACACAACTCAAATCATAACTAAGTAAGCCCACTACAATTTAAATTGTTTAAACCAAAAAAAATGTTCCTTTTACTTTAGGCCCAAAAAAATTTTCGTCTTTAGCCAAAAAAAAAATTCGTAATTTCGGAGCCGGCCCTGCCGGGTAGGAACTGTCAAAAAAACCGGGTCGCGTAGGAATCAGTTCCATTTACGATCAGGTTTTTGATCGAGTAGAGGTGAAACCAGTTTCGCCGGGTCGGGCCCAAAAATGGTTTCTATGCCCACCTCTATTTGTATGTGTATGCAATGTCTAAGAGTTTTGTTGTATAACTTGATTGTGTAACTTTTTTTGTAATGTGTAAAGGTAATTTATGCATAACTTGATTGTCAATGTCCACAAATAACTTCTGATTGAAAAAAAATATATAAAAACCTCATTTGAATGTCTTAGCGTTGAAATTATTCGTGTATTATAATAAAAAAACCGCTTTATGTATTTGTTATTCATTACACAGTGTAATCGTCTCCGATACCCGCTAAAGGGGCGGTAACAAAACAACTTGGCCATAAAAGAGGTGGTCGGAACTCAGTCGCGAAACTTGGCTGTCGTGAAACCTAGCAGTCAAAGTTTAGGATTGAAGTTGTAATATTGGTATACCCCAGGCGGCCATGACTATACATTTAATCAACTCTTAGAATATTATTAAAATGGGATCTCAAACTAGAACAAGGGATCTTGGTGAAAGATCCTTTTCAACATCTAATATGATCCAATTAAGCTTCCACATGATAGATATGTTTTTATTTATATAATAACCCTTCCTATGCTTTTATATATTGACTTGATACGGATCACGAACCATATAATATATATTTATATGCATTGTTTTATTACCTATGCTAAGAGCATCTCCAACAACAAACCTTCATAAACCGTCACGTCAGCTCCACGTTATATTCCAAACTTTTCTCAAAAACTCCTATTTATTCCACAACAAACCTCTACAAACCGACACATCATCACCTAATTCTCCAATTAAATTATATAGAATAAATTGTCTTCTACAATATATGTTAATTATTTATATTTTATACATGGCATATGATATTTAAATAATAGAATAATAATATTAAACTAAATAATAAAATTAGAAAAAAAAAGCAACAGTCAGTGTTAAATAATAGAATATAATATTAAACTAAATAATAAAATTAGAAAAAAGAAGCAACAGTCACAAATCTCATCACTTTGTTCATCCCTTCTTTCGATATCCTCTTCCATTATTTTCAGTTCATCTTTCATCAACGTCACAAATCTCATCACTCTTGAATTCCGTCAACACATTCGTCCTTAATTAAATGATCTTCGAATTTCAGTCTCCAATTTTTCGCTGAAGATTTTGTTCTTTCTGGTTGAAAAATTAGGGTTCGTAATTGGGTTTTAGGCGAATTTTAACCACTTTTTGATCCATCCTTCCTCTTGTTTTTTTCTGTTTTATTTAATGGGACCCATATCTCTCATCCGCAGATCCGGTTGCAGTCCCGGACTGCTTCACCAAACTTGATGCCCACAACGGTGATGTTTGTGCTTCTCATGTTTGCTGCTTGGCCACGTCATCCAGACCTTGGGATGAGTAGCCCGTTGTGGACGCTCTAATGCTTGCCTTTTACTGAGCCAGGTTGACCGGTTATACAAACAGGTCAACTTTGGTCTAGTTTTCAAAACACTGAGGAGGAGGAGGAGGAGGAGGAGGAGGAGGTGCGTGAGTGACTGAGGGTTATAAACACACGTGAACGGACAAATTAGGGGTAATTTCATTTTTAGAAGTGTCATTCTAATGAACCAAACACACTTAATGTAAGACTGATTTAAAGGTAAATGAAATCATTAAAATGATACCAAACTGCTCATATCTTTAACTTGTAACATTATTACTTTCATTACGAATCAAACAAATATGATATCCTTGACTATCCCCACAAATTGGGCATATTGATACATACATAACATTTGATGTTACTTTCTCATCATAATCCCACAACTCTCAAAGCCAAAGCCATTGCCTTGGCGGCATACAGTACAAGATCATAATTCTTTATAACATAAAAAAGAAACAGTCAAAACAAACAACTTTCATAACATAAATTGACCACAATAGAAGCAGCAGTTTAAAGAGCCAAAGATTGTTGAGATCCCATTCTTCTCTTTCTGAGCCGCTCGGCGATAATGAATGCGAGCTCCAACGATTGAGATGCATTGAGTCGTGGGTCGCAGTGGGTGTGGTAGCGTGAACCAAGGTCATCAAAGGTCACGGTTCTTGACCCACCGATGCATTCAGTCACATTTTGACCGGTCATTTCAAGATGAACACCTCCCGGGTGGCTTCCTTCTTGCTCGTGCACATCAAAGAAAGCTCTCACTTCCGCCTGTTACAATAATTTGTTATTATTGGACTTCAAATAAAGGAAGTAAAAGAACTTGATATTGGTGGTGTTACTTGAAATAATGGTTAGAACTAATAAAATAATATTATTGAAAATAAAATAATGCAAGTAAAAATGAAATTCACTCTTTTAAGTTAGTAGTTAAAAAAGCTAAAAACCATTAAAAAAAATCAACCCACTTATCAAAAATAGGTCATGTTTGGTTGACATATTTGTTAAACGGGTCTTTTCAGCCGACCCAAAACCTAACTTTTCTGTGTCGTGTTAGGAACAACTGTCCCTGGTTGATATGAGTGAGAGAAAGTAACTTTACCCTAATGGCATCGAATGGGCGAGTTTTGAGTCCAGATGGAGCCTTGATGGTGTTGCCATGCATAGGGTCGCTGACCCACGTGACAATTTGATCCGCTCGTCTAACTGCTCTGATAAGATGTGGAAGTTTGACCCGCATGTTCTCAGCTCCCATTCTTGTAATGATTGTAATCCTTCCAGGCTTGTTCTGAGGGTTCAAGATGTCAATGAGCTTGACCAACTCATTGGGGTCCATCTTGTCACTCACCTATAAGGGCAAAAAAGTAATTTCAGCTTTGTGTTCGTGTTTTTTTAACAAAATGGTATAAGAAAAATGCAACAAAAAACAAAATTTTACCTTAATTCCAAGTGGGTTTGCGATTCCTCTAAGGAACTCGACGTGTGCACCATCAAGTTGGCGGGTCCGCTCTCCGGCCCATAGGAAATGGGCCGAGCAATCATAGTACAAGCTTGAAGTTGAGTCCAATCTTGTAAGAGACTGTTCATAAGGCAAGTGTAGGCATTCATGGGATGTCCAGAAATCAGTGGTGGTCATGATAGGGTGGTCCGTCGTAAGCCCGATAGCTGACATGAATCCAAGTGCCTCATCAACTCGGCTAGCTAGCTCTTGATACCTATGACACCAAATTAAAAGCCTCATCAATAAATATATCCAAATCATACACAAATATATTATACCCTTTTGTCACTTTCAAATCTAGTGACTGATAAGGATACAAGAGCTAATGTCTAATTATTATTCGATTCGAACCAAGCTTAAACGAACTCGAACTCGAACTCATATCAAGACACATTTAATAAACAAGCTCGAGCCTGAGCTTCATATATCAAGCTCGAGCCACCTCACGAGTCAAACCCCGCCTTTTTATTTATACAACTTTTGTTTAATATATTGATTATGTATTTATGTAACAAATATTATTATATATATCTAAAATTATGATGAAAATAATTAAAGTATATACATTAACTTGTATATAAAAGTTAGAATTAATAACATACCTATCACCCGCTTCACTATGCTCGGTGAAATCAAGATTCCATTGAGTAACCCTTTGCATAGCAGCATAACCTCCGGTAGCAAACGCCCTCAAAAGATTAAGTGTGGCTGCTGA
This sequence comes from Bidens hawaiensis, assembly GCF_021521415.1. Lineage (NCBI taxonomy): Eukaryota > Viridiplantae > Streptophyta > Magnoliopsida > Asterales > Asteraceae > Bidens > Bidens hawaiensis. Next base: position 211,350 of record NW_027493409.1, on the reverse strand, counting down.
TTGGCAGTAAGCCCTGATCAATCTTTGCGGGTCAGGTGTTCTTGATTTCAAATCAAATGCGTCACCGTTTACATTGTCTCCTCTGTAACTCGGTAACTTCACACCATTTTTCTCCTCAAACGAATCTGATCGGGGCTTCGCAAATTGACCCGCCATTCTTCCTACCTGTTATCATCAAATGTCAGATACAAAATAATTCAATACCATTTTCAAATTACAAAAAACATCTTCATGTAATTATCTAAAAATTCATTAAACTTTTAATCTAAATTAATACCATCAATTTACTTTTCAGAATAAATGAATATTTTTTTTACTTTAAAAAGAACAGCAAGATGTTAAAAACGTATAAATATAACATCATAAATTAAAAAACTGTCCTGATCTAGAATATTATAATCAAATGATGCGTCTCACACCAAGACAAAAAAAGATTTACTTTTTATAAAAGAAAGGCAATCAAATCAACTGCAGAAATTTTAGCATGAAATTTCCATGAACTTTAAGAACCAAAATTAACTTTAAAATCCATTGAACTTGTTATCAAAACCAATACCATCAATTTAACTTTTTTCAGAGTAAAATAAAAAACTATATAAACCTCCAATCTTGCAAATACAATCAATTGATAAATCTAATTGTGCATCAAAGGCAGGGTGCAAACTGAGTCTTATCAGGCTCGAGCCGAGTCAAAGCCTCAAATAAAACGTGTTTAGTAATCGAGCCCGAGCTTAAGCCTTGTATGGGAAGATTGCGATCCTTAACGACCCTTGTCTATTTTTAAGTCTTATCTTTTTTGGACTTTTATATATTAATTTCACGTTGCGAAGCTCAAGTCAAACTTGTGTCTATTTTTAAGTCTTATCTTTTTTGGACTTTTATATATTAATTTCACGTTGCGAAGCTCAAGTCAAACTTTAGCCCGTTTAAGATGCTGCACATAGCTCGAGCCAAGCTTAGACTAATTTAAGATTTTTTTAAAATATATAAAAATAATTAAAAAAAAGTACATAAATTAATTAATAAATAATAAACCTTCTGGTACCATAAAACTAATATTCTTGAAAAATAAAGTCAACTCAAATCAACTTTAGGAAAAATTTATAACCTCTGCTAAAACTATAACCAAATTGAATCCAAAATTGCATAAAATTAATAAAAAAAAAGTATAAAGATTTGACCTTGATGACAGGCATTTGACCACCAAACATCAACACAACTCCCATCTGCAGAATAACCCGAAACGTATCCCGAATATTATTCGCATTAAACTCCTTAAAGCTCTCAGCACAATCACCACCCTGAAGCAAAAACGCATTACCCATAGCCGCCTCAGCCAACCGTTCCTCCAGGTGTCTAGCTTCACCAGCAAACACAATTGGCGGGAACGAATCAAGGGTCTGGAGCACCGAATCAAGCTCAGCTTGATCTGGGTATTCCGGCAATTGAAGCGCCTTCTTGGTTCTCCAGCTGTCGACGGACCATTTCGCCGGAGCTGAGGTTTTGGGTACGGCGGTGGTGGCGGCGGCGGCGGTGGCGGGAGATTGGGGTTTTTGGGGTTTTTCGGTAGAGGATTTTGATGGGTCTGGTGAGTGTACGGCGAGGATGGGTTGGGTGAGACGGTAGCCGGAGTTAGCTCCGGCGGCAGAGACGGTGGCCGGAAAAGATTTGAAGGGAGATTGGATCTTGAAGGGGTTGGTGGGGAGGAGAGAGTTGGTGGATGAGAGGGCCATTTTGGTAATTAAGTGGTGATTCAAGGGGTGGTGTTGAAAGGATTTTGGAGGTGGTGCATGAGGGGTTTGGGGTTTTATAATAATGAGATGGTGGTGGGTGGGATTGTTGGGAAGAGGGGTTTGGTAGGAAAAAGGAAAAAATCTAATTACTTTTCTTTTTGTTATATTATTATTAAAGTTAATGTTTTTTCTAATTTGTTTAAAGTATTTGAAATTAATTGGTTTGGTATGTTGTTTAATGTTTTGTTAATAAATGATAATTAGTTTATTATTTAATTGATAAGTTAGTCTTATCTTAATAATTGGTTAGTCTTATCTATTTAATTCTATTTGTATTTAGTTCAAATCTTGTAATTTGCAAATGAGTCGTTGATGTTATATTATAAGGTGTTGCTAAATACATCTTATTCATATGTTTTACTAAATGTACTCTCTCCAATCCTCTTTAAATTTATTAAATCAATTACTATCATTTTTTCTTAACATTATTGATATACATATTAATCACTCGGGTAAAGTTAAAATACAAAAGACGATAAAAATGAGAAGAGTGAGAAGAAATCTAATTCATTAATCTTAGATTTAGATGGTAGAGATTAATTTAAAAATAAAAATTAGTGAAAATGGCATGAAGGTAATAAGTTATTACTAATAACCACTTATGATGACTTTCTCTCTCCACATGCAAGGCACATGCCAATTCCTCCATCATTTTAACACGTCTATAACTTTTTCATACGATATTTTTTTAAAATTTTTTTTACCATAATAATAAGCGTTTTTTTATCTTTAATATGAAAATATCATATTATTATATAAAAATAAAAAAAATTGGTGGGTTTTTATAACATTGTGTTATTTGGTTGTCCATTGTGTTTTTTAATTGGGTTTTGCTATGCATTATGCTATAAATTTTGGTCACTGTGTTTTTTAATTGGTACTTAATTTAAAGATAAAAATTAAAACAAAGATTACATCATCGTGTTTTTTTAATCATTGTGTCTTTATGCTTAACATTTGCCTTTCTAGTTATCACTGTGTTTTAGTCATTGTGCTTAACATTCCCTTAAGTTGAGAAAAATAGTATTATGTTCATTGTGTATTACGTTCATGTCATTGTGTAATATGTAGATTTCATTTTGTTTTACGTTTCAGGTCATTGTGTTATATGTATGTATCATTGTGTCTTACGTTTCAGGTCATTGTTTTATATGTATTCATTATTGTGTTTTACGTTTCATGTTATTATGCAATATGTATTCATCATTGTGTTTTATGTAGGGATATTGGTTTTTAATACTTTCAACTTTCAGTCATTAGTAGATAACAATTCCAACTTTCGATTTGTCACCCACCACTCCCAACTTTCACCCTATTTTCCTGTACCACTCCCCGTCTAAATGAACACTAACCTCGTTAATATTTTGGACTAAAATGTCATTCAAATTAGTTGAGGGTGTAAAACAGAAATTTTATGGTTTGCTATGTTTTCCGGTGACGATCTGGTCTAGCTTCCCTGTTCTTCGACGAACTCCCAATACAAGGACAGGACGGGGACGGTGGTAATTGTACAACCTCAACAACCTCCATTTTCGGTGACCTCGTTTTTCCGGCGACCTCGATTTTTCCGGCAAATTTGAGTTTTCCGGCTATCGTCTTTCAAAAAATGGAGATGGTTCAGGGGTGTAAAAAGGTGATGGAGATCATGAAGATTTTGCACCAGTTGAGATATGATGAAGATGGTGCTTGCCGGAAACCTGCAACTCGTTTTTCCGGCACGCAGGCGATCCCGGAAGGTGACTGGGTGAGACATTGGTGGTGGTGGGTGGCGGGGGTCGCTGTATTGGAGCGGTGGGCGGTGAAATGATGGATATGGTGTTCGCCGGAAACCTGCAACTCGTTTTCCGGAGAGTAAAGGATTACTTCGAATCGATATGTTGTAGATGGGTTCCTTTTGAACCAGAGGTGTAGTGGTGGTGGTAATAGATGAGGATGGAGTGGTGATGCTTGATCTAGGGTTGGTTGGAGGCAAATTTGGTATATGTTAAACAATTTAATTTTCTTTTTCACCCCTCAACTAATTTGAATGACATTTTTAGTCCAAAACATTAACGAGGTTAGTGTTCATTTAGACGTGGAGTGGTACAGGAAAATAGGGTGAAAGTTAGGAGTGGTGGGTGACAAATCGAAAGTTGGGAGTGCTATCTAACAATGAGGGAAAGTTGGGAGTATTAAAAACCAATATCCCTTTTATGTATTAGATAAATTGTTGGTATTTTTCATAATATTTACATATTATTACACAACGGTGTTATTAGTATTTAAAAAAACACAATGATCAGTTAAAGACACAATGACGAAAAAAGACACAATGGCGAAAAAAACACATAGACAAACAGAAAGACACAATGACGAGAAAAGAAACAATGATAAGCAAAATGACGAAAAAAAACACATAGACAAACAGAAAAACACAATTACGAAAAAAGACACAATGGCGAAAAATACACATAGACAAACAGAAATACACAATGACGAAAAAAGACACAATGGTAAGCAAAAAAGACAAAAGGCGAAAAAAACACATAGACAAACAGAAAGACACGATGAAGAAAAACGACACAATGGCAAGCAAAAAAGACACATTGACGTAATTTTTATTTTATTTTTATATAACAAAATCATACTCGTATTAAAGATAAAAAAAACGCTTGTTATTATGATGAATTTTATTTTTTTTAAATATCATATGAAAAAGTTATAGACGTTTAAAAATAATTGAGGAATTAACATGTGACTTGCATGTGGAGAGAGAAAATATGTATTATTACTTTTATACCATTTTTCCTTTGGTCTCTACTTGACACATGTCAATTAGTTATGGCTTCTCACCCTTCTCATTTTTATTGGCTTTTGTAGAATAACTCAACCCTAATCACTCTAACATTATTTACTTAATAGTATTCATTAAATATATCAAATTATTAACTATTTTGTTATTATTATCGCTGTTCATATTATTAATATATTTTTTATTTTGAATAGTATCAATATAAGTACTAAAAAAAACACTAGTTCAACCCAAACCCAAATTACATAGTGCTTGGGTTAAAGCTAATCTTTCCCACTGGGGTGGTATACAATGCAACCAACCTGAGCGGTATAACCTGTAAAACAGAACATCGTAAGTTCGTTACAAGAAAGATATGATGGGTTTTTTAACCACCCTCGGCGTGATAATCAATATAGAAAACTGAATATAAAGTGTAGCTAAATACTAGGGAGTATTTGAGCTGACAGAAAAAGATCTTTTTACCGTTGGAAGTGGAGTGGTATTTATAGTCAAAAGAGAGAAGAGAAGAAATGGGTCAGTTGCGTTGTCAGAAAGTCCGGTCCACCAATCAGAAGGCTTGCACGTGCTCAAGGAGAGTTAAATAAGGCAACTGACTAATGATGCCATTTGTACTATGTAGTACTATCAACGATGTGTTGTTGCCATTTTATTGGTCGGAGGTCTCTTTCGCCAAGATACTCCGTTTTTGTGTCATACCTAGAACGATCTTGAAGGTCAAATCTTCTAGAATGTCGGAAGGGATGTTTGGCACTGTGACATTTGTCATTTTCAGTTTAACTTGTATTTGTTTTTGTATCGGAAACCCGACATGTTTCAGGTCTTTCGGATCCGTCGTTGTAAATTAAATGTTGGGTTTTATGTTCGTTTATGTTACACAAATGTCGAATCAAGAAAACATCATTTTCGGTACGTTAAAACACCTCTTTATGGCTAAAAACGACTTAAAACAAACTTAAAGGACTAATTGTGTCAAACACCTCTTGTTGTTTTGTGCATTGTTTGACCATTTTTAACCAATTAAATGCATGTATACCCCTTATGAGTAAACTATACTTTTTCCACTATAAAAACAAGTCTCATGAACCCATTTTGGTTTGCTCTTTCTTCTCCAAACTCTCTCAATCAAATATCCAAGTATACATTCTTCAAGTTCTTGATAGTTTGACTCTTCAAGGTCAAACTAATATTAATCTTTATTACTAACCAATTCTTGTTAATTAAAGTTTATTACTATAACTTGTTTAAAACATACTCCCCTTGTTTCCTTAGCTTTCCCTTCTCCGGCCATGTCAGTTTAGGTGTATTGCTAGGCAAGCTTCATGGAGGACTATTATAGTCCTTGTCAAACACTTTAATTTATGCAAGCTTAATAATGTTGTTTAGTTTCTAATTACTTTAGTTTCCAAATAATTTTAATGAGTTCTATGGTATTGGGTATGTGGCCACCATTCTCGATTTCATCCCGAGTCAAGAGCCGAACCAAAACCGAACTTTTGTTTAAATACTTTATTGTTAACATATTGTATGTAAGACTTGAGTATTATCATTTCTAAGTTTGTTCAAATGAGTTCTATGGTATTGGGTATGTGGTAACCATCCTCGGTCTTATGCTAAGTCAATGACCGAACCAAGACCGAACTCTCGTTTAGATGCTTTATATTTAAAATGATTTAATAATATGTTACATGAAAGATTTGTATATTATAAATTTTAAGTTTATTTTAATAAGTTCTATGGTATTGGGTATATGGTAACCATCCTCGGTCTTATTCCGAGTCAATGACCGAACCAAGACCAAACTAAACCAAGTTAACTCGCTTAAGACACATTAGTTGTGTTTTGGGCCATCGAATCTTGTATTTTTCTCTGTAACTATATTATAAACTAATTTTAAATATTTTCTTAAAATACCTGGCATGGCGGATCCAACTTGATCTCATAACAAGTTTGGACAAAACCAAACACTCGCTTAACGGACGTCGAGGTTCTCCTTAATAGAACTACACACTTGGTTAAGTTTCTTTTGATTTCATTGAGTTATCTCATAACATTTATTACTTTGAAATCTTGGCTTCGAGCTTGACCAATTATCATGTAACATCACGTAAATTTCTGGCCAAAAATGTCAAGTTTCCAAAGTATAGGGACCAATTCTTCCAATTTATAAACTTCAGGGGCCAAAATGAAAAATCTAATTTCTGGACCCTCGCGCTACGCGACGGGTCAAGAAAGACACCCATCGCATACCGCGATGGGTTGTCTGACAGGTATTGACACGTGTGCCATGTGGCACACGGTGGCAACGCCTGCTGCCACGTGTCACCACGTGGCAACACGTCCGCCACGTGTCGCCACGTGGAACGACGCCTGCCATGTGTCGACACGTGGCAGGTATAGTGGTGACTGGCCAAGCCTAGTCGCGGTACGCGACAGGCAACGCCAAAGTCCTGTCGCGTACCACGACGGGATCAAATTTTGGCTATAAATAGGGGGGTCACAGCATTGATCCTCTCACACCTCAAAATCACACACTTTACTCTCTCTCTAACTTCTCACTACCTCGTAAACCATGCCATTAATCCACCTCGAAAACCGTACCCAGTTACTTCGTTTTTCGTGCCCTACACCTCGATAAACGTGCCACTTTCCGACGACGTCCCGAGTAAAGAGAAGGTGCTGCCCGATATCCCGATAACTACCTCGAAGTGCGTGCTGGTGTCTCGATAAGCGTGTCGAAGCGAAAGTGTTGATTTAAGTGAGTGTTGAAAAGCAAGCGGCGTCGAAGTGTTGCCCAAGTGTCTAGGGTATTTCTAAGTCGAGCAAGGTAGGCATAATGCCCGACCAAAATAATAATAAAATATTACAACGGCTTAATACCCAAGTCGATGTTATTCTCGATAAACAAATAAATGAATAACAAAGAAAATAAAGAAAGAAAAATAAAATATATATATATGAGTATATATATGTGTATAAATATTCTTTGTTATAAAATATATTATTTAAGTATAATTAGTATACTTAAATAATAAAGAAAATAATAAGTTTCTTAAAGAAGAAGAAACGTCGGGTTATTATGAATAAACTAAAGGTTTATAAATTACTATTAAAACTAAAGGTTTTAAAGTAAAATGAGATAATGAACTAAAGGTTCATCGAGATAATTAAGACTAGAGGTCTTAAAGCTGGATCGTGTATCCGACTAATGAATGTTATACTCGTACTATAGGTGCGAGATAGCAAGAAGAGATCTACGGACGGTGTTGGAAGCCGATCCTATTGAAAAGGTGAATACGCCCCACTTTTACAAACTTGTTTTCAAACAAACAAACGTGTTATGTGTAAAACTTTACATGAGGCTACGTGTCTCTAAAAACATTATAAATAAGAGTATAAGCCAGCCCTCAGGCTATGGTATACATTTGTCTGGATCCTTACATATGTGGAATGCGGTGGGCACATCGCACCACGCTTGGTCACGACCTCCAGCCACGATGGGCCGGACCTAAGTTACGTCCGAGTGGGGAATGGCCATGTGTATATTTATGGTATCTAAGTTATGTCATAAACGCTGCGGTGTTTCGCTGAGGTGACCTAGTGCAGAGACTCGAGTTTATGATGATTGTTTTAACTTGATTATTCCTAAGCCAAGATGGGCCGAGACTTACGTGGTCTTGAGGGGTAATTAAGTAAAGAAAATATTTTAGCGTCAGCATATTCACCAGCATTCGTTGCTGATGTATTTTAATAATATTTTGCAGGTAATCAAGATTAGAGCTTGAAGGACGAAGAAGCTCTAGAATCCGATGGCTCGGATAATTTTGTGTAAATATTAAAACATGGTGGTTTTGTAAACTAAAAACAAGTAAATACTAAACAAGACTTTTGTTTCGTCTTTTGTAATGTAAATATTTTATATTATCGATCCTTATGTTTTTATAAAGACTTCTGCTATAACCCGTTACTCTGATTTATTTACAAATATGGTACCAACTATGGATCATACCCCTAGGCCTAGAATGGGGGTGTGACAGGTTGGTATCAGAGTCATCGATCTTAGCGAATTGGGTATCATAAAACAATACCCAAGCTTCGATTCAAGCGTAGGAAATATTTACTTGTTAATGTGAATAGGGATAAGATTGGTTGGTAACCCTTTCTTTCCCTCTCTACAATCTATACCACCCAAAAGATGTTTTATGAAGAATTAATGGAATATTATGACAAGGAAGTAAGAAGAGCAAAGAAATATTACAAATTCCCACAAGGCATCATGAGCAAGGACTACTTTGAATCATTCTTCAACAAAGAACACAAACAAAACCCCAACCCAAGTCCAATCTACCACCTAGACAACACTCCACATGAAGTATACCAACCCCCAAGGCATTCAAGCTATCATCCGTCAAGCCTTCCAATGTACCAACCATCCGAAATACCGACGTATCATCCTACTGAGATTCCCACTTATCATCCATCCGGAGGTCCAACACATTTACCACCAAATCCTCATCCTTCATACACTTTCCTCTCCAATTTACCTATCAAGGAGGAACCGAAATCTTCTTCATCCGACTGGATGCAATGCCACTCCGATCAACGAAGGTGGTATACCGGCACTTCAACTATGGATACTGCCAATTCTCACATCAACAAGGAAGGATCATCTAGCAAACCCAAGATGAGGGTGACTATGCCATACGAGAAGATTCACATGCCGGCAATGACCGAGGAGGAACCAGAAGAGGAACCAGAAGAAGAATCAGAAGAGGAACCGGGAGAGGAAACCGACCCCGAGGAAGAATATACGGACAATCCAAATGAAGTAACCACACCGGAAGAAGAACAACACTCCACCCCAAGCTATGGTTCTGTCGATCCATACATGAAATTTCTCCAGGAACTCAAGGGTAAGGCGTTATCAAGCTTCCCACCATACCAAGGTGAGATTCCATCCCTTGAAGAGCAAGCAAAAGAAATTCAAGAACAAAATGAGGCTGCCAATGCTTTCTTCAATTACCAATCTGATGAGACGGCAACTCCATACCCTGATCCCAAGAACCACTACGATATTGTGATGATGGGCTACCGCGACCCACCTCCAAGATATGGGTATCCGACTGACATGCCTCAGTCCCAGGAGGAGCATTTGGATCGAGCCTTGCACGAAACTGATGACCTTAGGAAAAAGATTGTTGTGGATGAGAAGAAAAATAAGAAGATGGGAGACAAGCTTCTTCGCAAATGCAACAAGCTCACCAAAGTTGTGAAGAAGTTTATGAAAGATTGAGAAAATGAAGATGGTGTGTTTAAGAGATGAAGTTATGTGTGTAATATAGTTTGTATGATATGTGTATCATATGTAATAAGGATAGGATCTATAAGTTTGTTGTAACAATAATATACATATCATTTATGATATGTATATAAATGTGAAATAAATAAATTTGTATATTGAGAAAAGAAATGTGTTAAAATTTCAGATAAAAAGAATAAAAGATAAAAATATGTCTCGACAAAGTGATTATCGAGAGGCCTCCCGAAAGGAAGCCGAGAGACGCGAAGTGAAAGGAAAAGGTCCCGAGAAAGAGGAACCAATTCCCGACAAATATCTGAAACAAATCCAACAAATGGTTAAAAATGCGGTTAGAGAAGAATCAATGTCTAGATCTCAAACAAGACATTCTCAAACAAAACACTCACAATATGAAAATCCTTCCCGTAAATCTGTTTCTAAACCCCGTACTCGACCTTCACGTGAGGAAGATAGTGTTCATAAATCAAACTCTGATGTAGAGGTTCGTAAAGAATTTAAGAAACTAAAGATAGGAGGATGTTCCTTTAAAGACTTTTAAGTACTACGGACCAAAAGAATTTCACGGTAACAAGGGAGCCATCAATACCGTAAGGTGGCTTGAAGAGATGGAGACGATTGTTATCACGAGCAAATGTACGGAGGAGGAAAGATTCAATATTCTGCTTTGATGTTCAAAGGCGAAGCGTTAGAGTGGTGGAACACGTTGATGATGAGTAGAGGAAGGGAGGTGATGTATAGTTTGTCATGGAACGAGTTCAAAGAATTGATGTTGTCAAAGTTCTGTCCGATGCACGAGACGGACCAAATCCAAACCAAGTTCTTGACTCACAAGGTTGTTGGAACAAACCTTCATGAGTATAACATGAAATTTCACGAGTATTGTCGCTTAGTTCCCAGCTGGTTACCCCAGAGTCCAGCAAGGTTACACGTTATATATGGGGACTACCTCGGGAAATTCGTGATATGGTGAGATCACACTTACCACAAACCGCTGACTCCGCAATGGAGTTGGCTGGGTACTTGATAGGCGGAATGATCCGCAATAAAGAGGAAGACAAAAAGGTGGTAACAACACATGACTCGAAGAAAGGTGGAGATACCCGCTTCAAGGGTAAAGGAATTGATCAACGAAGGTCTAATTCAAATCTTGGCATCCCTCAATGTAAAATTTGTAAGAAATACCATAGAGGTAGATGCAACTTTGCTTCTCGAGTCTGTGAATCATGTAACTGAACCGACCATGCCACGGCTGATTGCTGGAAGAAGAAGATGACATGTTATAACTGCAAAGAAATGGGGCATCTTAGCTTTGAGTGTCCCAAGAATAAGCCCGTGACTGGTGGTGCGGGTGGTAGCGGTCAAAAGGATGAGCCCAATAAGGGCAATGCAAGAGTCTTCGTTCTCGATACAAAGAAAGCGGCCAACACACCGGAAACTATCACCTGTACGTTCCTTGTTAATAACGCTTATGCTAGAGTCTTGTTTGATTTAGGTGCCAACTTAAGTTTTATAGATTATAAATTTTGTAGTCTATTAAACAAACCTTTAATCAAACTCAATAAAACTCTAAGCAAGTTCTTGACTCACAAGGTTGTTGGAACAAACCTTCGTGAGTATAACACGAAATTTCACGAGTATTGTCGCTTAGTTCCCCAGAGTCCAGCAAGGTTACACGTTATATATGAGGACTACCTCGGGAAATTCGTGATATGGTGAGATCACACTTACCACAAACCGCTGACTCCGCGATGGAGTTGGATGGGTACTTGAGGCGGAATGATCCGCAATAAAGAGGAAGATAAAAAGGTGGTAACAACACATGACTCGAAGAAATGTGGAGATACCCGCTTCAAGGGTAAAGGAATTGATCAACGAAGGTCTAATTCCAATCTTGGCGTCCCTCAATGTAAAATTTGTAAGAAATACCATAGAGGTAGATGCAACTTTGCTTCTCGAGTCTGTGAATCATGTAACCGAACCGGCCATGCCACGGCTGATTGTTGGAAGAAGAAGATGACCTGCTACAATTGCAAGAAGATGGGGCATCTTAGTTTTGAGTGTCCCAAGAACAAACCCGCGAATGGTGGTGCGGGTGGTAGCGGTCAGAAGAATGAGCTCAAGAAAGACAATGAAAGGGTCTTTATTCTCGATACGAAGAAAGCAGCCGACACACCGGAAACTATCACCGGTACGTTCCTTGTTAATAACGCTTATGCTAGAGTCTTGTTTGATTCGGGTGCCAACTTAAGTTGTATAGATTATAAGTTTTGTAATCTATTAAATGGACCTTTAATCAAACTCAATAAAACTCTAAGCGTCGAGACCGCTAATGATGAAACTGTTAAAATTACCGAAGCTTTAGAAAACGGAAAAATCTTATTAGCCGGTTATGTTTTGCCTATTCTATTTTTACCTATGACTCTTGCTGGTTTTGATGTTGAATTGGGTATGGATTGGTTATCCGATAACCATGCACGTATCCTTTGCAATAAAAAGACCGTTGAACTTAGAGCCCCTGATAAACGAACAATTCGAATTAAAGGGGATAAAGACGCTGGCCGAGTTACCCTAATTTCTATGTTAAGGGCTAACAAATGTCTAAATCAAGGATGCTTAGCATTCATGGCCTACGTTACCGAAGAATCAAACCCCAAGAAAATCAAAGACGTTCCTGTTGTTTCTGACTATGCCGATGTATTTCCCGATGAACTTCCCGGCATTCCTCCCAATCGTGAAGTAGAGTTTAGAATCGATCTTATTCCTGGTACTACTCCGATCGCCAAAGCCCCATATCGCCTCGCGCCAACCGAGATGAAGGAACTAAAGAAACAATTGGACGAGTTTATCGAGAAAGTCTTTATACGACCGAGTTCATCACCATGGGGAGCGCCGATACTATTTATTAAAAAGAAGGACGGATCCATGCGAATGTGCATCGACTATCGAGCTCTCAACAAAGTCACAATCAAGAATCGATATCCACTTCCTCGAATCGACGACTTATTTGATCAATTTCAAGGTGCTAGCTATTTTTCAAAAATTGATCTTTGTTCCGGATATCACCAACTTAAAGTTCAAACCGAAGATATTCCGAAAACCGCCTTTCGAACAAGGTATGGACATTATGAGTTCACGGTTATGCCGTTTGGACTTACTAATGCGCCACCCGCGTTTATGGATATGATGAACCGTATCTGTAAGCCCTACTTAGATAAATTTGTAATCGTTTTCATCGACGACATACTCATTTATTCTAAGTCTAAGGACGATCATGAAAATCACCTTCGAACCTTACTTGAAATTCTTAGAATCGAGAAGTTGTACGCCAAGTTTTCGAAATGCGAGTTCTGGTTGCACGAGGTGCAATTTCTTAGTCACATTATCAACGTCAACGGTATTCAAGTGGACTCCGCTAAGATTGAAGATATCTCTAAGTGGGAGGTCCCAAAGTCGCCAACCGAGATCCGAAGTTTCTTGGGATTGGCCGGTTATTACCGTAGGTTCATTGAAAATTTTTCCCGAATCGTCGTTCCCCTAACTTCCTTAACTCGCAAGAACATCAAATATGAATGGGGAACGAAGCAACAAGAGGCGTTTGATATACTTAAACAAAAACTTACCCAAGCTCCTATACTGGCCTCGCCAGAAGGTACCGAAGACTTCGTTGTCTTTAGTGACGCATCCCATTCCGGTTTGGGATGTGTATTAATGCAACGAAAGAAAGTAATCGTCTATGCCTCTCGTTAACTCAAGGTGCACGAAAAGAAATACACGACTCACGATCTAGAGTTAGGCGCCATAATCTTTGCACTTAAGATATGGAGGCACTATCTTTATGGAGTTAGATTTATAGTGTACACCGATCATAAAAGCTTAAACACATCTTTGAACAAAAAGAGCTTAATATGCGCCAACGACGCTGGATGGAAACTCTTAACGACTACGACTGTGAACTCGTTTATCACTAAGGTAAAGCCAACGTTGTGGCCGACGCCTTAAGTCGTAAAGAGCATGAAAAGCCAAAAAGAGTCTGAGCGTTAAGGCTATAACTTCAAATCGATCTTATTGACCAAATCAAATCTGCTCAAGCTCAAGCTATCCACGAAAACAAGATCTCCGATGAAAAACGTAACGGCACCATTGACTCGTTAGTCAAAGGTGACGATGGTATCCATAGAATGGGAAACCGGATTTGGGTACCAATCATTGGGGACTTGCGTGAGAAAATCATGAATGAAGCACATAAAACCAAGTACATGATGCACCCCGGTAGTGACAAAATGTATCAAAACCTTAAGTCGAACTACTGGTGGAATGGGATGAAAAAGGACATCGCTTCGCATGTTGCGAAATGTCTAACATGTTTGAAAGTCAAGGCTGAACACCAAAAGCCTTCGGGACTGCTTCAGCAACCTGAACTTCCCGTATGGAAGTGGGAGTTGATAACCATGGACTTCATAACCAAACTCCCGAAGAAGACTCGACAACATAATGCTATATGGGTGATTGTGGATCGTTTAACAAGAACACTTCATTCCTATCAATGAGTCGTACTCAATGGATAGATTATCACGTATCTATGTGAACAACATCGTTGCTTTGCATGGAGTACCGTTGTCTATCATTTCTGATCGAGACAGTCGTTTTACGTCTCACTTTTGGAAGAGCTTCCAACAAGTACTCGGCACAAAGCTAAACCTTAGCACCGCCTATCATCCACAAACCGATGGGAAAAGCGAAAGGACAATTCAAACGTTGGAAGATATGCTCCGCGCTTGTGTGATAGACTTAGGTGGAAGTTGGGATGACCACTTACCCTAATGGAATTCTCATATAACAATAGTTATCACTCGAGCATTCAAGCCGCACCATTTGAGGCGTTATATGGTCGAAAATGTAGAACGCCCGTGTGCTGGTCTCAAACCGGAGATAATCAATTGTCTGGACCCGAAATAGTCCAAGAAACCACCGACAAAGTTTTGCAAATCCGTGAACGACTGAAGACGGCACGTGATCGCCAAAAGAGTTACGCCGATGTCCGTCGTAATCCGTTAGAATTTAACGTTGGTGACAAAGTCTTATTAAAAGTCTCGCCATGGAAAGGCGTCGTACGTTTCGGCAAGAAAGGCAAACTAAGTCCTCGATTCGTTGGACCCTTCGAGGTACTTGAACGAATCGGCACTGTTGCATATCGATTGCGACTGCCCGAGAAATGCAAGGGATACACGATTTATTCCATGTTTCGAATCTGCGTAAGTGTCTAGCCGACGAATCTCTTTCGATGCCATTAAATGATGTAGAAATAAATGAGAATTTAAAATTTATCGAAGGACCAATTCAAATTGAAGATTCGAAAATTAAGAAAATTAAAAGACGAACATTGAAAATCGTGAAAGTGAAATGGGATTCCCGACGAGGACCCGAGTATACTTGGGAACTCGAGTCCGAAATGAGAAAGAAATACCCCCACTTATTCGCATAAGCAATCTCGAGGACGAGATTTATTTCAAGGTGGGGAGGATGTAACATCACGTAAATTTCGGGCCAAAAATGTCAATTTTCCAAAGTATAGGGACCAATCTGCCAATTTCTAAATTTCAGAGGCCAAAATGAAAAAATCTGATTTCTGGACCCCTCGCGCTACGCGACGGGTCAAGAAAGACACCCATCGCGTACCGCGATGGGTTGTCTGACATGTATTGACACGTGTGCCACTTGGCACACGGTGGCAACGCCTGCTGCCACGTGGCAACACGTACGCCACGTGGAACGGCGCCTGCCACGTGTCGACACGTGGTAGGTCTAGTGGTGACTGGCCAAGCCTAGTCGCGGTACGCGACAGGCAAAGCCAAAGTCCTTTCGCCTACCACGACGGGATCAAATTTTTGCTATAAATAGGGGGGTCACGGCATTGATCCTCTCACACCTCAAAATCACACACTTTACTCTCTCTCTAACTTCTCTCACTACCTCGTAAACCGTGCCATTAATCCACCTCGAAAACCGTACCCAGTTACTTCGTTTTTCGTGCCCTACACCTCGATAAACGTGCCACTTTCCGACGACGTCCCGAGTAAAGAGAAGGTGCTGCCCGACATCCCGATAACTACCTCGAAGTGCGTGCTGGTGTCTCGATAAGCGTGTCGAAGCGAAAGTGTTGATTTAAGTGAGTGTTGAAAAGCAAGCGGCGTCGAAGTGTTGCCCAAGTGTCTAGGGTATTTCTAAGTCGAGCAAGGTAGGCATAATGCCCGACCAAAATAATAATAAAATATTACAACGGCTTAATACCGAAGTCGATGTTATTCTCAATAAACAAAGAAAATAAATAAAGAGAAATAATATATATATATATATATATGAGTATATATATGTGTATAAATATTCTTTGTTATAAAATATATTATTTAAGTATAATGAGTATACTTAAATAATAAAGAAAAGAATACGTTTCTTAAAGAAGAAGAAACGTCAGGTTTTTATGAATAAACTAAAGGTTTATAAATTACAATTAAAACTAAAGGTTTTAAAGTAAAATGAGATAATGAACTAAAGGTTCATCGAGATAATTAAGACTAGAGGTCTTAAAGCCGGATCGTGTATCCGACTAATGAATGTTATACTCGTACTATAGGTGCGAGATAGCAAGAAGAGATCTGCGGACGGTGTTGGAAGCCGATCCTATTGAAAAGGTGAATACGCCCCACTTTTACAAACTTCTTTTCAAACAAACAAACAAACGTGTTATGTGTAAAACTTTACATGAAGCTACGTGTCTCTAAAAACATTATAAATAAGAGTATAAGCCAGCCCTCAGGCTATGGTATACGTTTGTCTGGATCCTTACATATGTGGAATGCGGTGGGCACATCGCACCACGCTTGGTCACGACCTCCAGCCACGATGGGCCGGACCTAAGTTTCGTCCGAGTGGGGAATGACCATGTGTATATTTATGGTACCTAAGTTATGTCATAAACGCTGCGGTGTTTCGCTGAGGTGACCTAGTGCAGAGACTCGAGTTTATGATGATTGTTTTAACTTGATTATTCCTAAGCCAAGATGGGCCGAGACTTACGTGGTCTTGAGGGGTAATTAAGTAAAGAAAATATTTTAGCGTCAGCATATTCACCAGCATTCGTTGCTGACGTATTTTAATAATATTTTGCAGGTAATCAAGATTAGAGCTTGAAGGACGAAGAAGCTCTAGAATCCGATGGATCGGATAATTTTGTGTAAATATTAAAACATGGTGGTTTTGTAAACTAAAAACAAGTAAATACTAAACGAGATTTTGTTTCGTCTTTTGTAATGTAAATATTTTATATTATCGATCCTTATGTTTTTATAAAGACTTCCGCTATAACCCGTTACTCTGATTTATTTACATATATGGTACCAACTATGGATCATACCCTTAGGCCTAGAATGGGGGTGTGACATATCAAGACTCGAACCGACAAATCCGAACACTCGTAAAATCTCATTTTGGTATCTATCTAACAAAGGATCTTGCAATATTGCAACACTACCCCAATATTTACTTAACAAAGGTTAAGTAAAACTAATTAATAGAATACCGAGACCCGATTTCGAGTAAACATACTTTTCTAAAACCATTACTTTAATTCTTATGTATTTACACTTTAACTCTCAAACTTTAATTATTTATTTTACTTGTCAATTTATTTTACTTTAAAGCTTTTAAATTCATTTACTAACTCAAATCCCTTTTTAATCTAGGTCTTGCCCGTTGAACTTACCCTTCCCCATTTTTTCGCAAACTATCCTTCAAGTTATTTATTTCACGCGAGTACATTTCATCCCCGGTTTTCTTTTTATACTTGGGGGCAACATGCATGCTTATTCAAAACAAGGATGATTTATAACAGTCTATCCTCAAACCACAAACTCTAGGGTGTATGATACTAAGAATATTTGCTCTATTGTGTGTTATATGTTTCATATGTTTTACGTGCACGACTGTTTATTTTTATGTTGTTGTGGAGCCTCAATAAATATGATCATACGCCCCCTAACTACTTTACTCTTGTGCTAGTAGAATAGGGCCCCATTATCCGAGTATGTCGGTTATTACCGATTAGAAATGATCCTCATCTACATAATACCACAATTGTTGCTTTTATTTATAGTCTCATATACGTTTGTGGATTTCGCCTCATATTATATATACTCAAAATTATGAAATTGCTCACCAACATTCATGTTGACAAATATTATTTTATGCATTGTTACAGGTTTAATTATTGGTTGATTGGAGTTTGAAGATGCTATCTTATTTTAGACCGTTTAGGTTATTAGAAGAATGAAAAATTAAATTCTTATATTTGGTGTTATTTGTATGAACAAGATGTGTACTTTTGGTGATTAAATTAAATTAATGAGTTGTTTAAATACTATCACTTTAATAGTGTCTTGTGTTCATGGGCAATCCGTTGCACCCCGGCATGTTCCGCCGCCTTTGGTCGGGGTGTGACAGACACAAGGTGGTCCCTCCGTCAGCAAGATATTCGTTGTTTCACCAAGTGTCAATGCTCCGCGGTGAGAGTGGGTCCGCCGGTGGAGACTTCTACTTTCTTCAGGCGAGCTTGTGACCATACCTCTTTAAGCCCCAGTTTCATACATACAAATATATATATATATATATATATATATATATATATATATATATATGGTTGGTATCATTTAAGAACTCTAAAAATATTAAGAACTCTTAGGAACCCTTAACAACCAAACAATTTTTTAATTTTTTTTATATGTTAACATTATTTAAGAGTAGTTTTATCATATTTTATATAAAAAATTTTGATTGCATCTATTAATCAAAAGTTTACATATATGTAAAATTTATGTACTAACAAATTTACATATGTGTAAAATAAAACATAAATATGTATAAAAACTAATTTTCAAAACTGTAATAGTAGATATAGATATACATAATGATAAAACTACTCTCAAAGAACATTAACATACAAAAAATTTTATAAAAAACGTTAGTTTTCAAGGGTTCATTCAAGTTCTTAAATAATTTAACAGTTCTGTAATGATACCCATCCTATATATATATATATATATATTTATAAATATGATAATACATATACACTGACAACAATAAATTTATAATCAAGGAAAATAAACACAAAAAAGGAGGGGGAGAGGGCTTTATAGTTTTTAATTTAATATTTTAAATTATGACTATAAAATGACAAATAAAATGTTAGAAAGAAAATTGTGTCAAATAAAATTATTAATGATAATGAAAGTTCAGTAAAGTGGTACGACAAGTAAAAAGAAAATAATTATATTTGGGGTTTCATTATTTCAAAAGAGAATATGACAACATCAATAAAGATGTGTTTATGTTGTCATATCCTCTCTTGATGTTGCCATTTTTTTTTCTAAGTTGTCTTGTGACCGAATTCACTCTTTCATGTATTAGCTATTAAGTATATTTCAACGGTTGTTTATTTGAGTTTATTGGGGATGACATCATCAATCAATTTTTAATTGACAAGCTAGATCGGTCGTTCGACCAAGTTTTGTTTATTTCATTTACTAAATTATTTAGTATGCTAGTTTACATTTTTCTTTAATTCATTTTTAATTAGCGTTAAATGATAAAGTAATTTCATATGTTGTTAAATTTGGTAATATGTATAATTTCAAGTTTTTATATTATTTATGCATTTAAATTATCATCCTCTTGTTATATATAACATAAATCGAGCTACATCTGGATAATGAAGCGAGCAACAAGCTGCGCCGCTATCCCCTTTTGAATCGCAAAGCCTATTCTACTAAATATAAATCTTTGGTTCCTCAGGCTCTGCGAGTCACTGTGGACCACCTTCTGTACCCACTCCAAGAAGCGAACCGCCTCAGGAGCTATGCATTTGTTTTTTTGAAATCAGTCTTATCAGAAGACCTATAAAAACGGTATTTTTGGTGATAATAACTTTTTTTTTTCATAAACTATTATTTTGTAAGTGTTATATTATATCATTTTGTGTTCTTTAAGAAACTTTTTGTGAAATGTTTAATGCAATATTGCCTACAAGTGGTGATTATAAAAAATACCTTGTATATGATGATTATAAAAAACTATGAAACACACCTTATGTATGTATTTAAACTATATCTTTTTTCCGTGTGGTACAACTCCGCCATGTGAATGCAAATTAAATATTATGTGATATTTGTTGTTAGATTATATTATTTTGTATTATTTACAGCACTTTTAAAATGCATCTAAATTATAATAACCAATATAAAATAAAGGGCGAACTCAAAATGGATCTTTTCTCTTATATAGTTAGACAAATGAAATCAACATTTTTAAGTCTTAATTATCTAAATAAATATGATATTCAAGGTAGATCAGCTATCTTTTACCATATGGTATGTGACTAATGTAACAATGTAACATGTTAGGCGATTTAACCAAAGTAGTTACTTTGAAGTACGTGTTAAGCATATGATATAGAATAAATTTGTTTTAAATAGGATCGAGTTTATCATTTAAAAGAGGGTTACGACACTTTTTTATGCATTATAATTCAAGAGAATCGAATTTTAGTAGTTATATATGCCAACTTGTGTACAACAAATGACGAATTTTTGTTAATGTATATTTAATTATGGAAATCCGGTTAAATTTTATAGCGGGTTTAGGGAAATTATTTTGAGACCATCAACAGAGAATTTATTTATTTATTTATTTACTAACTTTAGAGCACGTGTAACATCTAATTATAAAATTAAAAGCAAAACAAATAATTATATAATGTATATGAAAAAATGTATTAAATCTATGTTTGTATCTATACTATGTGTACATAAATTGATTTGATTTATATCACAAAATGATTTTTTTAAATGAGATTAATAAAAAAAATGCACGTGCAAAAACGTATCCGATAACGCTTCTTCTATTGAAAATTTCATTGTTAGTATCATATACGTATAATTGAAAGAATTTTGGTTATGAACCAATTTCATGAAGAAGACTTCTCATAAAAAAGTAGTTATCACCACTCAGCCTAAAACATAAATAGCGTTACCTTTATTGATATATTTATGAATTTACCACCCACAGGAGAAAAGGAGAACATTAAATTTGTAACGACGTGTGTTCTTCAGAAACTATGTTTTTCTGAGCTACACATTGAAAAAGATTTTTTAAGTTTCAGATGAGTTATTGACTTTGACATAATGACAACATAAAAATAACATGTTAACCCGTTCAATTTTGTGAATATTTTGCTTCGGTTGAGCATAGTTTTGCATGATATGTTTTCCATATAACGTTCTGATCAACAGGTGGGCCCAATAGATCCCTCATGCTTTGTATCTCCTTCGTTGATCTTCCCCCGATCGATTGATGGCCTTGAAGGAGAATATTGAAGGTGACACTACTTTTTTCGGCGAACTGTTGTCGGTCTATTTGGACATTTCGGCGAATATTGAAGGCGGATGGTTATTATGTGATGGTAGAAAGAAGAAAACAGAAGTCCATGGAAGAAGAAAAAGAAGAAGAAATGATAGATAGATATATAGATAGATAGATAGAGTGAATATAAATATTTTCTGCATTATGCGATTTCCCAATAAGACTTTCTCTATTGTGGAGGCATCGAAGCCCCTCTACAGTGTCACGTCAGTGCCATGTGAGCATTAGGGGGCATCGAAGCTCCAAACTATAATGCCCCTCTATGGTGAGCACAAATTATACCCAAATTGCTTCCCATGATAATACATAAAACCAGGGTGCGTTCACCTCTCAACACAAGAAGCATAATTTCATTGAGGCATTTATACGAACAGGTGGTGTGCATAACATAGATCATAAAGTAATTGATTATATTTGGTCAGCTAAAATTTTAATGGAAACCCTAGATGGATAATTAATAAAAGCCCAGGTGTATGTATGTCACACCCCGACTTAGGGCCCAGACGTGTGACCAATAGTTGGTACTCGTTTTGTAAATATATCAGAGTTGAGGGTTTGTTATAGCGAAAGTGTTTAATATAAAATATTATTTTATAAAATATCAGGTTAAAACACCCGTTTGATGTTTATAAAGCTTATTTAAGAAATATATTTTTTTCAGCGGGAGTTTTGAATAAAATTTTATTATATTGAAAGCTCGGGTTTAGATACCCGTTTGATAATTCAAATACCTGTCTTTTAGAAAACATAATTCTTTATAATATTTTGATATAAAATATCCGAGCCTCCAGATTGCATCTAATGACTATATCTTAAATCTTTTATTATGTCTTGCTTGTTTGTTCTAACCTCTTTATAATCTTGTAAAATGGGTTGGAAAATACGTCAGCACACAGCTGGTGAATGACGCGACTCTGTTGTAAAATGTTTTCAATACCTTTGTGAAATCAACAATAATACCTTTGTGACTACTCATTATGCACCCAAAGCAATTGGGATAAAATTTCCCTAAGTAAATGTACAATTAAATATATACACAATATCATTTCTCTTAATAGTCTCGTAGACTTCCAAATGCATGTTTGATGATATGCATGGCCTCGGGGAACTTCAAGTCACCATGTATGAATGGATCCAGATACATGTATACTTTTAATTAGAGTGTCCGTTTCTTATTATTGTAACACAAGGTTTTAAGGATTCGAAAATCCTATGCAAACATTCTGACTTTAAAAGAGTTTGTAAAATTTTAGGACTTATTCACCTTTTCTGTTTATGATCAGTTTCTGATACTGATTTCTGTTTTCTGATTCCTGCTTCTTGATTTGTTACCTCTCACCTATAGTACGAGAATAACCTTTGTATAAAAAACTAGATCATTGATCTAGCCTCAGACCTTTAGTCTGTTTTGTATAACTTTAACCTTGATAAAATCATTTGTTTATAAAAGCATTTGGAATTTCAGTCATTTTGTTTATTAAACAATTTATGTTACGTTTCTTTTTAGGAAGAAACATCTATACTGAGTTTCTTCTTCAATAAAAACATTAATTTACCTAAAACCTTTTGTATAATATTATATTTTATAATCATAAAGAAATACTATTTTGACTATACCTCTTGTATATGAAATCTTACATTTCTTAATCATTAAGAAACATATCTTAACTAAAATCTTTGCTTGTGAAAAGTTATATTACTCTTAATTGTAATCAAGGTTCGGGCTATACCCCTAACTATGGTCTAAGCCATTTATAATAAAATAATAACTTAGACAGAACCCCTACCTCACAAGGTATTCGGAGTTAGATATTTAAAACTTATCGAGCAACACTTCTACTTTATATCGTGTATCAGGGCTTAAATCGTCAGAACTTCAGAGCTTGGCACGTACTACGAGACTATGGATGCAGAACGAGGCACGACATGCTTCCAGAGGTAAACTATGTGAAAGTGAGGGTGTAAAAAGTGAAAATTTTGTACCTCCTTTTATAGGCCGAGAATGCACCCCATCACGTATCGCGATGTGTAACATCACGTAAATTTCGGGCCAAAAATGACAAGATTCCAAAGTCAAAGGACCAAAATTATCAAATTCCAAACTCCAGGGTCAAAAGTGAAAATTTTGTTTTCCTGAACCATCGCGCTACGCGATGGATCAGAAGAGACCTCCATCGCGTATCGCGATGGAGAGTCTGACACAGAGTGCCACGTGTGCCACGTGGCACACGGTGGCAACGTCTGCTGCCACGTGGCAACACGTCCGCCACGTGTCACCATGTGGCGCGGTGCCTGCCACGTGTCGCCACGTGGCAGGTCTATGCCATGACTCAGCAAGCCTACATCGCGGTACGCGATGGGCTTGCCAAGGGACCCATCGCGTACCGCGATGGGGTCTAATTTTTGGCTATAAATAGGAGGCCACGGAATTTCATTTCCCCCACACCAAATCACACATATTACTCTCTCTCTAACATCTCTCTATACCTCGAAGTTCGTGCCCTCGATCTTCGTTTTCCATGCTATACCTCGATATTCATATCGTGCTATACCTCGATATTCATTTTACGTGCCCGATTCCTCGTTTTCCGTGCTATACCTCGATATTCATTCCACTTTCCGACAAACATTCCAAGCAAGAAGGAGGTGCTGTCCCCGACATCCTGATAACCATCTCGAAGTACATGCCACGAAGTGTTGGTGATTCGATTCGTGTGTCCAAGCAAAAGGTTGAATAAAGCGTGTGTTGATAACGAGAATAAAGTCGAAGTGCTGCCCGAGTTTGAAGGGTTTATTGAGCCAAGAAAGTGTTGGAATTACGTATGCCCGAGACACATACTTATATTAATGTGGCTAACTGTGTTTGATCCAAGTCGGGTCATACCCAATAACAAGCTAGACGACACCAATTGTATTCTTTTAATGATTTGATCATTTAAACGAATACCGAACACTATGTGTTTAGAAAATTGGTTTTCTAAACAAACACACTTGATAATTTAAATAAATTATCTGGATAATTTATTTATATAAATTAATTATTTAATTGGTTAAATAATTAAGATAGCATGCATGATTTATAAAATTAGTTTTATAAAGTATAAGATGGAGATGGAGATGTTTTAATTGTTAAAACAAAACAAAAAAAAAAAAAATAAATAACAATCAAAAACCGGCCACCCATGTGGGGTGGTGGTTTTACCCAATCAAATGGCCTTGTCTCCATGTGATGACCATTTAATATATCTCCACATCCAAGACATGCAAAAGTGATCTTTCATTTTGAATTTTTTCAAGTGTTGAATCAAGTTCACTCTCTCTCACTCCCTCTCAAACCTCACGGCCCATTTTGGGCAGAAATTGGGAGTCTTTGGGAGCTCATATAGTGTTCATAAATCCTAGCAATCACTTGGTGTTGTCACAAATAGCTTGGGGTATCACACTCTTGAGGTCTTCTTCTTTGGAGGCTTGTCATTCATCCACCATCTCCTTCAACAAATCACTTGTTCTTCTAAAGGTAGAAGAAGGTACAATTTACATTTGTGAGCATTTTGTTCTTGTAATATTGATCCTTGTTCTTTGGGTTTTAGTTTTAACATAATGGTATGTTCACAACAAGTTTTAAAATCTAAGCTTCCGTTGCGTTTTCATGTTAAATATGGTTAACTTGAACTTTGATAATCTTGTTTAAAACACAACAATGGCATCAAGAGCCGGTTACAAGGACTTATGCTTCTTACATGTTCATAGATTTCGGGTTTTTCATGGGTGAAAAAGGGGTCCGAAATTTGGGTGGATTTTACCCCTCATGGATTTGTAAGATCTTGACATGCATGAAAGATCTTAGGAAACCATTAATAACATTTGGATGTTGAAAATAAAAAAAAATAATAATAATAATTTGGGCCGTAGCCTCTTGGGGGGGGGGGGCGATTTTATTTGGTGATTTTGGGCATTGGTTGCTTAGGTTGCATGCTTAGAACATTTGGTATGTTTGGATGTGTCATAACCGAAACCTAGACCTTGGATGTGTTGATTGTTGTTTGTGTATGTTGATTATGTTTATTATTCAATATGGTTGTAATAATTCATAATCTTAGGCTTGTGTAATTTATTTATTCATAAGTTGGTTTGTAATAAATAGATTAGTTGCATTTTCTTTTTTTTTGAAAAATATGTATTAGGATACATTTTGTAAAAATTGAAGATGCAAGAATTGGTGGATTTGGGCCTTGGACCGAAATTTTGGGCTTGTTGGGCCTCACCGGCCCATCATGGGATTCAAGCCCATTAGGCCCATAAATTTCACTCTTGGGCCCAAGAAGACTTTTGGAAGTTTGGAGCCCATTAACAAGCCCAACAAGAACACAACAACTTGGAAAGGATACTTGAAGCATTTGGATGCAAGGTCAAGTGGGAGTCAACATTCCATCCTTGTGTCATGTTTTGTCCCTTAGGTGTGACTTATGACCTATACTTGTTTCGGCTAACAAGTATGGTCAAACTTAGCGGTTCTCGGTTATGACTATATTTTGCATGTGTTTGCTTGGTTGTTTGTTTTACTTATTGTAATGTGTGGTTGATAGATATTAGGATATCCAAACCGTCACATAGGAACGACAACAAGCATAAAACGGGTTCTAATATATATTTGGTAATATCGCGTCAATTAGTTTAATTAAATGGGTTTATTAAAACTAAGCGATTACTCATATATAATAAAATTGGTTTTATTATAACTTGAACCTTGAAAATTGGTTTTCAAAATCGCCATATTACTAAATGCATGTTAGGATATGGCATAATGTTTTTCAAACTAGAATATTGGAAAACTTAAAATCCCTTTTTCATAATTACCAAGGAAACAAGTCTTACACCATCCTTTTGTATGACACTTAACGTATTAGGGAACTTTAAATGGGATAAAGGTCACCTAACCATTTTGAGCAAACTAATATACTTAGGGTAATATTAACATATTTGTGGGATAAAGGTCACCTAACCACTTGTATGTTAATCTTACGTGTTTATACAAGTAGGACGACTTGAATTGGAAACCATGTGATAAAGGTCACCTAAGCATGGGGATCCAATGGTGTTGATGGGATAAACATGCCAACACGAAATAAGGATTTCGAATGGTCCCATACCTCTAGAAGTTGCAAAGGGTTGCAATTGTCAAGATTGACTACCTTGTTAAATCAAATAACGGGATAAAGGTCACCTAACCGAAATTTGATTTATCGTTGGATTCTAGAATTTAATTATTATTTTAAAATTTGGAATAAAAGGGTATTAATAATTAAATTGTTTGTAATACTAAAATAAAACTTTGTTAAATTTTGTAGATGGCCGCTAACAATGCAAACACCTCTACCCATAACACCCGTAACCTATCCTTAAGAACCATCCTTGAAAAGGATCGTCTAAACCATAATAACTTTATGGATTGGTATCGCAACTTGAGAATAGTTCTCAAACAAGAAGAGATATCATATGTCTTAGACGATCCCATTCCCGACGAGCCTAACGTGGAAGATGAGGAGGCGTATAACGATTGGGTCAAGTACACCAAAGATTCGGTGCAAGCCTCTTGCCTCATGTTAGGGACTATGATTCCCGAAATCCAAAAGGATTTCGAGCATCATGGGGCATACGACATGATAACTCAATTGAAGGAAATGTTCCTTCAACAAGCTAGAGCGGAACGTTTCGAAACGGTTCGAGCGTTTCATGCATGTCGTATGGAGGAAACCCAAAGCGTCTCATCTTATGTCCTAAAAATGAAAAGCTACATTGAAAAGCTTCGTAGGTTGAATTGTCCCGTATCTAATGAGTTGGCTACGGATTTGATCCTCAACTCTTTGACCAAAAGGTTTGAAACCTTTGTCATGAATTATAACATGAATGGATGGGACAAAAGCATTGGTGAGCTTCACGCAATGCTAAGAACGGCCGAAGCGGGAATGGGTAAAAGGGTTTTACCCGTTCTAACAATCAATGAAGGAAAAAGGGGACATAACTCCAACCCCAAAGCAAGTGTTGCTAAGGGCAAGGGCCACGTCCAAGGAAAGGGAAAGAGGAAAGCCATCACGCCCACCAAACCGAAGGAAAAGAAGCAAAAGGTTGCGGCGCAAGATCCATGCTTTGAGTGTGGAGAGATAGGTCATTGGAAAAGGAATTGTCCGACCTATCTCAATGCGTTAAAAGATAAGAGGGATGCGGGGCATACCTCAGGTATTATCTTTACTATACATATTGAACTAAATGTTATTTCTTCAAATACATGGGTACTTGATACCGGATGTGGAACTCACATTTGCAATTTGTTGCAGGGGTTCAAAAGAAGTAAACAACTCAACAAAGGGGACATTAGTCTCTTTATGGGCAATGGAGCAAGAGTTGAAGTCCAAGCCCAAGGAGACTACTTGTTAAAGCTTCCAAGTGGTTTGGAAGTAATTTTGAAGAATGTTTTGTATGCTCCTAAGTTAAGGAGAAACATTATTTCCGTGTCCCTTTTAAAACAATGTGGCTTTGATCTTAAATTTATAAATTGTGATATTCATGTTTTGATGAATGGCATGTTTTATTTTAAAGCTATACCCATGAATGGTATATATGAAATAGATCAAAGTGGTATGTCACATAGTAGTTCAATGTACAATGTCAACACCAAGAAACTCAAGAAGGACTTGGGTGATTCCTATCTTTGGCATTGTCGCCTTGGACATATAAGTAAGAATCGCATGCAAACTCTTCGCAAGAGTGGTATTCTAGAAACAAATGAGTATGATTCATTTGATGTATGTGAATCTTGTTTACAAGGCAAAATGACAAAGCAACCCTTTAATAAAACTTTTGAAAGGTCAAAAGAATTATTGGGTATCATACATTCGGATGTATGTGGTCCTTTTAGACCAATGACTAGGAATGGTGAAAGATACTTCATTACCTTTATTGACGATTATAGTCGATATGGTTATGTGTACTTAATGAAACACAAAGATGAAGCTTTTGAAATGTTCAAAGACTTCAAAACTGAAGTAGAAAGACAACTCAAGACCACAATCAAAATACTTCGTAGTGATAGAGGAGGTGAATACCTAAGTGGTGTTTTTCAAGATCATCTTAAGAGTTGTGGAATTATTTCACAACTTACTCCACCTGGAACACCACAACATAATGGTGTGTCTGAAAGGAGAAATCGTACCCTATTAGATATGGTTCGATCGATGATGGCTAGAAGCACTTTACCTCTATCATTTTGGGGCTATGCTTTACTTTCCGCTGTTCGCATATTGAATATGGCTCCAACCAAGAAAGTGGAGAAGACACCTTTTGAAGTATGGCATGGAAAGGCTCCATCGCTATCATTCTTAAGAGTTTGGGGTTGTGAAGCTTATGTAAAGCAATACACCCCAAACAAATTAGAAGTCCGATCCACTAAGTGTATCTTTATAGGTTATCCTAAAGATGATTTAGGATATTACTTTTACGATCCTAGTGAGCAAAATGTTATTATTGCTCGAAAGGGTAAGTTCTTGGAAACTAAGTTCCTTGAGGAAGGAACTAATAGTAGAACAGTGAAATTTGATGAGGATCAAGAATCACAAGATGATACACAATTGGTTGATACTAGCACTCAACAAGAGGTTGTTGAAAGTGATCAAGTGGTTGATCAAAACACACAAAACGTTCGCAGATCTGGTAGAATTAGCAATCCACCTGAAAAATATGGATTTTTTGTAGAAGGTTGCTACGTGGTAGATTCGGATGAACCGACCACATACCGTGATGCAATGTCCAAGAATGATTGTGACAAATGGCTTGAAGCCATGAACGTTGAGATGCAATCCATGTATGACAACCAAGTTTGGGAATTGGTTGAACCACCACTCAACTCCAAAGCTGTTGGAAGTAAGTGGGTTTTCAAAAGGAAAACTGATATGCATGGAAACTTGGATACTTATAAAGCAAGACTTGTAGCTAAGGGTTTCACTCAAACTCAAGGGGTTGATTATGATGAAACTTTTTCGCCTGTGGCAATGCTTAAGTCTATTAGGATATTATTTGCCATAGCTGCACATTATGATTATGAAATTTGGCAAATGGATGTCAAGACCGCTTTCCTAAATGGATATCTTGAGGAAGATGTCTATATGGTTCAGCCTGAAGGTTTTGTCGATCCAAAACATCCTAATAAAGTATGCAAGTTAAAGAAATCAATCTATGGATTGAAACAAGCATCTAGAACTTGGAATCATCGTTTTGATGAAGAAATCAAAAGTTTTGGATTCATCAAGAACGCTGATGAGGCTTGTGTGTATAAGAAAGCTAGTGGGAGTATAATTACCTTCTTAGTATTGTATGTCGATGACATTCTACTATTTGGAAATGACATTCCAACCATGGAAAGCGTTAAGGCTTGGCTTGGAAGTAGATTTTCCATCAAGGATCTTGGTGAAGCTGCCTATATTTTGGGAATAAAGATCTATAGGGATAGGTCAAGGCGCTTGATAGGTTTGAACCAAAGTACATACATTGATAAGATCTTGAAAAGGTTCAAGATGGAAAACTCCAAGAAAGGTTTTGTACCTATTCAAAGAGGGACTATATTGAGTTCAGCTCAATGTGCAAGCTCAAAGGATGAGCAAGAGATGATGAAACAAATCCCATATGCTTCTGCTATAGGATCCATCATGTATGCGATGATATGTACTAGACCGGATGTGTCATGCGCTTTGAGCATGACAAGCAGATACCAACAGAATCCAGGAAACAGTCATTGGATGGCTGTTAAGAACATATTGAAATACCTTAGGAGAACTAAGGATATGTTTCTGATATATGGATCTGGTGAGGAGGAACTCGCTATAAAAGGTTACACGGATGCGAGCTTCCAAACTGATCGAGATGATTCTCGATCACAATCTGGGTATGTGTTCACACTTAATGGAGGAGCTGTCTCTTGGAAGAGCTCAAAACAGGAAGTGGTAGCATTGTCCACTACAGAATCAGAATACATCGCCGCTTCATTGGCAGCTCAGGAAGCTGCATGGTTGAAGAAATTCATTACTGATCTAGGGGTGGTCTCTTCCATTCAAGACCCTCTAGAAATCTTTTGTGACAACGAGGGTGCGATTGCACAAATCAAGGAACCTCGTTCGCACCAAAAGACTAGACACATAGAGCGGAGATTCAACTACATAAGGGATGAAGTTGAAAAGGGAAAGATATGTATTCGCAAAGTTGGAACTGATCAAAATCTTGCGGATCCATTCACGAAGCTCCTAGAAAGACCGAAACATGAGCGTCATGCGAGTGGCTTAGGACTTCGATATTCTAGTAATTGGATTTGATCTATTTTGTATTTACGTTTAAAAGACTTTTGTAATTTAACTCTTTTATATGATTATGGAATCTTGAGTTAAATTCTAATTTTGCATGTTTAATCCATGAATAAGTTATCTTATTCTAAAAGTCCGTAGTCGATCACATTTGTGGGAACAAATATGAAGCAAGACTATTATGAACTAGGATTGGTGGATATTCATAAGGAATGAATATGGAGCATAGGTTTGCTGCCAAGGTTCATAGATATTTGTGGGATACAAATATTGGAATGACCCGCTCTCAATATTACTACATGGAGTCGATGGACCTGATCATTAGTAATTTTGAGTAAAGGAGAATTTCATATTATCCTTAGACCTGAGATGTATACTGGGCCTTGATTTTCACCGAGTATTACACTTTGACTCTCCCCTTCGCTATTCGTAAAAGATGGTACATAAGGATGAGCTCGGGTGGAGTATAAAGTGATAGTGAGAGGCGTATACAGTCAAGATGGAATTTGTTCCTCTTATGTGTTGAGAGTTTAGATGTCTAAGGCCTGATAAAGTTGAATTGTAAAGAGAATGATCACCTATGTCTCTTAGATCCAACATGACATCTAGTAACAAAGAGATATAATGATAGATTCACCTAAATCATATCAAGTAAGGGACTTGAAGGGATGATGTTATTGAATGGCACTTCGTCAAACACGTTAGGGGTGATGAACTGTTGTTAGGCGGTATTCACCACTTGCATTAATTTTCTATGTATCTCGTGCAAGTGGGAGATTGTTGGAATTACGTATGCCCGAGACACATACTTATATTAATGTGGCTAACTGTGTTTGATCCAAGTCGGGTCATACCCAATAACAAGCTAGACGACACCAATTGTATTCTTTTAATGATTTGATCATTTAAACGAATACCGAACACTATGTGTTTAGAAAATTGGTTTTCTAAACAAACACACTTGATAATTTAAATAAATTATCTGGATAATTTATTTATATAAATTAATTATTTAATTGGTTAAATAATTAAGATAGCATGCATGATTTATAAAATTAGTTTTATAAAGTATAAGATGGAGATGGAGATGTTTTAATTGTTAAAACAAAACAAAAAAAAAAAAAATAAATAACAATCAAAAACCGGCCACCCATGTGGGGTGGTGGTTTTACCCAATCAAATGGCCTTGTCTCCATGTGATGACCATTTAATATATCTCCACATCCAAGACATGCAAAAGTGATCTTTCATTTTGAATTTTTTCAAGTGTTGAATCAAGTTCACTCTCTCTCACTCCCTCTCAAACCTCACGGCCCATTTTGGGCAGAAATTGGGAGTCTTTGGGAGCTCATATAGTGTTCATAAATCCTAGCAATCACTTGGTGTTGTCACAAATAGCTTGGGGTATCACACTCTTGAGGTCTTCTTCTTTGGAGGCTTGTCATTCATCCACCATCTCCTTCAACAAATCACTTGTTCTTCTAAAGGTAGAAGAAGGTACAATTTACATTTGTGAGCATTTTGTTCTTGTAATATTGATCCTTGTTCTTTGGGTTTTAGTTTTAACATAATGGTATGTTCACAACAAGTTTTAAAATCTAAGCTTCCGTTGCGTTTTCATGTTAAATATGGTTAACTTGAACTTTGATAATCTTGTTTAAAACCCAACAGAAAGGTAGGCATAATGCCAGAATAAAATAATAATACAATATTATAAGGGCTTAATACCCCAAGTCGAAGTTATTCTCGATAAACAAAGAAATATATAACAAAGAAAATAAAGAAAGAAAAATGAAATATATATTGAGTATATATATGTATATGATTATTCTTTGTTATAAAATATATTATTTAGGTATAATGAGTATACTTAAATAATAAAGAAAGAAATACATTTCTTAAAGAAGAAGAAACGTAGGGTTTTTATAAATAAACTAAAGGTTTACAAAGATTACTTTTTAACTAAAGGTTTTAAAGTAAAAGGAAATAATGAATTAAAAGTTCATCGAGATAAATAAGACTAAAGGTCTTAAGTCGGATCGTGTATCCGACTAACAAAAGTTATACTTGTACTATAGGTGCGAGATAGCAAGAGAAAGACTCACGGACGGTGTTGGAAGCCGATCCCATTGAAAAGGTGAATACGCCTCACTTTTACAAACTTGTTTTTAAACAAACAAACGTGTTATGTGTAAAACTTTACATGAGGCTACGTGTCTCTAAAACATTGTAAATAAGAGTATAAGCCTAGCCCTCAGGCTGTGGTATACGTTTGTCTGGATCCTTACATATGTGGAACGCGGTGGGCACATCGCACCACGCTTGGTCACGACCTCCAGCCACGATGGGCCAGACCTAAGTTATGTCCGAGTGAGGCTGACCATGTGTATATTTATGGTACCTAAGTTATGTCGAAACGCTGCGGTGTTTTGCTGAGGTGACCTAGTGTAGAGACTCGAGTTTATGATGATTGTTTAACTTGATTATTCCTAAGCCAAGATGGGCCGAGACTTACGTGGTCTCGAGGGATGATTAAGTAAAGAAAATATTTTTAGCGTCAGCATATTCACCAGCATTCGTTGCTGACGTATTTTATAACATTTTGCAGCTAATCAAGATTAGAGCTTGAGAAGACGAAGAAGCTCAAGAATCCGATGGCTCGGATAATTTTGTTTAAATATTAAAATATGACGTTTTGTAAAACATATAAACAAGTAAATACTAAACGAGACTCTCGTCTCGTCTTTTTGTAATGTAAATATTTATAATATCGATCCTCGTGTTTTTATAAAGACTTCCACATTAACCCGCTACTTTGATTTATTTACAAACATGGTACCAACTAATGGTCACACTCCTAGGCCTAAGATGGGGGTGTGACAGGTTGGTGTCAAAGCCATCGATCTTAGCGAATTGGGTATCATAAAACAATACCCAAGCTTCGATCCAAGCGTAGGAAATATTTATTTGCTTATTTGAATAGGGATAAGATTGGTTGGTAACCCTTTCTTTCCCTCTCCTCAATCTAAAACCACTTATCAAGATGTCTTATGAGAAATTAATGGAGTATTATGATAATGAAGCAAGAAGGGCAAGGAAATACTACAAATTCCCAAAAGACATCATGAGCAAGGATTATTTTGAATCATTCTTCAACTCCAACGAAGAACATAATCAAAACCCCAATCCAAGTTCAATCTACCATCTAGATAACACTCCACATTAAGAGTACCAAGCACCAAGGCATTCTAGCTACCATTCAACAAGTCTACCTATGTATCAACCATCCGAGGTCCCGACATATAATCCTACCAAGATCCCGACTTATCAACCAACCGAAATCCCACCGTATTACCCATCTGGAGGATCAACACACTTACCACCGAATCCTCATCCTTCGTATACTTTCCTCTCCAATATACCAATCAAGGAGGAACCAAAATCTTCTTCATCCGACAGGATGCAATGCCACTCCGATCAACGTAGGTGGCATACCGGCACTTCAACTATGGATTCTGCCGATTCCCGCATCAACAAGGAAGGGCCATCTCACAAACCCAAGATGAGAGTGACAATGCCATATGAGAAGATTCACATGCCGGCAATGACCGAAGAAGAACCAGAAGAGGAACCGGAAGAGGAAACTGACCCTGAGGAGGAATATCCTGACAATCCAAATGAAGTAACCACATCAATGGAAGAGCAACACTGAACTCCAAGCTATGGTTCGGTCGACCCGTATATGCAATTTCTCCATGAACTGAAGGGTAAGGCGTCATCAAGCTTTCCACCATACCAAGGTGAGATTCCATCCATTGAAGAACAGGCCAATGAGATCCGAGAGCAAAATGAAGCTGCCAATGCATTCTTCAACTATCCCTCCGATGTGACAACATCTCCGTATCCAAACCCGAAGAACCACTATGACATTGTGATGATGGGTTACCGCGACCCACCTCCGAAGTATGGATAACCAAACGA
Organism: Bidens hawaiensis; assembly: GCF_021521415.1. NCBI lineage: Eukaryota > Viridiplantae > Streptophyta > Magnoliopsida > Asterales > Asteraceae > Bidens > Bidens hawaiensis. The sequence goes on along the minus strand of NW_027493409.1, from coordinate 176,649 downwards.
GATGCCACAATCACAAGAGGAGCATTTGTATCGAGCCTTGAACGAAACTGATGACCTTAGGAAGAAAATTGCTTTGGATGAGAAGAAAAAAGAAGAAGATAGGAGACAAGCTTCTTCTAAAGTGCAACAAGCTAACCAAGGTGGTAAAGAAATTCATGAAGGATTGAGAGGATGATGGTGTTGATGGCATATTTTCAAGAGTTGAAGTTGTATGTTAAGATAGTTTGTATGTTATGTGTAATATACAATATAATAAGGATAGGAGTTTATATATCGCATAAACGATATATAAGTATGTTGTAAAATAATATACATATCATTTTATGATATGTATATATGTGAATAAATAAAATTTGTGTATTAAGAAAAGAAATATGTTAAATTTCAGATAAAGAATAAAAGAATGTCTGGACAAAGTGATAACCGAGAGGTTTCCTGAAAGGAAGCCGAGAAACGAGAAGAGAAAGGGAAAGGTCCCAAGAAAGAACAAGAGGAACCAATCCCTAATAAATATATGAATCAAATACAACAAACGATCAAAAAGGCTGTTAGGGAAGAATCTGAATTTCGATCCCAATCTAGACAAACAAAACATTCACAATCTGAAAATCCTTCTCGCAAATCCGTTACTAAACCCCGTTCTAGACCATCTCATAGGGAATAAAGTGTGCATGAATCGAATGCTGATGGTGGGGTTCGTCAAGAATTTAAGAAACTTAAGATCGGTGGATGTTCGTTTAAAAACTTTAAGTACTATGGGCCGAAAGAATTACATGGTGACAAGGGAGCCATCACAACCGTAAGGTGGCTCGAAGAGATGGAGACGATCGTGATTACAAGTAAATGTTCTGATGAGGAGAAAATTCAATATTCTGCCTTGATGTTCAAAGGAGAGGCACTGGAGTGGTGGAACACGTTAATGATGAGTAGAGGAAGGGAAGTGATGTATAGCTTGACCTGGAATGAGTTCAAGGAATTGTTGATGTCGAAGTTCTGTCCGATGCACGAAACGGACCAAATTCAAACCAAGTTCTTGACTCACAAGGTGGTTGGAACGAACTTTCGTGAGTATAATATAAAATTCCACGAATATTGTCGTTTGGTTCCCCAGCTGGTTACCCCGGAGTCCAGCAAAGTCACACGTTATATATAGGGACTGCCACGAGAGATTCGTGACATGGTAAGGTCGCACTTGCCACAAACCGCTGACTCTACGATGGAGTTGGCTGGTTAACTGATGGGCAGAATGATCCGCAATAAGGAGGAAGATAAGAAAGTCGTAACAACACATGACTCAAGGAAAGGAGGAGATACCCATTTTAAGAGTAAAGGAGTTGACCAACAAAGGTCTGGCTCCAACCTCGGCATCCCTCAATGCAAAATATGCAAAAAGTATCATAGAGGTAGATGCAACTTTGCTCCTCGAGTATGTGAGTCGTGTAATAGACTCGGTCACGCAACGGCCGATTGTTGGAAGGAGAAGATGACCTGCTACAACTACAAAGAGATGAGGCATCTTAGCTTCGAGTGTCCCAAGAAGAAGCCCGCGACTGGTGGTGCGGGTGGTAGCGGTCAAAAGAATGAGCCCAAGAAGGGCAATGCAAGAGTCTTCGTCCTTGATACGAAGAAAGCGGCCGACAGACCGGAAACTATTACCGGTACGTTCCTTGTTAACAATGCTTATGCTAGTATCTTGTTTGATTTAGGTGCCAGCTTAAGTTTTATAGATTATAAATTCTGTAGTCTATTAAACGAACCTTTAATCAAACTAAATAAAACTCTAAGCGTCGAGACCGCTAGTGGCGAAACTATTAAAATCTCCGAAGCTTTAGAAAACGGAAAAATGTTATTAGCCGGTTATGTTTTGCCTATTCAATTGCTACCCATGACTCTTGCTGGTTTTGATGTTGTATTGGGTATGGATTGGTTATCCGACAACCATGCTCGTATCCTCTGCAATAGCAAGACCGTTGAACTTCGAGCCCCTGATAAACGAACTATTCGATTTGAAGGGGATAAAGACGATGGCCAAGTTAGCCTAATCTCCATGATAAGGGCTAACAAATGTTTAAATCAAGGATGCTTAACATTCATGAATTACGTCACCAAAGAATCAAAGCCCAAAGAAATCAAAGACGTTCCTGTTGTTTCTGACTATACCGATGTATTTCCCGATGAACTTCCTGGCATTCCTCCCGATCGTGAAGTAGAGTTTAGGATCGATCGTATTCCTGGTACTGCTCCGATCGCCAAAGCTCCGTATCGCCTCGCGCCAACCGAGATGAAGGAACTAAAGAAACAACTTGACGAGCTTCTCGAGAAAGGCTTTATACGACCAAGTTCATCACCATGGGGAGCGTCGATATTTCGTTAAGAAGAAGGACGGATCCATGCGCATGTGCATTGACTACAGAGCTCTCAACAAAGTCACAATCAAGAATCGTTATCCACTCCCTCGAATTGATGATTTGTTTGACCAACTTCAAGGTGCTAGCTTCTTTTCTAAAATTGATCTTCGTTCTGGCTATCACCAGCTCAAAGTTCAATCCGAAGACATCTCGAAAACTGCCTTTCGAACAAGGTATGGCCATTATGAGTTCACCGTTATGCCATTCGGACTTACTAATGTGCCAGCTGAGTTCATGGATATGATGAATCGTATCTGCAAGCCTTACTTGGATAAATTTGTTATCGTCTTCATCGATGACATACTTATTTATTCTAAGTCTAAGGACGATCATGCAAATCATCTTCGAACCCTACTTGAAATTCTAAGAACCGAGAAGTTGTACGCCAAGTTCTCAAAATGCAAATTCTGGTTACCCGAAGTGCAATTTCTTGGACACATCATCAACGTTAACGGTTCAAGTGGACCCCGCTAAGATTGAAGCCATATCTAAGTGGGAAATCCCAAAGTCGCCAACCGAGATTCGAAGTTTCTTAGGTTTGGCTGGCTACTACCGTATATTCATTGAAAACTTCTCCCGAATCGCTGTTCCCCTAACTTCGTTAACTCGCAAAAACATCAAGTATGAATGGGGAACGAAACAACAAGAGGCGTTCGATATACTTAAACCAAAGCTTACCCAAGCTCCTATACTGGCCTTGCCAGAAGGTACCGAAGAATTCGTTGTCTTTAGTGATGCGTCTCAATCCGGTTTGGGATGTGTACTAATGCAACGAAAGAAAGTAATCGCCTACGCCTCTCGTCAACTCAAGGTGCACGAAAAGAACTATACGACTCACGATCTAGAGTTAGGCGCCATAATCTTTGCACTTAAGATATGGAGGCACTATCTCTTTGGAGTAAGATTTATCGTGTACACTGATCATAAAAGCTTGAAACACATATTTGAGCAAAAAGAGCTTAACATGTGCCAACGACGCTGGATGGAAACTCTTAACGATTACGATTGCAAGATCGTTTATCATGAAGGCAAAGCCAACGTTGTGGCTGACGCCTTGAGTCGTAAAGAGCACGAAAAGCCAAAAAGAGTCTGAGAATTAAGGTTAGAACTTCAAATTGATCTTATCAACCAAATCAAATCTGCTCAAACTCAAGCGATCAATGAAAACAAAATCTCCGATGAAAAACATAACGACACCATTGACTCGCTAGTCAAAGGTGACGATGGTATCCTTAGAATGGGAAACCAAATTTGGGTACCAATCATCGGGGACTTGCATGAAAAGATTATGAACGAAACCCATAAGTCCAAATACATGATGCACCTCGGTAGTGATAAAATGTATCAAAACCTCAAGCTAAACTACTGGTGGAATGGGATGAAAAAGGACATTGCTTCGCTTGTTGCGAAATGTCTAACATGTTTGAAAGTTAAGGCTGAACACCAAAAGCCTTCGGGACTGCTTCAGCAACCCGAACTTCCTGTATGGAAGTGGGAGTTAATAACCATGGATTTCATAACCAAACTCCCGAAGACGACTCGACAACACAATGCCATATGGGTGATCGTCGATAGCTTCCAACAAGCGTTAGGCACAAAGTTAAACCTTAGCACCGCCTATCATCCACAAACTGATGGGCAGAGCGAAAGGACAATTCAAACGTTGGAAGATATGCTCCGCGCTTGTGTGATAGACTAAGGTGGAAGTTGGGACGACCATTTACCCTTAATGGAAATTTTGTATAACAATAGTTATCACACGAGTATTCAAGCCGCACCATTCGAGGCGTTATATGGTCGAAAATGTAGAACGCCCGTGTGCTGGTCTGAAACCAGAGATAATCAATTATCTGGACCCAAAATAGTCCAAGAAACCACCGACAAAGTTCTTCAAATTCGAGAACGACTTAAGACAGCACGTGATCGCCAAAAGAGTTACGCTGATGTCCATCATAAGCCGTTAGAGTTCAATGTTGGTGACAAAGTTCTATTAAAAGTCTCACCATAGAAGGGCGTTGTTCGCTTCGGCAAGAAAGGAAAGTTAATTCCTCGATTCGTTGGACCCTTCGAGGTACTCGAACGAATCGGCACTGTTGCGTATCGTTTGCGACTGCTTGAGGAAATGCAAGGGATACACGACGTATTCCATGTTTCGAATCTGCGTAAATGTCTAGCCGACGAATCTCTTTCAATGCCATTAAAAGATGTAGAAATTAACGAGAACTTAAAATTCATTGAAAGACCAATACAAATAGAAGATTCGAAAACTAAGAAAATTAAAAGATGAACTTTAAAAATTGTGAAAGTATGATGGGACTCACGAAGAGGGCCCGAGTATACTTGGGAACTCGAGTCCGAAATGAGAAAGAAATACCCCCACTTGTTCTTATAAGCAATCTCGAGGACGAGATGTGTTTCAAGGTGGGGAGAATGTAACATCACGTAAATTTCGGGCCAAAAATGACAAGATTCCAAAGTTAAAGGACCAAAATTATCAAATTTCAAACTCCAGGGTCAAAAGTGAAAATTTTGTTTTCCTGACCCATCGCGCTAAGCGATGGATCAGAAGAGACCTCCATCGCGTATCGCGATGGAGAGTATGACACAGAGTGACACGTGTGCCACGTGGCACACGGTGGCAACGTGTAGGTTCCCAGCCGGATCTACACAGGAGTATCTCGTAACACGAGGGTGCGGAATCCCCTACGTATATGATACGAGTGCTAAGACGATGAACACGTAAATCACACACAAAAACACACGAGTATATATATGATAATACTTGTTATATTGCTAAGAATAATCACCAAAGAACAAACACGTAACACCCAAGTCACCAAAAGCCAGCCGTTCAAGTTATCTTCAGATGAGCGAAGTCCCAATATAAATACCACGACAACTTCGCCTAACAGGCTAGGCGAAGTTGTCTTAACTTCTCTCATACACAAGTTCGCCAAAACATTATACTAAACTAAACAAGTTCTACACAAAACGAACAATTTAAACGATTACAGACACAAATAAACACGAGATACTGAGCTACTGGCATTATGCACCAACAGACTCCCCCTTGGCAGTAGCTTCATATCTCTATCTTCTTTCCCGTGCCTTGTAATCCAAAAATCACATACCCACCATCTTCAAGCATGAATGCCTTGTCTCACACAGACAGAGACCACCCTCTTGTACTTCTTTGCTTCATCCTTCCACGCAGGAATATAGAAAATCTTCTTATCATTCCTGCAAATCAGCTTGAGACAAATTAACCAAGTGCATTGGATCATACACTCTCAGGATCTCCTGTTCATCCTCATCTTCCATCACGGCTTCAGCAGTCTGGCAGTCAACATACCACCACTTGAGATCCTTCAACACATCTTTGGGCATCAGCTTCACCGGAACCTCTTTCAAACATCGAATCGGCTTGTATTTCATCACCATCCAGGGCTTACCATCAGCCCGCATACCTCGTTCCTTGTCTTCAACCAACTTTCCTTTCTGAGGCTTCAACAACTCAAACTTTTTCTCTTTCACACTTTTCTTCCACACAATCTTTCCAACCCATCTCGCAAAGTTGTCATCACTTCTATTAATCATTCTCAACTGAGCCAAATCTTTCACCTCACAATCAGGCAAGGTGTTGAGCGATCTCAAAGCCTTCTTAAAATACTGAACCCCATCATATCGCTTTATCACAAACAATTTCAGCTGTTCATCGTACAACCAACAGATAATACCTTTCTTTGATTCAGCATAGCCCTTGATATTGTAACTTTTCTTGAACATTGTTGGTACCGCAGGTTTCTTTGTCTTGAAGAACCATTGAGCGCATCCTTCTTTCCATCTTGGCTGTTCTTCCCACTCAGAATCACCCGACACATTTTCATCTTGACCCAGCTTTACCTCATCAACACTTGGAATATCATGCTCTACACCATCATCAACTATCTCTCCTTCTTCTAACTCACTATCAATTTCTATCTGTTCCCCAATCTTTTCAATCTCACTTGTCGTCAATACATCAACAACTAAATCATCCTCATCATTTCCCAACACCTCCTCATCGTCTACAACCACCACAGTCTCACCAACTGTACTGCCTGACGGACCAGCAGACTCCCCTGAGATGTGGAAGTCCCAAGATTTTGTTCAGTTCTTGGCAACTCACCACCTGCATTTTTTGATGCATTGGGATCATCGTCTCTGTCTTGCCTCTTCTTTGTCCTTAATTCATCACCCTTGCAACTCATCTCCCCCTGAGATGCTAAGAACTATTTAAGAGCATCAAAGAGTTTACCGTGTTCAATGAGGAGTGATGATTGTATCTGATTCTCTGCCACAAGCCGCTGAATAGCTTGTGTTTGAATGAGTTTAATCCGCGACTGTTCAGCAGCAACCCGTTCAAGAGCCGTAATCCTCTCAGAGTCAGATAGAGTAGCATCAAAGTCAAACCGCATATGAGAAATATCTTGAGCATACGGCGGTGGAATTCCCAAACATGCTGGAATATCAGAGGTAGGCTGAATAGTAACCGTGGGTGATATAGAGACAGGTAACCCAGTAGTCGCTACCAGCGTCGACTCAACAAATCTAGCGACCACCTCTGATGGAGTAAGGGTAGGAGGCGGTAAAGAAACAATCTCCGGTGCTGTAAACTGGAATGTAGTCGGAGGAATCCCAAATGATGATGACACGGTCACCAAAGGTACACTCGAGGTGACCGGTAATGAAACTGTCGAAGAAGCAGGTAACATAGACATACCCGATAATGATGGTGGAGAAAAATGAAAAACCCTTGAACTTTCACCAACTTTTGCCTTCTTTGATCTTCAAACCAAACGATATAAATCTTCCTCATAATCTGATTCACTATCATCTGAGTCTTTCTTTCGTTTGCCATGGATTCTTTCTTGTCTGGCAAGTATTTGCTGTGCTTCAGCTATATCGTCAGTGGAGGAATCAGATGCAGTGCCCTCAGAATCCGCCACAGATGTACCGACCATGGAAACATTTACACCAGACACCTCAACCACTGAGGCTTGAACTTCAGCAGCTGGATCAAGCCTTTCCATATCAAAGAAACCTTGCCCTCCAAAGGCAACTTCAAGATCAACCTGTTCTTCTGGAGCTGCAACAGGGTCAACAAGAGGTGCTTGTTGTACCCCAGGTGGTTGAACAACAGGAGGTGGTGGAGGGATATCGGCCTGTTGCGGTGCCGAATCAAGAAACTCATCTTCCGGAGGAGCAACATAAGTAGGATTCACTAAGTAACCAAACAATGCAGTGTGCCTCGGACGAAGTTCAGGCTTGCTACGAGCACTCGATGACTTACATTGCGCAAAGATTCTCTTGTTCACACTTTCAACAAAAGAGATATGACGACGTTGTAGCAAGTTTGGAGCAACATGATTGAGAATCATCTGTAAGAATCGAGGGTACATCAAAAATCGTTCTCGTGTCACTGCGCGTCTTTGACGATCAATCTCATAAAATATCATCTGGCTGAATCGAGGTTAAAGCAGGCATAGCCGATTTCATCGTTGCACCCATACCATATGTACCAGCCTTGCGGCCAGACATGCACAGAATCAGAACATGCATTAAAAACCTCCACTGATCCAATAAAAATCCCTTATGCCTCTGAGAATCCTCCAAAGGTCCTGAATACCCCATACGAACAAAAGCACCATTCCTGAAAGTAGCCGAAAAGTCTGTGGGATCCTTAGTCGTCTCACCCCCAAACTGTAAGGCTTCTCTTATCTGATTTGCCGAGAACTGTACCACCTGATCGTTGACAGTGGCACGCATAACTGGAGGTTTAACCCTACAGTCATATTCAACGGTTCTCCAAAAGTCTTCAATATTTGGTAGTGAAATAGGAAGAGTAGTAGTAATGGCATGAAAAATACGTGAGCGAACAAGAAATGAAATGATCTCACGATAGTCCTCAATTCCACGAGCATCCGGATCCAGGGTGACGTACATGTTGTGACCCGGAAAAACTGTCTCTTATCATCTCCACCTTCATCACCACCAGTGCCACCAGCACCTGCCATAGCAGCCATATCTGCACAATAAACGAGCTAAGTTAGGCAAAGGTATGGCAACAGTTAACAACTTCACTAACTTTGAGTTGGGCGAAGTTGTGGATGCAGCGAAGTTAGTGGGGTTTCTTGAAAAATAACTTCGCTGGGAAAGTAAACCAGATACACATATCAGTACAAAAGAACACAGTCACAAATAAGGCAGATGATGCAAGACTTAAAAAAAAATTTAAAACTGTGAAGTTATACAGATAGCGAAGTTATCAACTTCGCCCCCGACCTAACTTCGCTGCATGAACTGTGAATCTGAAAACCCAATTAGGTTGAATAATGAACAATCAGAAGACAATCTCCAGTAAAGTATAGTGTGATTAGGAGTTCTAAACACCAATACTCATCATCGCAACCTCCAATCGATCCAAAAGACGGCTTCGAGGGTTTACAAAGCAAACCGAATTATAACAGACAGCTTGGACTAGATTAACACACAAAATACGGAATTATGACTCAATATGGACCAACGAACCTCAATAGCAAACGGAAAAACAACTAACAGGAGGTTTGATTCAAACAACAAGTTCGCTGAGGGTTTATTGAAATAAAGTTTGACCAATTTTGACCTTCGAGCCCTTTATATAGTTTTGGAAAACCCCAGTGGTGAAGTTAGGATAACTTCGCCCTTTTAAGTAACATCGCCCCCTCAGTCAACTAGAAGTCAACATCGCTTAAAATCAACTTCGCCCATTGTCAAGTTAAATAAAATTAAGAATATGAGTTCAAAAACAAGTAACCAAGTGTTGATGAAACCAAACCATAAGACAAAATACATAACAAAAGTTAGATAAAAGGACGGGATCAAATTTCAGTCTTGACGAAAACCTACATGTTTTTAGAAAAGATCCGAACAGGAATCATAATGATTAAGTGGTTGTCACACAAATCCATGTTCAGCGGTATTATGACATAGAGAAACAGGTTGTACGCAGGTATAAAACTTAGTATGGTTTTCATTGCTTCTGTGATACGGATTAGTTTTAATTAAGCTCAAATTTAGATGGACATCACATGAGAGATTGTGATGCCTCCTATCTATTCGCAAGGCGTATTTGGCTTTCCCCAAGTCACCCCGAGTTGACTTCGACCCATAGTGTCTGATCAATCAATATTCACATGCCGACCTTCCGATTCGTCTTCCCGAACTTTCTTATACTTTGAAATATTCTTTTTTGCCCCTTTCTTGATATTTTTAATCAGATAATCTTCATAAGGCTCAATGATAATAACGAAAGTATTTTTTTAAGACAATAATACAAACCGCAAGTCCCGAATCTGGATCACTGCAGAAACATAACACTATCTTTGCAGTAATCAGAACACTCACGGGCTCGTGTATGACTGGGTAATCACTTTTCTGCCTATCATTCGGAAAGATGTATGTGGAGACATGCATAACTCAAAAATGACTCTCCACAATAAATCGAGAAGATTTAATTTGTATTACTTATACTTTTACGCACCATAGAAAGCTACCATAACATACAATGACTGTTCTAGAGTCTTTTAGACCTAATTACTTCACCGGTTAAGCACACAAAATCAGTTTATCTATCACTTTCCAATGTTTGATCAATTTTTATTTTTAACACCAATAAAGAAACTTCTTGCGAAGATATAGACTGAAAAATTATATCATTTCCCCAAAAAAAAATTTTAAAGTCAGGCGCCCCGATCAAGTCAAAGTCTTTAGGTAAACAGCTATCCTGAAGATCCAGTGGATCAGCCGGACCGACCACATACGAGTATGTGTCCCTCCAACTAAGTATGAACGACTAATTTTAAGCGAAAGAATAAAAACTCATCATAAACCGCCCCGGTCGCTTTCAGTCTTCTGGCTAATGGCTATCCTTATAGTCTACACGTAGATGTAAGGACCAAACATATTCATGGAATATGTCCTTCAAACTTGAGCAACCGACATGATTTTAAGCGATAGTAATGTTTTTTTTTTTTAAAACAAAAGGAAAACAAGGTTACTCGGGATTGATGATCCCATTTAGCTCAACGAGGTTTTAAAAACGGGATCGGTCAAACGCTTTTGTAAAAAGATCGGCAAAATTATCCAGTGAATCAACCTTTTCAAGCAAAATTAATTTCTTCTCAACACAATCACGTATAAATGATGACGAATGTCAATATGTTTAGTTTTACTGTGTTTAACGGGATTGTTGGTTACTGAGATTGCGGCAGTGTTATCAATGCAAATAGGAGTTTGAGTGTAATTCAGACCATAATTGCGCATTTGCTGTTGTATCCATAAAACCTGGGGGCAGCAGTTAGATGCTGCCATGTATTCTGCTTCACAGGTGGAAATGGCTACCTGTAACATCCCGAATTTTATATTAGTAAATAAAATAAGTCCATGATTTAAAAACGAGTGTTAATATTTAATTAATATTAAATATAGAAAGAATCATGGACTTGGGTAATTACATGGATTAAGATGGTGGATGGGCCTTAGGTCCTTGGGCTTTAAGGGACATAAATACCCCTTAAACCATTCTAAAACCCTAACTTCCCAATCCATCTTTCCATAATCCCTACACACCCCCAAAACACACACAACCCGAACCAAGATCCGGAGACGAGAACCCGAGCTTGTTGGTGCTAGATCGTCGTGACGGACCAAAGCAACATCAAAGACCAGCTCGTGTTCGTAGTTTGACTCGTTTACGGTACGTTTATATCGAGAACTTATTCCTTTAGGTTTGGATTAGTATAGAAATGATAGATCGGTGTTTGTATGGTAAAAACGAATCCTACAAAACTAAACTTACTGAAAATGGTTAAGATTTGATGGGTTAATCGATTGATAGAAGAACCCGTAACCTATATGCCTAAATCGCACCCCTTAAACATCGATGTTAGGCCGATTTGATGGTTGGGGTTTGTAGGCGCTGGTCAGACGATTCCGTTGATACCTAAATCGAGTTATTTGGTTAAGAAACGAAGACGATTATGGGATTTAAGAACGAACAGTAGCTGCAGCTGGACAACTTCGCTGCAGCTAAGTTTGCCTGATGACAACTTCGCCATAAGCTAAGTTCGCCTGATGACAACTTCGCCATAGCTAAGATCGCCTGATGACAACTTCGCCATATGCTAAGCTCGCCTGATGAGAACTTCGCCATATGCTAAGTTCGTCTGATGACAACTTCGCCATGCTAAGTTCGCCTGATGACAACTTCGCCATATGCTAAGTTCGCCTGATGACAACTTCGCCATATGTTAAGTTCGCTTAATGATAAGTTCGCTGGAATTAGAAAATTAGAAAAATAAATTAAAAACCTAATGAAAAATGTGTTAAGATAGTTATTGAAAATAAAATTTTTCCAAGCTGACCTGGCAGCTCGACCCCAGCCAGGGGCTCTGCCCCTTGGACCCTGCTAGGGGCTGCCGCCCCTAGAACCCTGCTGCCAGGGGCGATGCCCCCGGACCCCCGTTCGTTGTGGGTTATATAAAGATAGAAATACAACATGAGTAGTAGTAGTTAATTGATACATGTAAATATTATACAGTTAGCCGTGCACAGCTCAAGAAGGGAATAACGATTAACGGAGAGCGTAACAAGATTCAGGTGAGTTTCTAGCCCCATTCCTTGTTATGTTTTTCGGGGCTGTGTGCATACTCGATGGGATTAGTTAATACACTTACCTTAAGTGGTAAGTGTATGCCATATATGATATATGTGATAGATATGAATGATTGATTGTCGGTACGCGAACGATCTTCGGATATTGCGCGTACTGTCAAGTTGTAAATAAACATATGAATGTTATAAATGGATGATGTATGATCGTTATGAATGAATGCTTGTTGGGGCGTGAACGATCTTCGGATATTGCACGGACCGACAAGAAGTACGATAAATGAATGAGGTGAAGAACGCCTAGAGTGTTCTTATGCTAATGTAATTATGGTATATATGAAGTATGTGTATACAGGTACACGAATGGTATGTGAGTTCTACGTTCGACATAGTAAGTTAGGATGGCAAATCCCCCTAGCTTCTGTTGGACATAGACTTGGTAGGTGAGGGTGTAGTTAAGGACTGCGGGCCTTATACGTGATATAGGTGATAGATGTAAACGTAGATAGGGACAGTGGGCCTTATACGTGTTACAGATAATAGACGACAACGTAGTTAAGGACTGCGGACCTTATACGTGCTGTAATTGTAATGTGGTGGCATAGGGGAGGACTGTGGACCTCGTACGTGCTATGAATTAGGTTGCAACATAGGGAAGGACTGTGGACCTTGTACGTGTTGTGGATGTAGGATGGTATAGGGAAGGACTGCGGACCTTGCACGTACCATAAATGGTGAACATAGGTAAGGACTGCGGACCTTTTACGTGTTCACAACCTTGAGTACAGGTATAGACGGCGGACTATGAACGTACTCTCGGTAGACTGAGGTTAGTGATTGTAGATATGTATGTATGTATGGTAGTAAGTATGTATGTAGAACAAAAGGGTAACTAGTTAAGTATGAGTATGTATCTTCGGATACGTAAGTATGTATGATATGAGTATGTAATGTATGATTACCTGATTAACTAGAACTCACTCAGCGTAGCTGACTTTTAGTATGCACGCAGGTGATCAGACTGAAGAGTTAGCATGAGGATGGTACGTGGCATGGACTGAACGACTGGCATTTGAAGATGAAAGAAATGATGTTTTAAAAATAATGTTATAAGTTGGTTTTAAGGAAAAGATTAAATGTTTTGTAATAAACGGTTAAGTTTTATATTCCGCGAAAGTTTTAATTAACTCTGGTTTGTAAGAACTGTGTTTATGAGTAAATCCGACGCTAAAGTAGGGCTACCGGGTTCGGGGCCTTACACTACCGAGGTCTGCTTCTTGCACTGCCACGACAACAATCTTCCTCCGAGAAATTGACATCCACCGGTTGTCGACTTCCTATTCTGATTACATCCTCCATAGACAGAGTCGCTGTATGCTACCAGATCCAGTTCTCCCCCTTTTGAGTACCATAGTCCTAACTTAGGCTTTCCTTTAAGATATCGCAAGATTCTTTTCACTCCCTTCATGTGTGATTCCTTCAGGTTTGCCTGAAAACGAGCACAAAGACAAACTGCAAACATAATGTCAGGTCTAGACGCAGTTAGATACATTAAAGAACCTATGATTGCCCGATATTGAGTGGGATCCACATCTTCATCACTGTCGGAATCAGCACCCAGTTTGTGGTTGACGCAGATTGGAGTGTCAAATGGGGTACTATCATCCATCTTAAAGCGTTTAAGCACATCATGGACATACTTCTTTTGATGAATAAACATGCCATCTTTCTTCTGATCTACCTGCAATCCCAAAAAGAAAGTTAATTCGCCCATGGCACTCATCTCAAACCTTTTCTTCATGACTGTTTCAAACTCTTGACACATAGATACTCTTGAGGCAGCAAAGATAATATCGTCCACATAAACCTGAACAAGTAGAAAATCACCCCTTTTCCGTTTGACAAACAAAGTACTGTCGATCTTCCCCCTCTCAAAACCATTCTCTAGCAAGTAATCTGACAAAGTTGCATACCAGGCTCGAGGTGTCTGATGTAATTCATATAATGCTTTGCTCAGTTTGTACACATGATCAGGAAAATTTGGGTCAGGAAAACCCGGAGGTTGTTTGACATATACCACCTCATCAACTTTTCCATTAAGAAATGCACTCTTCACATCCAACTGGAACACTTTCATCTCTTTGTGTGTAGCAAATTCCAGAAACAGTCGAATTGTCTCCAATCTTGCCACAGGAGCAAACACTTCATTGTAATCGATTTCTTCCTATTGATTAAACCCTTTAACCACCAATCTTGTCTTATTGTGAATGATTACCCCCTTCTCATCTCTCTTACACTTGAATACCCACTTTGTACCGATAGCATTCACATCTTGTGGTTTTTCAACTAACTGCCATATACCATCTTTTCAAACTGTGCCAGCTCTTCCTGCATGGCTTCAACCCACAAGCTATCCTTCAGTGTCATTTGATAATTCTTTGGTTCTATCTGACTGATGAAGCAGGCATACAAGCATTCATTTATAATACCAGTGTCTTTAATGCTTTCATACACACATGTGTTTCCATCCAAGCTTCTTCTAGTACGCACACCATCAGAAGGATTACCGATCACATTTTCTAAAGGGTGATTCTTGTGAATTTTGGTGGTCTGTACAGGACCAACTTCCAGATCATTCTCAAGATTTGGAGAAAGTTCATCAGAGTGAGGCTGAGTGTGAAATGGATTGTAGAATTCATCTTCATTCGAGACAGCTAGAGTTTCAACCGCCCTTGAAGAGGTTGGTTGATTTTCATTATATTACGGACGTTGTACAATGGCCTCCTCTTCGTCATACATCATCTGTGTGGCCATTTTCTCATCAATGTCTGCAAAATCCAAGTAAGGTACATTAAAAGATTTGAATAGCTTACCATAGTCGAAAGCCTCTGCTGGTCCCATGCTGGGCCTTGGTGATTTATAACTAGTAACGTCAGTGTTACAGACCACCTCAACCTTGTTGTTTGATAGATTAAAGACTCTTCTGTTGGGTGTCCCAACAACATAGCCAACTAAGATACCTTTATCAGCTTTCTCACCAAATTTAGAGTTAGTCTTAATATCGAACATGGGGACCCGAAGGGTTCAAGACCTTTCAAATTTGTCTTTCTACCATGCATAAGTTCATAACAGGTTTTATTTAAGTTTTTAACAGTTAAAACGCGATTAAGGATATAACAGGCTGTAGCAACAGCCTCAGCCCAGAACACCACGGGAAGTTTAGCATCTGCCAGCATGGTCCTGGCGCCTTCGATTAGAGTTCTATTCTTCCTTTCAGCTACTCCATTTTGTTGCGGAGTATATGGGGCGCTGTACTGATGTTCTATCCCTTTTTGCAAACAAAACATCTCCATCTGATAGTTCTTGAACTCTGTACCATTATCACTTCTGATGTACTTAACCTTTCTCCCAACAATATTTTCCACCTTGGTAATCAAGTTAATTACCAACTGAACTATTTCGTCTTTTGCCTTCAGAAAATAGACCCAAAAGTATCGTGAGTAATCATCGGTTACCACCAAACAGTATGACGTTCCTCCTAGACTTTTTACATTCACAGGACCAAAGAGATCCATGTAAAGCAAGTCCAAGGTGCTGACAATTGAGTTAACCTTCTTGGAGTGATGAGGCTTCTTGTGCTGTTTTCCTTTCTTGCATGACACACATTGATCTTCAAAATTGAAATTCTTCAATAGAACCCCAAGTACCAGCCCATTCTTAACAATGTATTTCATCTTGCAAAGATGAATATGACCCATTCGTCGGTGCCACAATTCTGACTCAGATTTAGTTGCTTTTGACAGAAGACACGAATCTTCCGTTACCATGTCAGTTGACCGCATATCCATTACATATGTGTTCTTTTCTCTTGGAGCCTTCATCACGACCCAGGTCTCTGGTATCTTGAAACCAGGATAAAGCACGAGTGCCTCATCTTTAGTAAAATGAACGGTGTATTCTTTGTCACAAATATGAGAGACACTCAACAGGCTGTGCTTCAATTCTTCCACAAAATTCACTTTTTACAACTTTATTCTTCCATTTATCACAGTCCCAATACCAGTAATTATTCCTCCACTTTCTCCTGCAAAACTAACCCTTCCTCCTTGAACAGTCTTCCAATCACGTAACAATTTCTTGTTACCAGTCATGTGCCGGGAACAGCCACTGTCAACAACCCACATATTGTTTACAGCCCTGCTCGACTGTTCCTGCACAATAAAAGAAATAGATTAAAATCTGGGGACCCAAGACCTTCTGGTCTTGGGTTGATTAAACCTGTTATCCGGTATCCAGTACCTTGGTTTCCCAATGTTATTTTGAGGAGAGTTTCTATAAGTTCTGAAAGGAAAATTTCTAAATGACTGGCTATGAGGCCATCCAAACCTTCATGAATTTCTAGCATTAATGGAATTAAAACTGTTGGTTTGGTGATTCACGGGGAAAAAACGAGACTGATTTCTTTGAAATCTTGGATTAGTCCAATGATTGAAATTTGATGTGTTAGAATTCTTACCAGCATCATATTTAGTATTCGTTTTATTCTCAGTTTCAAGTGGCCTCATATTTCTAGATTTCCTCTGTTTCAGAGGACAGTCATTGACAAAATGTCCTATCCAGTTGCATCTAAAACAACTTCTGTTCAAACTATTTATGTTCTTTTGAAAATTTGTCTCAAAAGTTGTTGTAGATGATGAGGTTGTGTTACTATCAGTTTGCCTCACATATGGTGGAACAAACGGATTTAGGGAAGATTTCTTTTCATCAAACTTATAGTCCTCCCCCCATTTTAGTAACACGACCTCTTCTTTTATCTCACCTGATTCAGATGATTTATCACCAACGGATTGCTGATTACTAGGATTATAAGTATAATTATTATTGAAAGGTGGTGGAACTTAAGTGTATCCTATTCTCCCTTCGATCTTAGGGGAACGTTGAACACTTAGAATGTGATCAAGAACAACAGAAGAGTTTCTGAATTGTTCAATTTTCCTGGTCAATTCCACCACTTTTACCTGGTAATCAGATATATGTTTGTCCTTTTCAGCTATTAGTTTGGTCTTTTCTTCTAAAACTTCATTGCTAAGATCAATTACTTGTTTTTTTTTCCGCTAGGGTAGCTTTAAGGCTTCTGATATCCTTTTCACTAGCTTTTATTTTTACCGAGTAGCTATTTTCTTTAGTTTTCGAATAGTGATGTTCTTCTTTTAATTTTTTTAATTCAGTATCCAAACTAACATACTGATCAGTTAAAGCTTTCAATTGGTCAGACAGCTTTTCACATTGTTCACAATGAGATTCAGAACATACCTCAGAGAGTTGATCATTTACTTCTGCATGTATGCCTGGTCCTCCACTGGTTCTCGGTCGCATCTTCCAGTTTCGATATTTACCAGATTTGCCTGTTTGAACACCTCCTCAACTTGTATATTCCAGTTGTATCCACCGTTCTGCTGAGATACCATAGCTTTGTTTTCACTTCCACTTCCATTCTGTTGAGCAGGCCTGTTCTGACTTCGTTCCACTCTCTCATTTGTACACTCTTTAGCAAAGTGACCATTTTGTTGACAGTTATAACAACGAACCTTTGACTTGTCGAACCCCGGTCTTTCTCCAACAAACTTTCTACCAGTTTTCTTCATAAATCTCTTTACCCTTCTAACTATCATAGCCATTTGCCACTGCAGATCCATTTCTTCCAGATCATCAGCGTCGATCTGATCATAGTCCTCATCCAAGGTTGCAGGGTCGACTATTTTTCCTTTGATGTAATTCTCATAAGAGGCAATGAAAGAGGCATAGAGAGCAAATTGTTGTTCAGCTGATTTCACACTCATCGACATCTGTATGTAATTTTTACTAGGTGTAAAGTTTGAGAAATTACCAGCTGAGGACTGAGGTTTTGAGGAACTAGTTCCACCCGCTACAAAACATACGTCACCATCCATATTTAGTACCACATGACCATGTTGAGTGGAGTTTGGGTCCCCCCTTGAGTAGTAGCAGTCGATTCTGTTTTTGAACTTGAATTTGGAGAAACTTTAGCACCATACATTCCCGGATCCTGAACCTGATCAGTAAGCGTCTCCTTTCGAGCCATGTTAAGTTCAAAATTACGTAACTTATTAACCACCGTCTCCAAGTCAATTTTCTCAAAATCTTTATCTTCTCTCATCAGGACTGTATACATCTCCCATTTTGGTGGGAGAGCATCAAGAAGTTTTTCCACTATCTCTTCCTCCTTGTACTCAATGGAGTAGTTATTCAACTCAGTCATCAGGTGATAATATCATGTGATGATTTCATCAAGTGATTCATTTTTTAGATACTTGAATACTGAGAATTGAGTTTTCAGCAGCTTTGTCTTAGAGGTATGTATCCCAACATTTCCTTCATAGCGGTTTTCAAGCACTTCCCACAATTCTCGAGCAGTTTTGTACTTCTTGAAAGTATGGAGAATCTCCTGAGGAAGTGCCATTGTAATGGCTGCATGTGCTTTACTTTATGCTTCATACATTTTCTTTTCATCATCCTCCATCATACTATATTTCTTAATTTGCTCTCAACCTTCAAACTTAGTAGTTGGTGGAATGTACCCATCTTGAATGCAGACCCACATTTTTGCATCTTGATACTTCACATATTGTTCAAACCTATCTTTCCATGCAACAAAATCAGTACCTTTAAGCAGCTTTGGAGCTTTAGTTGCTGAACCAGCTTCAACCTCCATCTTTACCAGTTCTGTGATGTTTATCGAAGTCATGGTTGAAAGAAACGAGACTCAAAAATAAAAAAAAGATTCTGTGAAGAGAGAACAGCGAAGTTAATACAACTTCGCTAGTCTGCAACTTCGCTGGGTCAATAACTTCACAGGCCACTAACTTCGCCAAAACAATATATGTTCGCTAAAACCCTATTTAAGGGTCGGCAACTTCGCCAGAAGAACGAAGCTGTTTTGCAGGTTTTGCACGGTCGATTTCGAAGGATGTGGGAGTGAAGGGAAGGTGTATTTGATGAGTGTTGAGGAGCGACTGACAAAAGAGAGGTATTTCAACGTAAAACAGTTCCGTGAATTGTCTAACGGGACAATCTTAACGCACGTGTGATAATCCCGAACCACACAATCACGAGCAAAATGCTCTGATACCAACTGTAAGTTCCCAGCCGGATCTACACAGGAGTATCTCGTAACACGAGGGTGCGGAATCCCCAACGTATATGATACGAGTGCTAAGACGATGAACACGTAAATCACACACAAAAACACACGAGTATATATATGATAATACTTTTTATATTGCAAAGAATAATCACCAAAGAACAAACACGTAACACCCAAGTCACCAAAAGCCAGCCGTTCAAGTTATCTTCAGATGAGCCGAAGTCCAAATATAAATACCACGACAACTTCGCCTAACAGGCTAGGCGAAGTTGTCTTAACTTCGCTCATACACAAGTTCGCCAAAACATTATACCAAACTAAACAATTTCAACATAAAACGAACAATTTAAACGATTACAGACACAAATAAACACGAGATACTGAACTACTGGCATTATGCACCAACACAACGTATGCCGCCACGTGTCACCACGTGGCAACACGTCCGCCACGTGTCACCACGTGGGGCGGCGCCTGCCACGTGTCGCCACGTGGCAGGTCTATGCCATGACTCAGCAAGCCTACATCGCGGTACGCGATGGGCTTGCCAAGGGACCCATCGCGTACCGCGATGGGGTCCAATTTTTGGTTATAAATAGGAGGCCACGGGATTTCATTTCCCACACACCAAATCACACATATTACTCTCTCTCTCTCTCTAACATCTCTCTATACCTCGAAGTTCGTGCCCTCGATCTAACTCGTTTTACGTGCCCGATTCCTCGTTTTCCGTGATCTACCTCGATATTCGTTCCACTTTCCGACAAACATTCCAAGCAAGAAGGAGGTGTTGTCCCGACATCCTGATAACCATCTCGAACTACATGCCACGAAGTGTTGGTGATTCGATTCGTGTGTCCAAGCAAAAGGTTGATCAAAGCGTGTGTTGATAAGGAGAATAGAGTCGAAGTGCTGCCCGAGTGTGAAAGGTATATTGAGCCAAGAAAGGTAGGCATAATGCCCGAATAAAATAATAATAAAATATTATAAGGGCTTAATACCCCAAGTCGAAGTTATTCTCGATAAACAAAGAAATATATAACAAAGAAAATAAAGAAAGAAAAATGAAATATATATTGAGTATATATATGTATATGATTATTCTTTGTTATAAAATATATTATTTAGGTATAATAAGTATACTTAAATAATAAAGAAAGAAATACGTTTCTTAAAGAAGAAGAAACGTAGGGTTTTTATAAATAAACTAAGGGTTTATAAAGATTACTTTTTAACTAAAGGTTTTAAAGTAAAAAGAAATAATGAACTAAAAGTTCATAGAGATAAATAAGACTAAAGGTCTTAAGCCGGATCGTGTATCCGACTAACAAAAGTTATACTCGTACTATAGGTGCGAGATAGCAAGAGAAAGACTCACGGACGGTGTTGGAAGCTGATCCCATTAAAAAGGTGAATACGTCCCACTTTTACAAACTTGTTTTTAAACAAAAAAACGTGTTTTGTGTAAAACTTTACATGAGGCTACGTGTATCTAAAAACATTGTAAATAAGAGTATAAGCCTAGCCCTCAGGCTGTGGTATACGTTTGTCTGGATCCTTACATATGTGGAACGCGGTGGGCACATCGCACCACGCTTGGTCACGACCTCCAGCCACGATGGGCCGGACCTAAGTTATGTCCGAGTGAGACTGACCATGTGTATATTTATGGTACCTTAGTTATGTCGAAACGCTGCGGTGTTTTGCTGAGGTGACCTAGTGTAGATACTCGAGTTTATGATGATTGTTTAACTTGATTATTCCTAAGCCAAGATGGGCCGAAACTTACGTGGTCTCGAGGGGTGATTAAGTAAAGAAAATATTTTTAGCGTCAGCATATTCACCAGCATTCGTTGCTGACGTATTTTATAACATTTTGCAGCTAATCAAGATTAGAGCTTGAGAAGACGAAGAAGCTCAAGATTCCGATGGCTCGGATAATTTTGTTTAAATATTAAAATATGACGTTTTGTAAAACATATAAACAAGTAAATACTAAATGAGACTCTCGTCTCGTCTTTTTGTAATGTAAATATTTATAATATCGATCCTCGTGTTTTTATAAAGACTTCCGCATTAACCCGCTACTCTGATTTATTTACAAACATGATACCAACTAATGGTCACACTCCTAGGCCTAAGATGGGGGTGTGACACGATGGCCTTCTTTAAAGGGACATCATGTATCACGATGAGTCACTCTATTCAGTGAGTGCCACATGTCGCCACGTGGTGGACACGCGTCAACAGTTAATTAACTTAGTCATCGCGTAAACGACCCCATTTTGTCATGGTTGGTATACATGTTTCATATCGGCAGCCCATATTTCCAGGCATATTGTGAGACAGCCCCCTATACTTAATACACATATTATATAATAAATATAAAACATGTCTTATCATTTATTGAGGGAAACCGATATGTTTCACAGAATTACAACTTTTTGTCATATGCTTATCGAGATCTTAATACCACCACATGTATGGAGATTAGGACTTTAGAGAACCAGTACATACATTTTCCCCCACTAAATAAAATTCCTTACCCAACATTATCCCCCTAGGAGCCCGTTTGGACTTTGTTCCTTTTCATTTGCTAAACCGAACATTTCACACCATTTCAGCCTTGGCCTTTATTTTATTTTAACCATGTGTGATGAAATCCAGTTTGTTATCGAGTTGTATGTAGTCAAAGGAGTTATTCAGTGTATTGTTTATCAGTTTAGTAAAATAAAAAAAAATCATCAAAAAAGCTGTAACATCCCCAAAAATTTCAATCCAAAATTGACAAGTTAGGAAAGTTGAAGGATCAAAAATATTCTCAAGATAAGTAATGGAAAAAAATTTAAATAAGGAAATAAAAAGAAATAAAGGAAATAAAATATTCCATAAATAAGTTTATCCCATTAAGAAAATGAGAAAGGAAAATCTATCACACATGGAATGATGTAAGAAAGTGGAAGCAATTTACTTGGTGTATAAATAAGGAAAATGGAATACATCTCATATGAAAAGTTGTAAAAAAATGAAAGCACTTTATAAGAAAGAAATTTCCCATAGTAATATTATTTTATGCCAAGCATGCACTAAGTGGTCCTAGCCGAGGGTGCGGAGCACCCGACGCGCACGGGCACGAGCTCGGGCAAGGTTGAGGACGAGAACGATGGCGAAGGCGACGCCGTTGGGCGCAATGTGGCGCTTTTATGGCGCACTTTGCATCGCGTTACGCGATGGCTGCCTCATCAAACCCAAGAAAGGGCGGTGTCGCGATACGCGATAACCAGAACCACTACGTCATCGCGTACCGCAATGACGTGGTATGACAACGCACGACGCGTTTCCCCCACGTGGCAGGCCACGTGTCAACACGTGGCACGCTCTGGTTATATTGAGTAATAGCGATACGCGACGGACAAGGAAGAGGGACCATCGCGTATCGCGATGGAGCCCGATTTCAGCTATAAATAAGGGGTTCACGGCTCATTCCATTTCACACTAAAATCCCACACTCTCTCTAGAATCTTTCTCTCTCTACCACGGTTACTGTGCCCTGACCCGACAAATTATAACCTCGTAATCCGCACCATATACCGATGAAACCTAGAAGTTCGTGCCGAGAAATCCTGACGACCGTATCACGATGAGTCACTCGTAATCCGCACCATATACCGACGACACCTCGTTTTGCGTGCCGACCTCGTAACGTGTGGTGACCTCGTAATGCGTGTTAAGCTTCGAAGTTTCACCAATTAAAGTCTTAGTAGGCGACATAGAGTAGAAGTGTTTCTCGTACAAGTTACACATATAAACTTTGTATACCCACATAAGGTAGGGGTTCTGCCTAAGTTATTATTTTATTATTATATGGCTAACACCCTAGTCGGAAGTATAGCCTAGACCTTGATCAAAAATAAATACAAAAGTTAAGATAAATTAATGTTTATTTAAATTAAGAAATATAATATACATGAGAGTATAGTCAAAATAAGAAACATAAAATTTCATACATATCAAGGTTATGGACAAATAACGTTTCTTCTTGAAGAAGAAACATGTCATAGACATTTCTTCTTGAATAAGAAACATAGCGCATGATAACCAAATAAAGAAATTTCAGATCTAGTATCTTATTTAAACAAAAGATCAATCAAGGTTTAAAGCTATCAAAACCAGACTAAAGGTCTGTAGCTGGATTAAAAGACGATTTGGGTATTTATATAAACCTATTTTATAATAAGTTAATTATTCATTCATACACAAAGGTTTTCAAACGAAATCACCACATCATTTAGAACAGACAGTCACAGTTGAATACGTTAAACCTTTTTCAGACAAGATAAACGGGTTGTTTATCTTAAACAAAGTCAGTCAAATATAGATTTATGGGATTACATGATCCCTATTAAAATACAAGATAGAGAATAAAACCAACTTAGACCGAGTACACATGTGTCTGGATCCAAACATAATTAATCTAATTTATCAATCAAGGCTTCATGCCCGTAGACTAGAGATTATAATAAAAGTTCTCCAATGGGCGTCCCCGGAGAACCGTAATTGTGTGTGTATGGCAGTGGCACAATCCCAGAAATAAGAGACATTTCTGCTGAGTGTGTTCAAGAAAACTATCTTTCAGTCAAAGAAAGATTTATAAAATGTTTTTAGAGTCAACGATTCACCAGCATATCGCTGACGTACTCCCCCCCCCCCCCCCCGGAACATTTCAGGAAATAAAAGTTAGTACATGTAGCAACGAATTATATCCATCTAAGAAGATATACGCTCACAAGGTAGAGATGACTAAGTTTTAAATTATTAAAATATTGTAAACAAAATGATTTGTAAAATCAAACGAGGTTTATAAATAAAACACTCGGGTATTTATTATCCGAGAAGCTTTTCAATTAAATTAATATTCTATTATAAACAAATAAAGGTTTCAAAATATATTAATATTTTATAATAAAATAAAGACTTTCGCTAAAACTCTGATATATTTACAAAGCAGGTACCAACTATTGGTCACACGCCTAGGCCCTTAGTCGGGGTGTGACAAAAGCCAAAAAGAAGTTATCAATTTATGTTCAGTCTATGTAATTAGCAGTTTGTCTGTTTTTGATTATTTGTTTGTGTTTTTGTAAAACTTGGTTTCATCCACATTAGTCACTAAATATGCCTAATCTGCACCAAAACCTAAGCCTCAGCAAAACCTTTAGTCCGAGTCTTTATGAAACCGGTGGATAATGGGTATGGGTGGATATAAGACTGGCCTAAGCATATTAAGTTGTTACTCATATTTGGTATTTGAGGGCAGTGGCATATTCTAGCACATCTTTTACTAGTCCATATATTAAACCGAGAGGAGTGTTGATAGTGTGAGGGGTATGAACATGAATGTCTTAACCGGAAACAAAGTACACTCGTCTGGGCGGCTCTATTGTTTTTATTGCATCATTGTGACATTCGTCAAATTCGGGTCTCGTTTGTATTTGTTTATGATCCGTTTATCATGTAAACCGACCCGTTTTATAAACCGAAACTTATTATATAATCAAAATGATGGTTTTTATGTTACAATATTGTTTTACACTTGTTGGGTCTTGAAAACATCCTTTTCGGGCCTTAAAACGCGTTAAAATCACTTAAAACGAACTTCAGGGGCCAAAGCTGCCATTTTTGAAACATTTGAAATCACCAGCCACCACCCCCATCGTGCCATGCGATGGGGGGAGACCACCATGGTTGCGTACCGCGATCAGCTGCAGACCAGACCTGCATGTTTGGTCTCCTTGTTAGTTTTATTGTCCAAAAAATCCGAGTTTTAACCACCAAATCACTTGTTTAACCCCTCTAAGCTCATCCTATAAATACAAGGCCCTCTCCAACATTAATCCCTGCTCATAAACTCTTTACTCAGTCAAATTCAAAGATCATTCAAGGTTATTTTCATGTTTATGTCGGGTTTGACTTTCAAAGTCAAACTGATGTAGTTCTTCAATTTTATTTGTTTATCTTAGTCTAAATTAATACTTGAAGCATATGGCACAACATATATATAATATACACCTCTTGTTACCTTTGGTAGTTACTTATCCGACAACGGTTGGTTAAGTTTCAGGCCTCGTAAGGCAAGGCTACATGGAGGACTTCGTGTCCTTGATATATATATATATATATATATATATAACTTGTTTATACATACTAACCATGTTTAACTTCTATTCATTTTAGTTTGTAGATCATTTTTATAAGTTCCATGGTTATGGGTTTGAAGAGTCTAGCCTCGGTTTAACCGTAAATAACTCTAAACCCTAAACCGAACTTTGTTTACTAGTTTTGTTAAATAATTGTTTAAACATGCTTTATGTTAGATTTAAGTTTCTAAAATCATTATTATAAGTTCTATGGTTATTGGTTTGTAGATTCTAACCTCGTTCTTAACCCGGAACCAGATCTGAACCGAAACCGAACTTCCGTTTAAAGACTTTATTGTTAACCTTTTTGGTTGTAAAACTTATGTTTCAACAGTTATAAGTTATTATACAAGTTATTTGATATTTGGGCATGTGGAAACCATCTATGAACTATATGTGAGATGGAAACCGAACTAAACCGATATTCACTCGCTTAAGACATACAAGTGTGTTTTTAGCTATCAAGACTTGTATGTTTATTTAAAAATACTTTACAAACTGATTTTAAATATTAAAGTACTTGGAATGTTGAATCCAACTTGATCTTATAACAAAGTTGGACCGACAAAACTGAACACTCGCTTAACGTGCGTTGTTAGTTCTAAAACAATAGAACTACATACTTGGTTAAGTGTTATTATATTTTTATGAGTTATCTCATAACATTTAATATTTTGGAAAGTTGACTTTGAGTTTGACCAATTATCAAGACCCGAACCAACAACCCGAATACTCGTTAAAGACCCGTTGTAGTATCTATATTCCAAAGGGACTTGCATTCTTGCATTTTTACCCACCTTATTACTTAACATAGGTTGAGTAAATATTAAGATTAGATACTTTAACCTGGGTTCGAGCAAACTTACATTTTTAAAGGGTTATTATTACAAGTTCCTAAATAGTTACTTTTTAAACCTTAAACTTTAAATGCTTACATTTCTTAACTTTTGTTTTAAAGTTTTCATAAACAACCTTTCTAATACAAGGCTTTTATTTTTATTTAGGCTTTGCTCGTTAGACTTCATCCTCCCGTTTTCGCGACTTTTACCGATCAAGTTTAATACTTGAATGTAAGTACTTTCATACCCCGTTTTCCATCTTTTGTTTTGGGGGTGACATTTCATACTTATTCAAATTAAATGTTTTATACTTGAGTCTTAAACCACAAACGTTATTGTATACTTTACTTAAATAAAAGATCGATTTGGTGTTCTATGCGTACATGCTTATATGTTTATGTGTTTACCGCTTTTGGTTGGTTGAACTATAAATCATAGTCTATTTGGCAACCCCTTATAGCAAGGTGTCGTTAATGTATTCTTATTAACAGTAACTATAAATCCTGGTCTATTTGGTAACCCCTTATAGCAAGGAGTCGTTAATGTATTCTTATTAACGGTAACTATAACTCGTTTCGTTATGCAAATTATTGCTATTATTTATTGTTTCGTATACATGATTGTGGACATTTCTTATTATATACATATTGTTTCAAAATTATGAATTGCTCACCAACCTTTGTGTTGATCAACTTTATTTTATGAAATGTTACAGGTTTGCATTTAGGTTGATATTGGGAGCTTGAAGAAAACGCCACAAATACCTTTAGGACATTAGGAAAATGAACAATATATTTATTTGCTATGTTTTGTTATGATCATCGTATGAACATGTTATGCGGCATCTTATGATTTTGTGGAATTAAATGAGTTGTTAAATATTGTCGCTTTAAATAGTGTCATGCGCTTATGGGCAATCCGTCGCATCCCGGCATGTTCCGCCGCCTTTGGTCGGGGTGTGACAATCATTTAATCATATTTGTGGGTTGTCAATCTAGAAAGTGTCAGACTGGGAAACTGGGTATGACCTTAAACCTTACTAGTATTAATGGAGATAATTAACATACCTGGGATGGAGGTTAATGTTTACTTTAGAGTTTGCTTGAGGGCAAGCAAAAGATAAGTGTGGGATGTGATGGTTAGTTAATTTGTATATACATTCTTGTTTTTAATTTTGTAGTTTTATTGAGTTTATTATTAGAACATTGGTACTTCATACGTGCTTTTGTATTTCAGGTCATTGATCGTTATAGATGCTAAATTGGAGACCTATACGTGCATGTAATGATATATGGGGAAGAACAGAGCATGATTTGAAGTCTTAGGAAGTGTTAGAAGGATTAGGGAAGCGTATGGATGAGAAATCATAAGCTTATGCTAAAATTGAACATGGTGGATTGACAGACTGGTATCAGAGTCATGACTATAGAATAGGTGGTTAGACGTAACGACCTAGTATAGTATGCTTTAGGGTCCTATACGTGCACTTATACATGTTTACTCTATTTTGATTGTTTATTTCGCATGTTTATTTATAACTTGTTTAAAATTCACCAATATCATAAATGTACCCATACACACACTTTCATAGTATTTCCAAGGTATCCTTACCTTAAAACGCAAAAGTTAGATTTTTTATTGTGTTTTATAGATTACAAGTTTAGCTTGGATCCCGTTATTTCAAATCCCTTAAAGGTTGCATTTATATCGGGTTTGTAGCCATCATAGAGAACAAGACATTATGAAACGACCATTTGACAAAAAGATTCCAAGAATCGAAGGTGATTTACTTACCTGGGATGGCTGAATTATAGTGCTCGTTTTCTAGGCCAACGAACTGTGTTATACATGTCAATACTTTAAGTAGTCGAATGCGAGCGTTCCTGTCGCCATCCTAATTTTCGGTGTTAAAACATTAGAGCCACGGTGATACGTGGACTAGTGTTTTGACATGAAGTTGTATCTCGATTTATTATTGTATTATTATCGTTATTTGAGTCAAAAACATGAAAAAGATGCGGTGGTACGTGCACATGTTTAGACTCCAACGTGGTGTTTTATAAAACTTTTACTGTCGGAATATCAAATCGTGGTGGTTCATGTACAATTTCCCGACTCTGTAAATCTCAAAATCTCGAATTTTCAAGCTTTAACCTCTCAAAACTCATTTTATGTTTTTGTTTTTGGATTGTTATTTATATACAAAGTTTCATATTTTATCTAACACTAACATTTTCTCCTTACTAACTCTAGGATTCACAATCAAAAATATTGAAGTTTTATTTTTTTTATATATACACCCTCATATTCATTTCTTTTTACCTCAAACTTATTCAATTTCTTTATAATTTTTAGCATGCCTCCGGTAAGCCGTCACCCGTGCAAGAACTCCAACCGACGTATGGCTACTTTCATCGTCAAGAAAATGGCCGCTGTGATTCCCGAACTTGTAACCCAAATCCAAGCTACCCAACCTCCACCCGTTGTTGCACCCGTTGAACCCAAACCCGCATCTTACTTGTTTAAGCAATTTACAAGTGCTAACCCAACCGAGTTCTTTGGAACAAACTGAGCAACTACTTTGTTGCAATGGTTCGAATCGATTGAGAGTGTGTTCCGACACAGCGAGTGCCCCGATGCGAATAAGACAAATTTCGCCTCGAGCATGTTTAGAAAAACGGATCTTACATGGTGGGGTAGTGTTATGCACCTCCAAGGATCGGAAACGGCTATGGCTCTTCCATGGTCCGATCTCAAGGCACTCATGATGAAGAAGTTATGTCCCAAGCACGAACATCAAAAGCTCGAGGAGGAATTCTGGAACCTCAAGCAAGATAGTGGTGATAATGCCGCCTATTCACTTCGTTTCCACGAGCTGAGCATCCTCGTCCCTTACTTGGTTACCCCTACTGAACGTGAACTTGACAAATACATTGGGGGCCTACCAATGCAAATCCGGGACTCAGTAATGAGTAGCAAACCCGTGAACCTTAAGGACGCTATCACTCTAGCCGGTGCGCTATCGGAAAATCATGTCAAGGCGGGTACCCTAACCCTCAAGAAACCAAGTGAGAAAGCCAAGACCGAACCCGCACCGCAAGCCAAAGTTGAACCCGCACCACAAGCCATTAACTACTCAAACTTTTCCCGCCACAACAACAAAAAGAAACCCAAAACCAACCACCAAAACTATGTTGTTACCCAACCCCAACCTCAACAACAAACCCAAGCTCCCCCACAAACCTGAAAACCCTATATCGGTACCTCCCAGCTATGCAACAATTGTCAACTACACCACCCATCACACATGTCTTGTCGCCATTGTACCATTTGTAACCGATTGGGTCATCTCAACACTACATGCCGATCTGCACAACGAACCCAACCTAACCAACCAAGAACCACTCCCCAAAATTCCCAAAACCAATATGCACCATACCCACAAAACCAACCCCAACAACCTCGAGCTTGCTTTAACTGTGGTGATCCAAACCATTTCCGCAACAATTGCCACGCCTAGCCTTTGCTAACCAAGCCCACACCGTGACCGTTCCCTATTAACAAACCCAAGCCTACCAAGTCCAAACCTACCAACCCCAACTCCCCCAACTCAATGCACCACTCATCCAACCCATGCAATCCATCCAACCTATGCAAGCCATTCAAGCACCACCTCCTCCTCCCCCGCAAGCACCTCAAGTCAACCATGGTAATCAAGAACGAGCTTTTATGATGAAAGCAAATCAAGCTCAAGTGGAAAATGACGTTGTGAACGGTATGTTTTTGGTGAACCATCATTTGGCTTCTATTTTATTTTATACTGGTGCCGATAAAAGTTTTATTTCTTTGAAATTTGAATCTAAACTTGTTGTGCCTCGAACCAAGCTTTCCCGACCGTTTTCTTTTAAAGTCGCTAATGGAAATTCCATTATCATCAACTCTGTCGTCCGCGATTGTTCTCTCATTCTTTCCAATCATAAATTCTCCATCGATCTCATCCCGATGCAAATGGGAAGTTTCGATGTCATAGTAGGCATGGATTGGTTATCTTTAAACCGTGCCGAAGTCATTAGTTTCAATAAATTCATTCGCATTCCGCTCGTTAAAGGTAAAATACTTAAAGTTTTCGACAAAGCAACTTCTAGAAGGCTTAATCTCAAGTAGTGCTCCCAATCGTAGAAATACTTACGCCAAAAGTATGTTCCGTTTCTAGCTCTCGCGGTGACAAAAGACAAAAAAGGAAAAGAAAATCCAAGATATTTCTGTTGTTCGTGATTTCCTCGATGTCTTTCCCGATGATGTCACCGGTCTTATACCCGTTCGTCCGATCGAATTCCAAATCGATCGTGTGCCCAGCGCGATGCCCGTGGCCAAGATTCCTTATCGTTTAGCCCCGTCGGAAATGCAAGAATTATCAAACCAACTCGAAGAACTTTCCGATAAAGGTTTCATTCATCCAAGCTCTTCTTCTTGGGGCGCTCCCATTCTCTTCGTGAAAAATAAGGATGGTTCATTTCGTATGTGCATCGATTATAGAGAGCTTAATAAACTCACTACTAAAAATCGTTATCCTTTGCCACAAATCGACGATCTTTTTGACCAACTTCAAGGCGCAACGTGTTTCTCAAAAACGGTAACTTATAGCAAGGTGTCGTTAATGTATTCTTATTAATGGTAACTATAAATCCTAGTCTATTTGTCAACCCCTTATAGCAAGGTGTCGTTAACGTATTCTTATTAACAGTAAACATAACTTGTTTCGTTATCCAAATTATTTTATTTATTGTTTCGTATACAAGATTGTGGACATTTCTTATTATATACATATTGTTTCAAAACTATGAATTGCTCATAAACCTTTATGTTGATAAACTTTATTTTATGAAATGTTACAGGTTTGCATTTAGGTTGATATTGGGAGCTTGAAGAAAACGTCACAAATACCTTTAGGATATTAGCAAAATGAACAATATATTTATTTGCTATGTTTTGTTATGATCATCGTATGAACATGTTATGGGGCATCTTATGATTTTGTGGAATTAAATGAGTTGTTAAATATTGTCGCTTTAAATAGTGTCATGCGCTTATGGGCAATCCATCGCATCTCGGCATGTTTCGCCTCCTTTGGTCGGGGTGTGACAATCATTTAATCATATTTGTGGGTTGTCAATCTAGAAAGTGTCAGACTGGGAAACTGGGTATGACCTTAAACCTTACTAGTATTAATGGCGATAATTCACATACCTATGATGGAGTTTAATGTTTACTTTAGAGTTTGCTTGAGGGCAAGCAAAAGATAAGTGTGAGATGTGATGGTTAGTTAATTTGTATATATATTCTTGTTTAAATTCTGTAGTTTTATTGAGTTTATTATTAGAACATTGGTACTTCATACGTGCTTTTGTATTTCAGGTCATTGATCGTTAAAGATGTTAAATTGGAGACCTGTACATGCATGTAATGATATATCAGGAAGACCAGAGCATGATTTGAAGTCTTAGGAAGTGTTATTAGGATTCGGGAAGAGTATGGATGAGAAATCATAAGCTTATGCTAAAACTGAACAAGGTGGATTGACAAAACGCGACCAAGAACTAAAACGAGCATAAATGCTGGGCTAGAAAATGAGTTACGGGACCCATAATATATGAATTTTGGGTTTCTCGACGAGAGGAATCCAAATATGAGGTCTTATTAGGTCACGATACGCGATGAGATGGGCATATGTCCATCGCGTATTGCGATGGACATAAAAACGGGAAAAACCGGGTTTTGACCTATATCTTCTATTTTACGAACCTTATCAGTTATCATAACTTATAGCCATCTGGGGGACGACAAGGGGAGATTCCATGGGCCCCAGATCACCTCCAATCACCTCGGGGTTCATAGTTCATCAACCTGAATCAATAGACGAAGACTAATCGAAGATCATGAGCGGCTAATTCGTCACGAGTCATTCCCGGGATGTAGAGTATTGTGATTTTTTCAGTATTTTCTCATGTGTTAAAGAAAAAACTAATTGTGATTGTTTTTGATTAATCTATGAGTATTAATGTTTGGTATTGTTGTGCACTCAGTCGGTTTAGGTTTATTTCGATCAGAACGATTAGTTTGCCAGTTGCTATGAGAGTTGCTTATAGCGTTGTTTTGACTAGTTTGAATATGATGAAGAATACAATTGCCCTTAGTTGAGTCACACTGGCAGGGACTGTTTAATAACCAGTGTCGTGTGTTAGCGATTGTTGATGCCTAAGGTTTTCCTAGTTAGTCAATCTGATTTGATCTTTGACAATTAATCTGTTAAGTTAACATGGGATTACGGTGTTAGTTGCATGCTTAAAACCTAGGTGTGATTATGTTCTTTTTAATTGTTAAACTCGTTTAAGTGTTTGTTGCTTTCAAACAAAACCTGCTAGTGTGATCAGCACTCGACAAAACTTCATAAGTGTTTCTTTATAATTGTTTTACAAATATAATTAAATAAACGAACAAACGTATGACATTGACCACATGCTCCTCTGGATTCGATACCTGACTTACCTTGTTTAAAGGTAAAATTAGGTTTTTGCATGATCGATACGAAACAATCATCAAAATGTGTCCATCGCGTATCGCGACCTAAGAAGACCTCGTATTTGGATTTATCTCGTCGAGAAACCCAAAATTCATATATTATGGGTCCCATAACTCATTTTCTAGCCCAGGATATGCTCATTTTACTTCTTGGTCGTGTTTTGTCAACCCATCTTCTTTAGTTTTAGCATCAGCTTATGATTTCTCATCTATACTTTTCCCAAATCCTTCTATCGCCTCCTAAGACTTCAAATCATGTTCCGGTCTTCCCGAGATATCATTCCATGCTCGCATAGGTCTCCAATTTAGCATCTTTAACGATCAATGACCTGAAATACAAAAGCACATATGAAGTACCAATGTTCTAACAATAAACTCAATAAAACTACATAATTAAAACAAGAATATATATACAAATTAACAACCATCAGGATGGATTCTCTTTTCTTATTTCCTTAATATGGGATGACTTATCTTATAAAATCTTTTTATTTCCTTATTTTCTTTATATTTTCTTATTTAAATTTTCTTTCCATTACTTGTCTTTGATCCTTCAACTTTATTAAATGGTCAAATTTGGATCAAAATTTTAGGGATATTATAGTGTACCTGTCAAACAAGAAACATAATTTCATTGAGGCATTTACACAAACAGGTGGTCTGCATAATACTGATCATACACTTAGAACAAATTGATGAATTATGAGACTATCCAAGATGAGATTAAGTTTTCAACGCAGTGTTTAACAGATCTGGAGCGTGAAAAACAGAGAAATTGGAAGCAATTTAGGTATAATATATGAAGGTGAAAAGGGTAGCAACCAGTGCTCACATCCTACAACGTCCAAAAGCCGTTTAAGGAGAAGGGGCCCACCTCAATTTCATCATCTGTGCCCATCGTCCAGAAGCCGTGCCAGCCAACGACGCCCCTTGGAGGTGTTCCGCACTTCGGCGCCAAAAAGCAACCTCAACAGCGCCCTTAACGAAGTATCATGCATATTAATTTCATAGATCATCCCAAAAATAAAAATTAAATTTATTAATATTCCATTTAATTACAAAGAATTTAATTGTAAAAAAAATGATAAAAATTTTGTTTTCTTTCCTGTAGGTATTTAAAGTTGTACCGTTAACTCACCTTTCATATTCTTTGAATTATCAAATTAATTAATTAGTTATATTAAATGTATTTTTAAATAGTTTAAGTATTTTAATTTAATGTGAAAGATAGATAATGACGTGGAAAATGTAAGAATATTTGTAGGGTTGAAGGCGAAATTGAGGTTTTTGAAAAATTTGTAAGAATACGACGTGACAGCTGACTAGGCGCTAAGGGCGTCTAAAGGCTTCTTTATCATTAGAGATGGTTTTAAGTTTTTTTAAAAATTTGTTAGAATGTGATGTGACACTCGACTGGACACTAAAAGCACATAAGGGCTTCTTTAGTGTTGGAGGCAGTCTAATAACTAGTTTGGGCTCCTCACAATTTTTAATTCTAAACAATTATTTTTCGTTTTAGCATGTGCCACACATTAACACGATGGTTGGTTATTTAGCTCATAAGATGAGCTAAACGAATATCATAATAAAACTTGCGTTTTGTTTAGCAAACCAGTTTAACTTGTATTAGGTTTGGCTAAAAAATGGTTTAAACGGTTGAACCAATATGATTAACTAGTTTCCCTTATAACTTCATATAAATACAACTTAATTCCAAAAATTATCCAAAGTACATGATTAAAAAAAATAATAATTCAAAAGTTAACTCATAATAAAAAAAAACAATCACATGATGCTTGATGGCATATTTCGATGGCAGGCAGGGGCGGACCCACATAGTTTCCATCGGGGTCCCGGGACACCAAAGTTTTTCAAAAATTACTTAGAGACGATATATTAAATTTTGTAAGGACCCCATAAAAATTAATACTTGGAACCCATACTATTAAGGCTGAACTAGTCTAGTGGAAAATCTCTTGTTTTTTCTTCGAGAGGTTGCAGGTTCAAGCCTCACCATACCCAGTTTTTGTTGTTTTTTTAATATTCTAGTCAATATTAGTTATTTAGTTAGGTAATTTGTGTTTTTTCTTTAGTTTATCCCATATAACCATTATCACTTTAGTTTATCTCATATAACCATTATCACCATGCAACATATATAATGACAACATGAGTTTTACATATACTTAAATTATTTATTTTGTGTATGTATATTATAATTAATCATTTATTTGTGTAAGAGTTAGTTTTTCATGTCTTGGTTATTCATGTAAGACCATATATATATAGCTTACGCTTATGTTTTTCGGGTATGAATAAAAATGAATTAAAAGTGTATGTTCTATCTAGTTTCTAATCTATATTCTTTCTACTTACTCGCATCCGATGACACCATATTTTCGTGTTTTATTATGTTCCTCCTCTCGACCCGACCCGAATAACGACCGACCTAAAAATTTTGTAAACAGGAAAAATTGGGACCCCATTGACAAAAAATCCTGGGTCCGCCACTGATGGCAGGAACCTTTTAAGTCTTAATCACAATTTAAGAGACGACGGGAAGGATCGATCGCATGTATAGGAAAGGTCTTTTCATGTTTCACGCTATATTAAAAGTTTTAAATTGAATTGTTGGTTAATGTTGTAAAAAAAACAAAAAAGAAAATTCTTGCTCTAAAACTGATATTTCATGAAAAACAGGTGTTAAATGATCAAACCGACCACCCAATTTGCCGGGCTCAAAATTACCGGTTCCTTATCCTAAATTTGTTTGACTAGTTAGCATGTACTGTTTTTTTATATATTTGGTTTAGCATGTTGATTTATGTTTTGTTTGAATTTAGTAATTTCCATTAGAATTTCTACTTTTATTTCGGTTTAAACTTGTGTAGATAAATCACGTACATCGTAGAGAGATTAGCATTTTGTCCTGATGCATGTACTCGTGCCCGTACTATACTCGTACATGTACCTGTACCAGTACCGATTTAGCCTATTCGGTACATGTATTGGTACTCATTTTAGTTGAATCTCGGTACAAGTACAAGCGGATACAGGTATGAGTATGTTTGATATTTTGTACATTGTTTGGAATATATATAGGGGTTTAAATGTGACTCTTCATATCTAATATATAAAATAATTCTCCAACATGTTATTATTGAACAAGTACCAAATGCTTCTTCAATATTAAATAATAAAACATCCAATACTCAAACCAACAAACAAATCACTTAAAGTCGACGACTGAATTAGGGTTCTTCAATACTATCTTATCAATAATTAGGCGACCAATTTGGTACCCGTCACGTACCTGTGCATGTACCGATACTCAAACTAATTCAGGTTTTTTGTTACTCGTACTGGTATCGGTTTCAAGATCATCAAAGATTTGGAAATAAAAAAGCAAAGTGACACAAAGAGAGTACCGTACTGAAATACATGTACCAGTACGGCAATACCCATACCAATCTCATCCCTACTATCGTATGCTTCTTATTTGGTAATAATATTTTATTTTCTTAAAATAATCATTTAGATCCTACTAAGCCACAAATAAGGGTGTCCAAAATAACTGAACCCGATTAATCTGACCCCACTTGAATTTAATAAGCTAATTAGGATCGGGTTAAATATGGTCAAAAAGTATTAACTAGGTTATTCCGGTTAAATTGTTAATAGGGTGGGGTTCAGGTTCATTTTTGAAAAAAAGTCAGGTTTTGGGTTAACTTGAATAACCCATTAGTGGTGATACTTAACTTCAAATACGATGATGAAAACGTGAAATAATGATGTGTTGCAAAACACACAACGTTTTATCCCGTTTTTGTGTTGTTTTGTGCGTAAACCATTAACGAATATAACTTGTTCTTGCAAGAATTTAAATGTTTGTGTATGTGATAGGTCCCATGTTAAAGAGAGCAAAAAAAACCAGTTTATGGAAGAAGAAATCAAATCAAACGGGATTCGGATGAAGCCGGTATGCGCGTTTGAAGATAAGCGAGTCAGAAAACGAAAAAACCAGCCAAATGACCTGGCCACGCCACACGAACACCTAGGCCTTGGTGGTCACGTGAATCGGCTCCCTAGGGCCATTCCAAGGCTGCCCAAATCCATCACCACGTCTATTTTTTTCATATATGGGCTTGTAGGCTAGTTTTGGACGTAGTTTGGCTTGTTTATCAAGTTTAATGATATATTTAAGAACCCTAAACCCTGTGAACGAAAATATACTTCATTCCAGCCGTCCAAGATCAGTTCTAGATAAATACCAAGAAGGAGGAGCTTCCGGATCGGAGTTTCATCAACCGGTTGTCGTTTTGCTTGTTTTAACGTTTGTGAGTTCGTTTTTGAGTTTTAGACTTTGAAACAAGTTCCAATCAATTTGTAATGGATACTTTGAGCTTAATTATGATTATTATCTGCTATTCATTCATTATGGTTGGCTAAACTTGTTTGAATCGCCTAGGTTTGATGTTCAACGGTTTATATTAACTAGTTTAGGGTGATTAACAAGTGGTTGATTGTTTTTCTATTGTAAAGTTCATATTTTGTGATATTATTCCATGTATACCCGCTTCCGTAGACGTATCTCAGGTTGTGTGATTGATTATTGCATGAATTAGTTTCGTGTAGGCGCTAATTGCATGTTTCGGTTAGTACTTTGTGTGTTAATTGATTGTGGTAGGCATGCCATTAGGGTTTGTGTTCCTTGGATCATTAAAGTCAGTAGGTTCACCACCTTTGAGTTGGAACAAAACCTTAGGTGTCGGCTTATCTTGCTGGTTTAGTTGATTTGGTTAGTCGTTGCGAGATCACGTGCGGTTTTCCAGCTTTTGACTAGGTTAGTTTGTAAGTTGAATTATTTTGTCTTTAATATTGAATTAACCCTCTTCTCCTAGGTTTGTAATTAGCTCGAGCCTTAGTGAGAACTGTAACTTAGACATGGACCAAGTGATAAGTTATTAGGGTACGTAGATAAACAACCACGAATTAAAAGTTATCTAGACGTTGTTAGGGTTTTCTGGTAAAGCTGACCGTAGGGACCCAGTTGCCTTGACCTCACCTATGTTAGCCTATCTTTAAAACCCTGGTTTCAACCACATGTTAGCACCCGTGTCATCTTATAGCCGTTAAGTCATCCTACCTAGGTGATTCGATTTCTTATTATCGTTAGTTACGTTTAGTTTCACCATTAGTTAAGTTAAGTTAGTTAAGTTTAGCTAGTTTAAATAATTAAGATAAATAAATATATTATTTAGGCATGACTTATATTAGGGTTAATTATCTGAGCCGTTCTCACGTGTCTTTGTGTTCGACATCCGGACTTCCAATAGACTGTGCTGCTACGCGATCGATACACTTGCCGTTTGTGTGAAGCTTAGTTAAGATTGTTTGGTTTTATAAATTTAAGACTTAGTGTTGAATTGCGAAGAACTAGTTATTAATATTTATATATAGTTTTTCGCACATCAAATAAGCACTAAGAAGTCAATACTGTAAGTTTATAAAGGAGTTAATTATTTTGTTTGTTCATGAATCGTTCGCCGAAAGTTCGTTTATATCGTGTTCATTTAATTAAACGAACAAACATGAACACATGTTTAAACTCATTCATCTATGTTCGTGAACGTTCATTTATGATCGTTCATTTAAGTTTGTTTACGTTCGTTCGTGTTCATCTACATATTAATAGAAATTATTAAATATTATTTGCATTAGAAATTATATTACCATGATATGTTTTATATTTGTTTGTTTGTGTTTATCAAAAGTGTTCATTTATGTCCGTTTTTATGTATGTTTTTGTTCGTTAATGTGTACACATGTGTTTCTTCATGTTTGTTTACTTATGTTTGCTTACATTTGTGAACTATTCATGTAGATTTTAAATAAACGAACATAAATGAACATGAGCATGCTCATTTTTTAACTAACGAACATGAACACAAATATTTTTTCGATTAAGTGTTTGTGTTCGTTTAAAGTTAATGAACGAACATGAACATGCGTATATGTATTCATAAGACAATAACTTGTAAAAGAATTGAAAATTGTGTGGAATGAAAAATTTTACAGTCTATAAGTTACAAACAAAAAAATCAACTTACAATTATAAAGTAACATGGTTAACCCGATTAACCCGACCCGACTAACCCGAACTATAATAGGGTCATGTTACCGGTTAGATAATTTTTTTAAGAAAAACCCGACATGATTAACTCGAAACTCGATCGGGTTGACCTGATGGACACCCCTAGCCACAAACAATAAATCCAGTAATGAACATTGGTGTAGTAATCAATTAATATCTTTATGGAAATATAAAAAGAAATTACACCTGTAGCTATATTAGGTATGATTATTGGATGATACTAGGGAAATTTGCCGCGTTCATATATTTGTACTAAAATTGTTATGGTCCTACAAGATGTAACTATTAATTGGAAATATGGGTTCCAATCATAGTCGGTTTTTAGTGGTACCAAAATCATTTCAAACACCAAATTTTTAGCTATGACCGGTATTGTATGTAGTCAAGTTTCGGTATTGTACAAGATATTACTTGTATGGTTTGTGGAGTTTGAATACTAGTACCAACCTACCATGCTAGAAATTAATTGGATTTATGAGCACTGATTGGCTAGGCATATGCATATTGTGTGGGTATGATCTGTTGGGTTCCGGTGGTGATCAGTCAACGGTTTAACAATTAAACCCGGTTTTAATTGGTTTCATAGTTATTAATCAAATTAATAATAAACAAGAAAACACAGCGGAATATTAAATCGAGTAATCACCAAAAACGGAACCGTACAGGATCCGGTTACATACGATACGAGTACGAGTAAAACAACCAAAGTAAATAAATAATATACATGACACTATTTAAGTTTTACCTCGGTTAATAAATAACCGGTTGAGACACCGAGAGCTACCGGACAACGCTAGGTGACCAAACGAGATGAACCAACAATGGTGGCGGTGCACGAGTGGACCGACAACGAGGATGACATGACCAACGTGGACAGCGGGGCTGCAGCTCGGCTGGGCTGCGGCTGCGGCTGCGGCTGGCTGTCCGGTGGCTGGCTGTCCAGCGGCGGTGAGAGGAGCCGAGAGGGAGAGGGAGGAGATGGTGGCTAGGGTTTATTTTCTCTTGAATAATATTCATCCCTAATGACATATTAACTAGCTTAAATAACTAGTTAATCATGTCGGACCACCAAGCCCATATTAAGCCCAATCTTATTAAAGGTCCATATCTCGTTTATTAGTCGTTACCGGTTAACTAGTGTAAGCGGTCCACGTCCGTTACCCAAGGTGTAACTCTTACGGGTCATAACCCGGTCGGCCGCGTTGACTTAAGCGGACCGGTCCATATTTCCAACATGATCAAGCACCCAACCATGCAGGGGAGGCTCGGAGGGTGTGCAAGCCGCACCATCGGCCGGGACACAAAAGGTTCGGGGCACAAATTTTTTTATACATATTACATATATATATATATATATATATATATATGTTTTTTTGTGTTAAAAATAAGGTTATTTGTAATGGTTTATGAGATAGGTACATGCTCAGAATGGTTTTTGCTTATAATGAACCGGTCAATAAAAATATTATCCATGTACGCTAGCGAATACAAAATTTTCGTTAAGGCATATGGGCCTTTTTATTTTTGCTCGGCCGAGGTATTTAAATTCTCGAAGACGGCCCTGCAACCATGCTATACTCAAATTGCTGGTATGTGGGGTGGCCATGAGCGGCATAGGTGTGGATTGTGGTTGCCGTCGTACTCGTGATTAGAGAGTGGTGTGTGGGTCGATGTTTGTATTTAAGAATTAAGGAAGACTAAAGCATGATTTTTAGTCGATCACTTTACATGAGTTAACAATTTAAAAGTTGGTTGATCGTGATAATAACAATGATATTTGACAGCAATATTTTTTCAATTGCAATAATAATTTGTATCTGAATCAACTTTATAATGTTTTGATCGGTGAGTGTAGCATTGTTTGTTTATGCGTGTTTATAACTTTCTATATCCTTATGTCTCGTTTTGAATCATGTTGTATATGAGTCAGAAAGTTGCATATCTTATTATCTTACCTAAAAATATATTTTTTAGTAGATGAGAGGGTTAGGTGAAGGGTACTATGGTAAGTTACTTAAAGGAGGAAGAATTGTATTTAGGGCCATAATATCATAATATAATGATTGTCAAGTCAATTGATTGTTTGGTTTGTGTCAAGTGCCTACCTACCCCCTTGGCTGCTTTTTTTCGTTTTCTTCTTCCTTTTTTTAACGACGTTTAGATAACCGGTGGATTACTGACTTATAGGGTCGGTCTGTGGGTCAGTAAAAATAAGTTAGGGCTTTAAGACCTCTAAATTTAAAAAAAACATTATATACATATATGATATATTATAATGGATAAAGTAAATTTAAAGTAATGTATCGGTGCAGTAGTAAGCTTGGTTGTTTTTAAAGTATAAGTTATGAGGTCAAAATTTTTAGTAAGCAAACCTTTTTTTATTAACACTTGTCATAAAAAGGCTTCAAAATCTTATTTTGATTTGTAGTAAGCAAGCGTTTTTTCTTTAACACTTGTCATAAAAAGACCTCAAAAATTTATTTTGATTTAGGCCCCACATTCATTTAGCCGGCTTTGCTGACTTATCCGATCATTTTCATTCCATCCTTAAGAAATGACCGCCATAAGTGAAAAAATTACCTAACCTGACCTAAAACCTCTATATTCTTTTGTCTTTCATGCAACTTGAACTTAAAAACTTTCCCTACTTAAATATGAAGTCTTTGAACGTCTCTATTCAACCACTTGAGTGGGATCATTGGTTGCTATTTTCCCTTTTCTGCGTTTATGATTACAAACACTAGTGATACATTCTAATATATTATAATTTTATTTGTATTATATTGATATCAAAGATACGAATAATTTAATTTGTTTTATTTAAACATTATTAGGTAGGTGGTTTGTGTATATGCTGTACAAGACTACAAGGTGTGTAAGCTTGACACAACGAGATCTGCTTGTTATTAAATTAAAAAAAGGAAAATTGGATTTTAATAATCTCAACTTAATGCATTTGGCCGATAATAATCTCAACTTTGAAAATAGCTGTTACTGGTCCCAACTTTCACCATATTTGTTTTCATTGGACCACCGTTAAAAAAAACTTAACGGCTTTAAGTTTTTTCGAAATTTCAAATTTATATTTTAGGGCTTTTAATCGAAATGAGGATACGAGTCGATTAATGTAAAACTTACCTCCAAATGGTGGTCCAAACTAAAGGATGCTTCAATTCCGGTGTTTAAACTTTTAATTAACAAAAATCAAGATGTTTGAAGCGCCATTTCAAGTTAAGTCTAACATCAATCGATTCACATTCTCATTCCGATCAAAAGTCCTAAAAAATCAATTTGAAATTTGGAAAAAACTTAACGTCGTTAAGTTTTTTTAACGGAGGTTCAATGAAAACAAATAGTGTGAAAGTTGGGGATCAGTAACAGCTATTTTCAAAGTTGGGATTATTATCGGCCAACTGCATTAAGTTGGGATTATTACAATCCAATTTTTCTTAAAAAAATATATACATATATAATGTAGTATTGGATTTAATTACATAAAAGCTGGTCCATGTAACCAAAAGGCAAAACGATAGCATGTCTGAAAACATTTCATATCCTATGTTTTACATTGATTGCACTTAAACTTGGTTGGTGAAACCACATTGAAGCCAAGGCTAAGGTCCTCATTCAAGTCTGCCTGCACATCTATCACCTACAAAAAGGTATGGCCATATTGATCACTCTTCCAATTTAAAGTTAAAAATATCAATGTTTTTCATAATTTTAATATGTTAAAGATTTTTAAAAATGTTATAAATTAATTATGTTTTAACGAACAAAATTGCACGTAACTAGTTTTTTTC
This sequence comes from Bidens hawaiensis, assembly GCF_021521415.1. NCBI lineage: Eukaryota > Viridiplantae > Streptophyta > Magnoliopsida > Asterales > Asteraceae > Bidens > Bidens hawaiensis. Next base: position 133,817 of record NW_027493409.1, on the reverse strand, counting down.
TTTTCTCTTAATATCCATACGTAATTAGCAAAGGTAAAAAATAATCTTGTTTGGTAACGTTCTAACAATTGTCATAAAGACATCAACATGACAACATTGAACAAACCATGGGGGTCCCCATTACCATTATACACCAAAATCAAACTTACTTGTCGTTAAGACAACCCTTCGACCAACACCTTTTAAAGAAATAAAAGCCCCCAACTCTATCTTAGGATTGATATTCTTTTTTATAAAATTGTTAACTTTTGAAACAAAAAAAATAACATATTTGTTTCCAAAAACAACCATTGAACGGAAAAATGGAAAAATGACACAATTTGATCACTAGAACGAGCATGTACTAACTTTCTAGTAACAAATATTATGTTAGGTAACGGATGTATATAATTTATTTACAAGTATCTACGAGATTGTTTGGTCAAACTTAAATATAAAGTTGAAGTAAGAATAAGAAAATGTCAAACTCACATTTGTAAATATCATTTGAATTCTCAAAACTGTATTCAGCTAAAATATTTTTTTCCGTTTAATTGAGAATGTCGAGGTGTCTAGCAAATCAATCGTCGTTTATAATTTCTTTTCATATTTAAGTTTTATGTTTATAAAGTGTTTAATTAATGTGGTAACAATCATTAACTGAATACAATCTAGCATGGTATTTTCTTTTGTTTTTTCTTACGACAAACTAACATACTTGTACTCGTACATGCTTCTATAAACCACATATATCTAAATCTTATAGAATGTGAACCTTTAATCTCTAAGAAACAGTAGGTACACTTTACCATCCACGTCATGTCACTTGAGAACATCTAGCATAGTGTTTAAAAATATTAGGTGATATAATAATTTTCTTAATTCTTTTGTATTCTTCAAGTTTGCACTTACTTTAATTTTAAATGTTTCTTAATTGTTCTTAACAATAAACTATTAATAACGGTATAGTTTTTAGATGATCTCCATTGTTGATTATAATATGATTTAGCATGTGACCCTCGAATCAAATTGTAACTCGTTACAGAGAAAGGGTCCATACGGTACAGTCAGTTCTTTTATAATTAAATATGAAAGATAATAGATATTTAATAAATTAATAGCAAGTAGAAACATAAATTCGTTATTTTAAAATCTTGAACATTTCATTATTGGTGCACACTCCGCAGCGCGTACTTTTCTATGTTAATGACTAGAATCGCACGTGACTTCAGAGATGCGACAATTGACAATAATATGTCATGTTTAAAACATTAAAAAAACATGTTTTTAAGTCATAAAATGCTTTTTGGTCCTTGTTATAAGAAAATTTGACTTTTTATGAGTTTATGTAAAGTCATATTTTTCTTAAATCGTTCGTGATGGATGACTGGAGACTGCTATGTTGTTTAGATAACAATGACATGGACAAGGGAAGCTAAGGCATACGTCTTCTCATGGTGAGAAGTTCGTCTCCACGTACTATGCTTGGAGGGGAGGGAGTGAGTGAGTGAGGGAGAAGGTAAAGCCTGTGATTGTGACAGATATAACTTTATAAATGGCGCCAAAAACGATAGATTGGGTCTAACTTTGATTGGGTCACTAAATTTGGGTCTGGTATAACTCCTAGTTGGAGAATAATTAAGATAAGCAAAGAAGTTTGTTTCAACAAATTCACTAATCATATTAACTTGGTAAATATCAAGAAATAAAACTAAACAATAAATAGTTCACTTTACATGCAAAGCTCCATGTAGATTGTGGGTTTCTATTCTAGAATAGTGCAGTGGCGATGGCCCATAGTTAATGAGAAGTCAAAATCAAATTAATTAAGTTTTTCTTCTGCTTAGGCTTCCATTAATATAGGCTCAACATGACAACGGGGGCCCAAATTGGGCTGGAACTTAAAATGAAAATAATAATGGTTTTGCTAGTCCATTGGGCCTATGAGGCCTCTTTCCCTTACTAATAAGGTGAATCTACTGCTGGTCTGTAAGACTGTAAGGGTTATTGCGATTGGTTGATGTGCAAGTGAAAATACACCCATTTGAGTTTATAGATTTAGAAAATATTAATAATATTATGCGACTCGACCCGATTTAATCTGAATAAAAACAATTATATTAAGCGATATAACTAACCCACAAAATTTCCGACCGATTATTTTCTGGGGTTGTCAGCTGTCGCTATGCACGAGAGGTTGCCTGTGAGCTCTCGGGAGTAGAGGTGCACAAACCGGTTTATAACTCAAAACCAGTTCGGGTTAAAACCGGTTCGGCTTGGTCAACAAAGTCAAAACCGGTTTATGATCGGTTTCGGTACGGGTTGAAACCGGTTTCTTACCATGTTACGATCGGTTTCGGTTCGGGTTTTGACCGGTTTCGGTTTGGTTAACCGGTTTGAAACCGGTTTTGGTGGAGAAAACTACAAACCGGTTCCAACCCATCGGTTTCAATCGGTTCCAAACCGGCTTCTACATAATCGGTTTCAAACCGGTTCAGTTTCGGTTCGATTTTCAGGTCGGTTCAGTTAACCAGTTTGTTTGCTCATCTCTACTCGGGAGGAGGTATAACACATGAAAGTTTGCCAAATAAGAGTTGTATTTTCAGTTGTTTTATGGCTTTTAAGACACATCGATTATTACAAATATATATTATCTAATTAGTATAATCAGAAAGTTTGGTGTCACAAAGAAGTTGTACTAAGCCTTTTGTATATAAGATATATTTATTAAAGGTAATCACCAACTAACTCATTGGAAGCATGGCTTGTGTGGGTTTCTTTAAATCATTGTGTGTGTAGTGGGCACCCTTAACAGGGTTCGAACTCCCCCTATAGAAATGGGGAATGCTTTTTGAATTTTTTTTTTTTGTGTTGTATGAAAATAAAGTGATAGAATTGAATAACATAAAATTCTTGTAAGTTTTTTTGTTTTGTCTTTTTTTTTGCAGTACACCGATCAAATGTTAATTTTGTTTTTTAGTCCTGGTATCGTAACAAACGTGATAAAAAATGACATATTTCACGCTAAGTCACCGCACTTTGTTTTAGTAGTTCCGATACCGTAACAAACGTATCAGAAACCAACCAAATGTCATATTTGATTTTTGTTTTGTTGTGTTTTAGTTCTGACATCAACAAACGTGACAGAGACCGACCAAATTTGCAAAGACTCAACGCCAGGGAATGACAACGCTCAAGTTTACAAATGCCCGAGTTTTACCGTCCGACGCCACCTCATTGGCCTACCTCAATTTTTTGTTTTTATTTTTTGTTTTAGTTCTAATATCATAACGCATGTAACCGAAACTGACCGAAATCGCGTCGAATTACTGCTTCAATGTCTGGGACCGATAATACTTGAGTTTTACCATCGCACGAGTTTTACTGACCTGTCCCGGCGCGTTGCGCCGGGTGAAAACACTAGTTTTTGTATAATTTTGGTGGGATAAGAAGATGATTAAGGTGCGAAATAGAAGATCATAGGTTCAAATCCTATTTATATAATTTACAAATCTTAAAATACTTTTTATGACTAAAATTACGTATTATGCTTAACAATGAAAAATGACAAGTTACAACTATAATTCATAAATGTATTTTTGTATATAACATTTGATGTTCGATTGGTAAGTTTACCATCTTTATATAAAATTAGTGTTTTACCCAGCGCGTTGTGTCGGGGCAAATTAGTAAAACACAAGAGTTGTTGGTCCCAAACGTTAAGGCGGATAGTCGACACGAATTCGGTCGGGTTCGGTTATGTGTGTTATTGTACCAGTTTAAATCCAAAAATAAAACGAAAAAAAATTATAAAAGACCAATGTGGTGGAGTCGGTCGGTAAAACTCAAGCGTTGGTAAAACCTGACCATTGTCGATCCCAGGTGTTGAAGTGGTGAGTCCACATAAATTCATTCGGTTGTCGTCACATTCGTTATGGTACCAAAACCAAGACAAAAAAAATCGGCATTCAGCCGGTTTTCATAGCATCCGTTACAGTACTGGAACTATAACAAAATGCAATAATTCGAGGCGAATTTGGTTGGTTTCCATAACGTTCGTTGTGGTACCAGAACTAAAATAAAAACGAAATTAGCATTTGGTCGATTTTAGTTATGCTCATTAATCATTATGGACCAGAACTAAACCAAACCAAAAAAAAATGTCTAGTATCTATAAAATGACGCCAAATGACCCAATGGAATCCTTAGGACACCAAAACTCTTATTATAATAATAACAATAATAATAATAATTAATATTATTAATTTTAGACCATATATACTTTTAACTTCTCTATATACAACATATTGTTCAAGCAAGTGTTCACTCATAACTTTTATATTATAAAAAAAGAGATAAAAATCAAGAATACAAGCATATACTTTATGTCTGCAACTTACATAAAAGTGATATAATCTACACTAGTTTTGAGGAAAAAAACATATAAAATGTGTAGGTTTACATTTTTGTATATGTTTATCTTTTTATTAATATTAATGCACACGTGTGTAAGATATATTTATATTCCATGTAGCTTTTACATGTGTAGATGCTAAATTACATGTGTAGATTGCATGATGTTGTGTAGATTATATGTGTTCTTATGTTTAAAACAAATGCATGTTATATGTTTTTGTATAGGACTGTAGGTTGTATATTTGTTGTAAAATTATATACAATCATGCGCAAGATATTTTATTTTGTATTATTTATCACATGTAAGTATATGCTAGTTTATGTAGGTCTATTAAGTGAGAAAAAATATGTATTGGCTATGAAGAAAATTACATGTTAATGGATATTTATATATTGAGTTAAAAAAAAATTTGTGTAACATGAAAAATTAAGAAAAGAGGGCTGAAGAGGGGGGGGGGGGGGGGGGGGGAGGGATAAGTTATAAAAATAGATGAATTCTTTAATGTTAATTGGAAAAATAAATTAATAGTTTTATTAGTTGTATTAATTAAATAGTTATCTGATTTATTGCTACAACCAAACCATTTTCATTTATTTTACAATCATTTAAGATTTCAAATTAAATTAGTGGTTCATGTTGATTTTTCACTTGACTAAATGATTCATATATATATATATATATATATATATATATATATATATATATATATACATATATTATAATATATATAATATATAATATATATATATACATATATTATATATATATATATATATATATATATATATAAATCATTTAAGATTTCATATATAATATATACATATATATATATACATATATATATATATATATTATAATATATATATATATATATATATTATAAAGTTCATAAAAATGATAGGCTCATTTAAGCTCACAAGCCAGCTTGAGCTTGATAGGTAAAGCTTGGGCTCGGGCTCGTTTATTATATGAGCTTACTTTTAGGTTCGAGATCAAACTCGCTTAGGCTTGGCTCGATCGAACTTTTTTAAAAACCGATTTCGAGTATCTCACGAGCAACTTGGGTCATTAATAGTTTTCATTGAGCCCAATAGCCTATACAGTGATGAAAATAGGGTGGGGGGGGGGGGGGGGAGGCCAATAACCTACATTAATAATCATAAGCCCAAATGCCCATTAAACTTTAGCGCGTTAGTTTGTCTTTTCTAAGTATACCACTCTAATCTATTGCCAAAAATACAAGAAAGTTAAGAAAAAAACATTGGATAAATACAAATTGCTAAAACTTGAGTCTTCGGACTGCTAGTTCTAAACAATATAATTAAGGAATTAATATTGACTTAGAGTCAGCAGATGTTCAAATCAACTAGTTTTAGTTTGAACCGTTCAATTAACATCATTTAATATGTTTCTATTTTTGGGTTACATCAACGAGGACAAAAGAAATCCTTTAATACATACAAATTGACCAAGACATTGGGTTCATGGGTTGATATAGACATCCAGTGTGAGGCCACCTAGCTACTTCAGTTCTCATCCTAAACTTGTCTTTAAATATCAGATTAGATCAAACACATTTTCACACAACACAGCTAATGGCAAAGGGTTGTCGAAAGTTCTTGAATCTTGCTATATTTATTTCTTTGGTCTTAGCGTTGGTATGGCTCAAAGCTACAGTTGTCACTTCCTTTGGCTATCAACTTGTAGTAGCAGAAGAAGTTGTTGATCCTAAGTGCATTAGTAAGGAGAGGAATGCTCTTCTCCACTTCAAATCATGCGTTTGTCGAAACCCTATTGATTGTCTCTCTACATGGAAAACAGAAGACGAAACAACTAATGATTGTTGTAAATGGGAAGGAGTCACATGCAATGAACACACAGGTCATGTCACAAGCCTTGAATTAGGCCATAGAGTACTTAAAGGTAAGATTAGTCCTGCATTGCTTAACTTAAGCTACTTGAATCATCTTGATCTTTCCTCAAATTCTTTTCATGGAACTATTCCTACGTTTATTGGTTCTGGTTCGTTAACCAATTTAAGGTGCCTTGACCTTTCCCACAATTCATTCCATGGAACGATACCCGGGTCCATTGGTTCCTTGGCCGAATTAAGATACCTCGACTAATCCCAGAATCCTCTTTTATATGGAACCATTCCTCCAGAACTTGGAAACCTCACAAACTTGCAAACACTTTCACTTAGATCTCTCACCAGCTGTAAAATTGAAAATCTAGATTGGATGTATCATTTGTCTCAGTTGAAGGACCTTCATATGGATGGTGTTTCTTTGGCAAAACAGATAATTGGGTAAATGTGATTTTAAGTCTTAAAAAATTAAATTTTTTATCTTTAGATGGATGTGAGCTCTGGCAAGTCATGCATCCATATTCTTATTCATACGCTAACTCTTCATCGTCATCTATTGTTACCCTTGCTCTCGGAAACAACGATCTCAACTCATCCATGTATCATTGGTTTTTCTTGTTAGCTAGCAATAGGCTTGAAATTCTTGATCTCTCTGGCAACAATTTACATCAGATCCCCAAATATTTTGGAAATCTTTGTAGTTTGACAAGTTTTTATTTTGAAAACAACCAAGTGCCTATCAAATTTAATGATTTCCTGAAAAATATGTGTGGATGCACATCAATTACATTACAAGGGTTGTATGCTACAAGCTCTCAATTAACAGGCTCATTATCCGATGATATCAAAAAAATTTCATCCCTAGGAATTTTGAACCTGAATAATAATACGTTAAAAGGAACCGTAAGTGATAAGGTGTGGCTACTACCAAATCTTGAAAATTTAGACGTTTCTTTCAATTCTCTTAGTGGTGCAATCTCCGAAAACATTGGAAAGACAAAGCTTCTTGTTATAGATCTTTCAAACAACAACGTTGAAGGAGTTCCTTTTGATGCTCACCTGTCAAACCTTTCCAGTACAAAAGAGATCTACTTGAGCTCGTGCAACCTAGGGCCTCTTTTCCCAAAATGGATTCAGACAATAAAAAATCTTAGTGCTCTTAATATTGCTAATACCGGAATTTCAGACATAATTCCTATTGAGTTTTGGAACAAATGGCCTTCTCAATTGAGATATTTGAATATCTCTTCCAACAACATTACTGGAAAAGTAACGAACTTGTTATCAAACTTTGATTCTGGAATGATCACGATGATAGATTTGAGTTCCAACAACTTCTATGGTGTTATACTCAATGTTTTCTCATCTTTGACATGGTTAGACCTTTCCAAAAACAAATTATATGGAGGAATTTTCTTTTTATGTCAAATAGGAGATAACTCTAACCTTTCTTGATCTATCACACAACCCATTCACCGGACATATTCCAAATTGTTTGTGGCATTTCAAAGAGCTAAAAGTTCTTAATCTACAACAAAACAACCTGTATGGAAGGCTTGCTGCGTCTATTGAGTATTTGATCAATATCAAGGTTTTGAATTTGTCCAACAACAACTTCTCAGGAGAACTGCCCTTGTCTTTAAAAAATTGCTCTAGCTTAACTTTTTTGGATTTGGGGTGCAACAAGTTTTCTAGTAATGTGCCTAATTGGATTGGGGAAAAGTTATCAGGGTTGTATGTTCTTATCCTAACATCATATAAGTTCATTGGAGCCATCCCTTTACAATTATGTCAATTAGTTAATCTACAAATTCTAGACTTGTCAATGAACAACCTTTACGGAACCATCCCCTCATGCCTTAATAATCTCTCTATGATGGTTCAAGATGGATTCTCACGTAACCAAAATGAGCACTTTTTCAACTGGGTTACCGCTTTTAGTTACCAACCCAAGTATCTTGATCGTGCATTAATCATATGGCAAGGAAGTGTACGTGAACCTACTAGCACGCTAAAATTGGTAAAGATCATTGATTTATCAAGCAACAATCTTACAGGACAAATTCCATATGAACTTACAATTCTCTATGAACTTACTGCATTAAATGTATCAAACAATGCTCTTTTTGGGGAGATTCCACCGAAAATTGGTCAAATGAAAAGTCTTCAACATTTAGATATATCCAAAATAATCTTTCAGGACAGTTGCCATCGAGCATGTCGCAATTGAGTTTTTTAAATTATCTAAACGTCTCATATAATGAGTTGTCGGGAAGAATTCCATCTGGCATTCAACTCCAGTCCTTTCAATTTTCAACATACATGAGAAATGCAGGAATTTGTGGACCTCCACTAACCAAAGATTGCCCCGGAGATAAAGACTCAGATGCACCACCCCTAGTTGGTCAGAGTACGGGTGAAGGTGAAGACATAGATGAACTCGAAAGATGGTTTTATGTTGGTGGGGCAAGTGGCTTTGTAGCTGGATTTTGGATGGCATGTGGTTTTTTACTTCTCAATCGCCGTGGGAGGTATGTTTTTTTTCACTTTCTTGATAGCTTAAAAGATTGGATTTATGTAAAAGTGGTGGTGTTCATTGCAAAATTGCAAAGGTACGTTTGCGCATCCATAGCTTTCTTGTTGTGTTTTGTGCTTCTTTTGTTATTTGTTTTCTAAGATTTTCTTATACATACTTGAACTAGTTATTTTTATTCGGAGTTGTCTTTTATACTTCTATGTATTTTGAACTACTTATTGCCTTATTGGTGTTGCGTAGATGGAGTTACCTTCCTGGTAATGGGTAACTAAGGTAGGAACTTTGGCCCCAAACAAATGGAAACTAACATTTGGTTGAAATTAAAGATTAAACCATGGTTCAACTAACATGGTTAATAAATATGCTCATATTATATGTTCGGGAAAAAAAATATGTTGTACACTAAAGTAAAGGTCCGCGTGAACAATGTATTCATAATTCTTTATTTTTTAGTATTAATTTTGTTTATTTGATAAGTTACGTTTAGCTTTTTTAGAAAAAGTTGAATAGGTGGGTGTGTTTATTTTCTTTTCTTCTTCTCATTCCGGTAAATTTTGATCAAATGGCGATGTATTCAAAAAAATTTATTTGTTAGTGTAATCTATATGAGTGATGGTTGTTAGGATTAAACGCACACACGAACCGAACACGAACACGAAAGCAATAACGAACACAAGGATTTAACGTGGTTCGGTCTAAACTTACCTACGTCCATGGGTGGCAACTAGGTATATCTTTATTGAGTGACAACGATTACAAGTACATAACAATCATATATATAGAGATGCGACTATGGTTAGTATCTTATTAAACAAGAAATCCAAACCGGGCCGGGCCTGCCGTTTGGACTTCAAATAATAAATCGGGCCTACACCGAAAGGCCTACGAAACCCAACAAACTCCCACTCGGAGGCCTTGAGTACTCTCGTCTGCACTCTTGGTTGTACTTCTGTAATATAAACATTAACCATCTTCTAGTTGCCACCGCCTTCTCATCAATTAACCTGAAGGCTCGTTGAAGCTCCCCGGAGCTCCTACACGTCAGTCACGGCTAAAACTGCCCCTGACCTGTTCTCTGTCACTACCGGCTCCCACTGAAACAAACTACCGGATCCTGAGATACCCTGAGAACAAACACTTTCCATATTCAGCAATTAATTCATTGGAGAGACTTTAACAGCTGGAATACTGGTTTTCTTAATCCACTATCGACCTGGAACTGTAACTGAAACACGACCTGTGCTCCCACTGTCACGATGTCCTCTGCCTGATTTAACATTCCTAGCTCGTTCATCCTGAATCTTCACTTTGGCTCTGGGTTTGTTACTTGCAAAATGAACCTTCTTCTGCCCACGAGATTCTGTGAACCGGACTTTGTCTTTCACCAAAACTGGATCCACTCCTTTCGGTAACATATCGACCATATACAACGAACCCATTTTCTTGCCACGAGCAACAACGAGATTCCCTTTGACTACTTTCCACTGCCCATTCCCGAACTTAACATCGTAACCCTTGTCATCCAACTGCCCAACTGAAATCAAACTTTTCTTCAAACTTGGAATAACCTTTAACATCTTTCAAAGTCCAAGAAGTACCGGCTGAAGTTATCAAATCAACATATCCCATACACGTAACCTCTAGAATATCATTGTTCGCAAGTCGAACCTTTCCAAAATCCCCAAACTTTAGATTCTTTATCGTTTCACTACAGTGAATGGCATGAAACGATGCACCAGAATCCATCACCCAAGCATCAATGTTATCCTCAACACTAAGAACGTAAAACTCATCCTCTGGGCATTCTTCTGTAGTGTTGACTTCTGTAACGTTCACCTCTTTCTTACCATTCGGATACTGATTCCTGAAGTGTCCCTTCTCTTTACAACCCCAGCATTCAATATCATTACGAGTCCTAGACTGACTCCTCTTCCTACTCCCACTGCCTCGTTGTTTTCCCTTACCTCTACCTTCTGTGACTAATATATTACTTTATGATTCACCTGAACTTCTGCGTCTTGAATCTTCTCCAAGAATCAAATCCCGAATCCCATCAAAAGTAATTTTTGTAGACGAACTACAAACTGCAGTCACTGTTTGCGACCAACTGTCGGGCAACGGGGATAATAACAAAAGACCTTGAACTTCATCATCAAACTTAATGCCGACTGACACTAAGCGGGAGAGGTTCGAATTAAGATTATTGATATGCGTTGTAACTGACCCACCCTCTTTCATTCTGGTTATCACTAGCTCTCGGATAAGATAGACTTTATTCGCTGCCGAAGGCTTCTCATACATGTTGGATAGTGCCTCCATCATACCACGGGCTGTGGTTTCTTTCATGACGTTAAACGCCACCTCTTCCGACAACGACAAAGTAATACAAGCCCTAGCTTTCTTGTCTAACTTCTTCCAATCTTCTTCTGACAACTTTTCTAGTTTTTCATCCTCAAACACTACATCCAAGTCTTTCTGACAAAGTAGTGCCTCAATCTGCATCTTCCACTAACCAAACTTCTGTCCGTCAAACTTCTGTATCGAAACATTTCCGTCTTCTGCCATGACAATGACTAAACGAGCGCAGTAGGGTGGCGGCCACTTGGCGGGTTCCTGTGTTCTTCGTGTGATCCGAGCCTAAGCTCTGATACCACTTGTTAGGATTAAACGCACACACGAACCGAACACGAACACGAAAGCAATAACGAACACGAGGATTTAACGTGGTTCGGTCTAAACTGACCTACGTCCACGGGTGACAACTAGGTATATCTTTATTGAGTGACAACAATTACAAGTACATAACAATCATATATATAGAGATGCGATTAGGGTTAGTATCTTATTAAATAAGAAATCCAAACCGGGCCGGGCCTGCCGTTTGGACTTCAAATAATAAACCGGGCCTACACCGAAAGGCCTACGAAACCCAACAATGGTACCATACGGTCCGTACCCATATAATGACTAACTGAACCGAACCAAACCAATTCCGACAAAACAACAACAGTACTAGTATGGATATTATCATAACCGATATCATTATTTCTTAATGCCAAAACTGTATTGGTATTGTGACGAACTGAACCAATCCAAAAGAAAAACATTGGTATCAACATTTGTATATTAAAAAACGGTACCGATATTCGTTTTATGGCTTTCGGTAGATATAAAACACGTTTCGATATCCTTTTGGTCATATCATGACTTTAGTTTTTGATTTTCCTCTTTCAATTGCTATTGCCTTTTTAAACAACACTTTCGCAGGATTTGAAGCTTGAACCACTACTGTTTAGAAAGGCAGAGCCTTTTCTAATCTAACTCTTTGATAGCACTAGTTCAAAGGCCCTTTGGTTTCCGGTTACTACAATGAGAGTCGGTACTGTAACGAACTAAACTTATGCCACAAAAGTAAGTTAACTTGCTTTTTTTTAAATCGAATAGACAAATGCGTTTAAATTTTTTTTCTCTAACATTCCGGTATAAACTTTGTTGAAAACGGAGATGTATTCAAAATAGAGTTTTTTTTTTGTATCGAAAGTTACTAAGTTATACGAATGTCGGTACCATTATGATGTCGTAACAAGCCAAACCCAACTTCGACCGAACAACATCGGTACCAGTAACAACACTAGGCTTGATTTTGACTATTATTTCAATAAGAGGAAATTAGTTTCTTTTTTCTTGAGAAGGACATACTTATATCTAGGGTTATAAAAGAACTGAACGTTCCGCGAACGGTTCGTGATTTGTTTGGCAGGACGTCCGTTTACGTTCGTTCATTTAATAAATGAACGGACACAAACAAGAAATTTGTTCGTAAAATAAATGAACGAACACAAACAAGATTTTTCATTCAGTTACCGTTCGTGAACAAGTTTAATACAATGAATGAACATAAATAAGACTCATTCAGTTTCCTTCGTTTACATCCCCACCAATAGTGTTAAAAAGAATTTACAGAAGAATAATATAATAAACTGAAATAAAGGTGTGATATTTATGTGTTTGAAAGCTGTAAAGAAACTGGAAAAGAATTCTTGGATTTAAGTGGCTTGATTCAGAGGTACTTAAATATGGGAATGTCTATAATTTCCAGACATAATTGCAAATTTTGTCATTTAAATATATGTAATTTATGGATAATGTTTTTTGAAAAGTTTATTTGCATGTGGTGTTATATACATGACATGTTTGTTTGATTTTCGTCCTTTTGACTAACTGGCATTCAAAAACCCGTTAAGTCTTGACATGTGAGGGCATTTAAGTCTTTTTAGGTATGTTATTTAAGTATTTATAATTAAAAAATAAATTAAATATATCATTAGAAAAAGAAACTAAATAAAATATGTTAAACAAAAACCTCGTTAAGTCTTGGCATGTTTGGATTTGACTGAGTTTTTGGATGAAAAAGTGAATGGATTTTTTCATAAAGAACACCACCCACAAATAAACTTTTTAAATGACCTGATCCATCAGTCACACCCACACCCACGCATATATATATATATATATAAAAGACAAAATTTGTAATTATGTCCTAAGAATATTATCAAAATAATTAGAGTTAAGTAAATTGATATTTTAGTTCATGTAGTTTGTTATGATTTCCGTTTATAGTCCAAAAGTTTTTTTTTGTTTTTGTTTTTTGTTTTTTGCCGTTTTCATCATTTAGTTTGGTTTTAGTCTCATTTACATCTTATCACTTAACCCGTTAGTCATAACCTAATAACCTTTCTATATGTGCAAGTCACATGATGAATACTTTGATAAATCCTTTCTATTTATCTTTGTTATAATAACTATAAACCCTAAAACTCTTAACATATGTGCCGATTCTCCTGTTCTTCACGATCCGAACCATTTTACCGAACATAGACAACAAAATGAAGTCCAAAATGCAGGAAAATGCACACCAAAATGCTGCCAAATTGCACAACAAAATGACGCAGAAATGCAGTCCAAAATGTTGTCAAAAAGCACAACAAATTGCAGTTTAAATGCACGGCAAATTGCTACCAAAATGCAGAAAAAGCCACACAAAATGCAGCCTAAATCCTGAGTAGTAAATAACATGCAAATTATAACCAAAACTTGGAGTTTTATTCATTTAATAACCATAATGGGTCCCGTAGCCCTTACAAGCACTAAACATCAAATATAACAAAATAAAGGACGACTTGTTCATGACCCTTAAACACATTAGGCATTAAACATTAAACATATAAAACCAAAAGATGAGACTAGTTTATAACCAACAAAGAAAGTTCAAACATAAATTTTGGCTTGTTGAAGGTGGTTGTCCCTTGCAAGACCTCTTGTTATGTGAATGTGCTTTGGAGCGTGAAGAAAGGGAGAATTTGAACATATGTTAGGGTGTTGGGGGTTTAAAGTTTAATATTAAGTGTCGTTTTTATACATGTGGTTTGTTCAATCAAATAACTTTAGTATCTTTTTTTGAATTCATTACAACTGGATACTTCACGATTAAAAAACATGTCGTTCAAGTACTTTTTTCTAATCCCCGTCTATTTTGTCTGTTAAGTCAGGGATAAAACGGTCATTTTGTATATTTTTAATTTCTCATATTTTTTTTATCATGGAGTCAAGTGTCATTTTCATACATGAGGTTTGGTTAACTACGCTACTTCAATACGTTTTTTAATTTTTTTTTTGTAATTGAACATTTGACATTTCAAGAATCATGCAATTTTCATGCTTTTCGCTAACCGTGTCTATTTTGGTCGTTAATTTAGGGGTAAAACAATCATTTTGTAATTATTCTTTTTAATTTCTCATTTCTTTTAACTCTTTAAATCCGTTTATCATATTAACTAAACCCTAACACAAATTCATTCCTCAAACTCAATCAACAACTTAAAGCAACGCTCAAACTCAATCAAACTCAAAATTTGTATTCTTCGATTCTTCACACTTATGCTTCGACCATTGCTCAGCACAAATAACATTCAAGAGGGGTCTTACGTGTGAAGAATCAAAAAACCCAAGAGCGTCGGTTGAGTTTGAGGAATGAATTTGTGTTAAGTTTTAATTAACATGATAAGCTGATACAAAAGGGTTAAAAGAAATGAGAAATCAAATAAAAAAATAAAACATAATTATTTACCCCTGCTTTAATGACCAAAATAGACGAGGTTAGTGAAAGGTACGAACTTGAAATGTCAAGTGTTCAGTTGCAAAAAAAAATAAATTAATTAAAAACGTGTTGTAGATGTGTGGTTGTCCAAACCTCAAGTATGATTATGACAATTAAATCCAGGTTTTTTTTTAAATGAGAAATTAAAAAAAATACAAAATGACCTTTTTATTCATGATTTAACGGACAAAATAGACGGAGTTAGACTAAAGTACTAAAATGATAGGTTTTTTAAATATGAAGTAAAAATGGTACTAAAATTACGTAATTGAATAAAACACGGGCATGAAAATGATACTGAACTATAGTTATTATTATAAAGATAAAATAAAGTGAAATGAAAAGGAAAAAAAAAGAATTCATCAAAATACAAAGCATATCATGACTTGCACGTGGAAAAATGTTAATATTTTTTTTGAAAAGTAAACTTCTATTCCAGCAAAACAACAAAACCGAGAGTACAGAACCTGCGCCTCCACTGAGCACGGAGGAGCGAAAGAGAAAAAAAAAACCTTACTCTACGACAAACTTACACCACTTATACCAACTATCGTTGAATAGTTTAGATCTATTCTTTATCCACAAAAAGCCTAAGGACTTGATATCGCTGATGACTTCTTCAATTTTAGCTTCTTTGCCTTCATAAATCTTCTTATTCCTAGCTTTCCAAAGACCCCAACAAGTTATAATTATGATACATTGGATTATCTTCTTCTCTTTGTCTCTTTTCCTAACCTTGGAATGAAGGCTAAAAACATCTTCCACCGAAAATATAAAGATAGGAGGTAATTTACACCATGCACTAATATTTTGCCATACGACCGTCGCGAAAATACACCCGGTTAGAATGTGCTCTATCGAATCAAATCCCGAATCGCACAAAACACAATATGGTGACTGAACCTCAATATTCCTCTTCATTAGAGCTTCAAAAGTCGGAAGCCTATTTAAAATAGCCCTCCATGCAAAAATATTACATTTGAGAGGTACCCATTTACTCCAAACCGATGGCAACCGATCAACTCCGAGGTTAGAGGACATCAAGGCTTTTCTCACCGATCTAACCGAGTAATCTCCTGATTTATCTCCCAACCAACTCCAATTATCTTCCCCACCATTCCAACCAATAGAGGAAATAACTTTAAATAGGTATTCCCATTCAAGAGTTCGGTTCCCTCCACCAATTCCATTGCCATTCAATTTGATTGTTATACCACCTAACCCTCTCCCTTATTTACAATTTTTATTCTTTTCTAACAAGAAAAGATAAGGAAATTTATCTTTCAGTAAAATGTCTGTCACCATACCACCAGAATCTAATGTTGCTTCCATCTCCCACCTTACCTTTACATAAATACTCTAGCTTAACCCCTCCCACTTCCAGCAAAATTAAACTTTTCGCTACCGCTTTCCACGCTCCGGACATACAATTGTTGAAAGGGACAACCTTACTTACTATCATCCCTTGCCCAATGAATACTTTCAATAACCTTTTTCCACAATCCATCGTTGTCCGACTTATATCTCCAAAACCATTTGGTTAAAAGAGCTTTGTTAACCACCTCAAGTTTACACAAGCCGAGACCACCCAAATTTTTTGGACGGGCCACTTTATCCCAAGCTACCCAGTGGATTTTTTTGACTTCATTAGCGCCCCCCCATAAAAATTTTCTAATTATTCCTTCCAAAACCTCTATAACCTTCGTTGGGACTTTAAACAAAGAAAAATAGTATATCGGAAGGCTCTCTAAAACCGATTTGATAAGAATTACCCTACCCCCGATAGATAAGGTATGAGCTTTCCATAAAGAAAGTCTTTCTTCAAACACCCCAATCACCTTATCCCAATTCGCTCTTTTGTTCATATTAGCTCCAACCTTAATACCAAGATAAACGAAGGGAAACGAACCCGGTTTGCAACCCAAAACCCCCGCCATTTGAGCAACCTCCAAATCACCAACTTTAATGCCAAACAGGTTCGATTTGTTAAGATTAATTTTCAGCCCTGAACATAACCGAAAACACCTTAAAATTCTCGCCACATTTCTAAGATTATCCGAAGACCATTCACCTATAATAATTGCATCGTCCGCATATAACAAGTGGGTTATCACCGGGCCACCATGAGGCAAACTAATACCCGATATAATTCCGGATTCACTCGCCTTATTAACCATACAAGCTAAAGCTTCCATGACTAAGAGAAAGAGAAAAGGAGATAAGGGATCTCCTTGTCGAATACCTTTGGAACATTGAAAATCGAAGGTCGGAGACCCATTCACTAAAACCGAGGATCTCGCCGACTTGATAATTCCTTTGATCCAAACACACCAACGATTCGGGAACCCCATATGATCTAAAACAGAAACCAAGAAGTCCCAACTGACATTGTCGTATGCCTTTTCGAAGTCCAGCTTCAGGTAAAAAGTTTTCCTATTTCTTTTCCTAGACCAAGACAAAATTTCATTAACGATTAATGGGCCGTCAAGGATAACTTTACCTTTGACAAAGGCTGACTGTGTGTCCGATATGACCGACGAAACCACCTTCTTGATCCTGTTAGCCAAAACTTTGGAAATCACCTTGCTTATAGACCCAATCAAGTTAATCGGACGATAGTCATTCAAGGAAATCGGATTCTTGGATTTAGGAACAAGAGCGATAAACGAAGTTCCACAACCTTGACTTATCTCCCCGTGTTCATGAAAATGAGCCATGAAATTCCCGAAATCTTCCTCAAACAAATCCCAAAATTTTTTTATAAATCTGAAATTAAATCCATCCGAACCGGGTGCTCGGTCACTACCACAACCAACCACTCTTTAATTTCTTCTTTTGTGAATGGAGAAATTAAAGAGTCCTTCTCACTAGAATTTAACTTTTTAAGACCCACACCGTTTCACTTTGGACAAGACCGAAACTCTTCTCTAAACTTCTCTCTAAAAATCGGAACACTTCTTTTTTAAATTTTTTAGGCTCTTCACATCACAAATCTGCGATAATGAGCCCATGAATCAAATTAGAGGCCTTCCTACTATTTATAACCCCATGAAAAAAAGCTGAGTTTTCAGCACCTTTCGACGCCCATCTTATTCTTGACTTTTGCCTCAAATCCATACTTTTTTTAAACTCCATATCTGAAATGCTATAAAAACATTCCTGTCTAATCCATTCCTCTTCTTCAGTTAGCTCTCTGTTTTCCATCTCTTTATTCAACTTTAACATTTCATCTTGCAATAATGCCCCTTCTTCTTTTTCTTTAGACTTTGTTTCCCCCCACCACTTTTTAATTTCCTCTCTGATAAGTTTAAACCTCTGCCAAAGAACTACATCAGGTGGACCCGTAACCGGGATACGGGCATAAGCCGTTCTAACCACCTCCTCAAACCCCTTCCTCTCCAACCAAGAATTAAAAAACTGAAACGGTTTATACCCAAAATTCTGAAGTCTTGAAAATAAAACAATTGGACGATGGTCTGAAAATAATTTTGGTAAAACCTTACAACAAGCTTCCGGCCATTTTTTAAAAAACTCTTCACAAACAAGAAACCGATCAATCTTGCTCATTTTGTTCCCCACCGAGAAAGTAAACTTACCTCCCTCCATACCATACTCTAAAAGAGAGGCCTCATAAATGAATGCGTTAAAGTCCCTAGCACCACAAGCATTAAATTTAGAGTTGCGTCTCTCCTCCGGACCCCTAACTGAATTGAAATCACCCAACATAACCCACCACCCACATTAACTTCCTTTAAATCTTTAAGACAAGACCATACCTCTCTTTTATCCACTACCCCTTGAGGGGCATAAATATTTACAACACAAAGAGAGGAATCTGTACCTTTTAGTCTTCCTTTGGGAAATAAGAAATTTGTATTCTTAATTACTAGATCTACCAAGAAGATAGAAGGGTCCCAAATACTGAGGATACCTCCCTGAAGAACCCATAAAATCCCATTTGAAGTTCACATTACTCCAAAATTTTGCAACCTCCTCATCTTTCACTACCTCCACCATAGTTTCTTGGATTGCCAAGAAAGAAATTCCTTCTGTTATGTGCCAGCCTCATGGGTTTATGGAACAAGTCATCCATTTGTATCTATTATTTAAGTCATGTTATTTTTAATTAATTATGTTGTTGAGTTGGTTAAGGATGGATAATGGGTGGTTAAACCCATGTTCACCATGTTTCAGTAGCAACTTCTAGTAGTGGTTGTTTGTTTGCTATCCTTTCTTAAGTTAATTATTATGAATGAAATATTATGATTTGATAAATCAAAGTCTCTCCCACAAGAGCTTTGTGGTACAAGTCGGAATACCACTAACCTCTGAGGCAACTTCTACCACCTTTTCTTCCTTCGTTGTACCCCTCGAAGACCCGTTAACGCAAACCTCCATATACGATCTGCCTTGAACACCGGCTCGAATCTCACTCCGAAGCGGTGGTGCACGGGACGACTCTTTCGCCCTGAAATCAGTCCCCCCTGAACCATAATGTCCTTCTCGGTGGACATTTCCTCTGGTTTGAGTGCCCCTCTCAAGAGCCTCACCAGTGAATATGGCTACATTCACCGAAAGCTTATGGTTCCCCATCTTCCTTTCTAATTCACTCCTATCTTTGACATTACTAAAAGAGATAAAACTGAAACAATTACCTTCCTTATCTCGTTTCCTTGCTATGTATACCCTTGTCACCTTCCCAAAACACCTCCGCCAGTTCCTTCCTGTTACAGTCTTCCGGTAGGTTTGAAACAAAGAACCTTGTCTCTCCCACTTCTCTGTTCTCCTGTTGTCCTCCTTTCTTCCTGCCACCAGCCTGCTGCCCTCCCATTGAGGGGTCTTCGAGAGTAACCAGCCATTATTTTGTTGGAAAAATGTTAATATTAGGGACACAGGATGTTAAGAGCACCCACAACAACAAACATTTACAAACCGCCACGTCAACAAACCTTTTCTTAAAAGCCTCAACTTTCTTCCACAACAACAAACCTCCACAAACATCCACATCATCACCTACCTTTATAATTAATTTATATATAACTTAATTACTTTTACAATATATTAATGCTTTTTTCCTTTAAAAAATAAATACGTTGATATTTTAAAAATTAAATACATCTAAATAATATAATATAATTTAAAAATTAATAGATAATAAATTTGTGGTAAATCAACGACTTGAACAAAATATAAAATGATTTTTTATTATTAGTTTATTTCTTTCAAGACTAAAATAATATTTATATTTATAATAAAGCTTTCCCTTTATCTTCTTCTTGGTTTGGTAAAGCGGTGCCTGCATCTATTTTAATTCCCACCAAAACTTGATTTAGAATCCGATCGAAGACTGTCGTTTTTTATTCGTTTGAGGAAATCAAGTGTTTCAACTTCTTTCTTATGCTTAATATTGATAACGAATTTTTGGGTTAAATACAAAAGTTGATATTTGGGTGAAAACACGGATCTTGTTGAATTAGTGATTAGGGTTTCGATTTCAAAGGGATGGAATTTGAGGGAACGAATATTGCGATGGACGATGGTATTTCGTTTTTGAGTTTGATGATTTTGGATGAAAGGGCGATGGTTATGACCGGATGAAAATGAAACTAAATGACTAATTATAGGGGCGAAGTTATGTGGGGACCAGGGTGGTCCCGGTCAGTGCCGTTTTCTCCGTTAGTATGGTGATTTTCATTGAAAATATTTATAGGTATTAAGCGCGGTCACCCCCAATATATTTTTCCAAAATGATACCGGTCACTATTGATTTTTTTTAATATAATACCTAATCGTTTGTTTTTTTTCTAAAACCTTGCAATATTTATAAACAAAAGTTACAAAATAATAGTTGGATAGTAAAAGATTTGTTTTTATAAATATTTTAGGTCTTTGCAATTCTTCTTCTAGGTATTCACCCTTAGGGATGAGATCGGTACCGTACTGGTGCATGTACCAATACCAAAATATTCGGTTCGATACCGGTATTGAAGGTAAAATTTGAGATATACAGATACCAAAACTCAAAACTTTGGTATCGATTCGGTACCGATGGTACCAAATCTGTACCGATTTTCAGTACCGGTATCAATACCGAATTTGCTTATCTCTACTCACTCTTCCTCTCGCATCATCATGAATATTTTAGGTTTTTGTTGATTAAAAATTTATTTTGTTTTTTTATTGTAAGAACATTTGTTTGAATAATGAAAAAAAATTTATATATATAGATGTCATATTGTTTTACGCCCTGCTTGCGTTGCGCGCATATAATGTATATATGTGTGAACCCTCGGGTGGGCAAAAGTGAAATTGCACTAATTTTGACGTTATTTTACTAATCTCGTGAAAATAATGTTAAAAGTGGCGGAAGGTTAATCAGGCATCATGTGGTGACGTTGATAGCCGAAAGACAAGGGTACATGCACCAATTGACCGGTGTATCGATGGTTGAGTGTTATGTGCCTTATGTCCAAGGCTTGAAGCAAAACCACTATCGAGCCGGGGGTCTCACCGGAAGCAGCCTCTCTATTCCTACGGGGTAGAGGTAAGGCTGTCTACATTTTACCCTCCTCAAACCCTACCATAGCTTTGCTATTGGTGGGATATACTGAGTATGATGATGATGATGATGATGAGATGTCATATTGTTTGATCCGACCGACCCAAATCACCGACACGAACCGAATCGTCGACCCGAAAATTTTTTAGTCTGTGACTTCGATCACCCCGTGACTAAGCCCAAGCTTCGCCAGACTAAACAATAAAGTTTTGGATTAAAAACGGAACCTGAGCAAACCTAAGGAATAAAAGAGGAGAGTGGAATCAAATAGGTTTATCGATCAACCAAACAAACCAAAATTTTAATATGTTATATCACACAAATTAGCGAATACATAAAGCATTGTTCAGCTTAGCTAAAAGCTTATTAGTGTGAGACTCTCAGTAACACTAGAGGCTGTTAATTTAATAGAGTTACGGATTCAGTGGGTTTTTTTATTAGGAGAATGGTGTTAAAACTGATGATAATACCCCTCACGTGAAGTTCATGTAAGTGGGACTTAACAGCTTCGGTTAGAATATTTTACGTTAAGGGAGGAAAAATGTTAGAAAATATAACACTGGTTACCCAAAGTGTTAAAAAGTAGAAAAGTTGAACGGTTGTTGATTTTCGAACCGAACCACTTGAACGAAAATGGAAGTTGCTCTATATTTAGAGATTAATATTCATTTTACATACCTACGATACAAACACACATAACTTTTGATGATGCATCTTATTTTTATCTGGTTGGCATATATTTGTGTCTAGGCGATAGACGTGGGCCTAGGGCTGCAAATGAGTCAAACGAACCGAACGAACACGAATAAGACCTTGTTCATGTTCGTTTGTTAAAGAACTAATGTGTTCATGAACGGTTCACAAACACTTACCGAATGAGATTTTATGTTTGTGTTATTTCATTAAGGAAATGGATCTGTTCATGAACACAAACGAACAAAGTTAAAATCGGAGGAACCTAGAGAATGAGATTAATGTATTCATCAATGTGAATAATGAAAAAGGAAATGAGAACAACGCTAAAACAATGTGAGAATATGGTTTTCTATTTTACGTTAGGTGTAACAAATTAAAGAATATAAAATGTTTACATTAGTTAAATAAATGTACAAAAACTTTCATGAACAACATATACAAACGAACATGAACGTATGTTCATGAACACATTACCGAGCGTTCAAGAACACAATGAACGAACGAGGGCTTTGTTCATGTTCGTTTGTTGAACGAAATTTCTTGTTTATGTTCGTTCATTTATTAAATGAAGGAACATAAACGAATTTTCCGCCGAACGGTTCACGAAATGTTCAATTATCTGTTTCGTTTACAGTCATGTAGCCTTTGCGTCTAACGCCTATGACTACAAAGGGACCAAAATGCACGGCACACTAGTGAATCAGAACTTATGAACACAACCTAACAACAATTTGGAAAACAACATCAAAAGAGACAATGAGATCTGAATTCACAAGGAGTGCAAAATGTTGATTTGACTCAAGTTTTGATCTATAAACTCTTGGCACCCATCTTCCATATTGACTCTTATCATCCCATATGGTCCCTTACAACTCATCATCTCTCACATGCCCACATCTACATCTTTCTTTATGCACATGCATCATCACATCGATCATTTGCCCAACATCTACAAACATGTGTTTCGTGGTTGGATATATGTGCAACATCTTGACAATTTCAATGTATCACTTGAATGTGTAGGGGAAATCACCAAAATAGTTATTTTGATCGAATCTATTCGTTATTCTAATCAACCTTTTCTATTTAAAAACAAACTAATCAAGTGGTTCTATTCGTTACATGAAGCTTCGTGGTATTAAGGAGTGTAGAAAAGATACCCGTCCCCTTTTAGTTAAGATGAGCTGTAGTGTGATAGCGAACAAATGTAAAGATTTAGAAGTAGGATTAGAAGTTGTGTGAGTGACGTAGTCGTTTAAAAAAAACTAACCACCAAAATCTTGACAAAATCTTCGAAATTATACACTTATCCTGATTTTATGTAATTTGTTTAAAATGTATAGTTTCCTCATTAAAACCGCACATTGCGTTGAGATTTCCATATCACGGTCCCCTAAATAGTGCTAACTAGATCTCAACACAAGTCGCGTCTATGATGGCTCACTGTCTAGATTTTTATATCATTACGGTTACTAATAGTCATCAAATTGTACAATCTCAACCATACCCATATTAGCGATTTGTTACTGAACTGTTGAAAATATTTTAAAATACCAAAATCAGACGGCACTAATACCGTAAACATGAAAATCGATTGTCGGCACAGTTAATTAATTACAATATGTCAGTACTGGTATGATATCGATCGGATTGATACTCTACACAAAATTTGTTCATCGCTAACTATGATACAAAAGATTTAAAAAAACAAACATTTGAAATGAAAACAAACCAAAAATAATTTACAATTTAAATTGAATTAAAAATATTACAAGAGACATTGTTAATTTTGATTGGGAGGTGGCTGCGTAGGATAGTCAGGTAGACCCATCTGCTGCGTAGGATAGTACAGATACGAAGGCTGGTGAAGTGGGTGCGCTTGTGGCGTAAATGCGCCCCTCGGTGTATGCACTTGGGTGTGGGAATACCCATAGTAATATGGTGAGGTCATGGTTGTGGATGTGGGCCCATAGTATGGATATTGCATTGCTGGATTGTAAATTACCTGTTCAACAAACAACTACTATTGAGGCATGATGTACAATATTTAATGCATCTATATTACAAAAAATACATATACGGAAAATCATTTGAATATACGGTATATACACTTATAATCACTAAATAATCATTTTTTAGGTACGAAGGTTAACATTTTTTGCGAGTTTCCCATATTCGCAAAGTATGATAATGTAATTGTTAAAACGTGACATGTGCGTTAAGATTCTGGCTAAGACGATGTGTTTTAGCTTGCCATCATCACTATACAATCTGATAAGTTTGTTGAGATTTCGATAGTTACTTGCTTTAAGCCGAGAAAAGTTTATAAAGTAAAATATATGGTAACACTAGTACTACAACATAATTTTCCTAAATTTCATGTGGTGAATATTAATAGTTTGCAAAAAGTTTTGAAATCTTACATAATTGTAGCCATGTTCTTGGGGGTAAGTTGCATACCTGCATAAGTAAGATTGATCAGCAGTAAATAAATACAGAAATATGTTATTAAAATAACTTAATTTAGTTTTATATTTATATAATGTTTTAGTATTCATGTCTAATGAAGTCAATTGATAAAAGTTGTAAAAGGTTAATAAATCGAATAATATAATTCTAATTAATAAAAGTCTTGTATCATCACTTGACTAGATTAACTGAAAAATATGCTATAAATTATTTTAAAAATAAAATATTAAATCAAGTTATTTTTTTATTGGATAGGTTTAATTAGAAAAGTCTAACCTTTACATGGTGTCCACTTTGTGGTCAAATGTCATGTATGCATGTTACAAATATTTAATGACATATTGTAAAAATTATGGCAAATCAATAAACAAGAAAAAAATCACAAATCCTTTAAATATCACTAACTAGTGTGGCATGGATCGGTTCACTTTTGATTATGAACTAACTAAATTTAGAATTGATTTTATATTTTTTTAACGGCTAAATTTTTGCACTCTATTGAGTTTGAACCTAAATTTAGATTTGTTTTAATTTTTAGATTTTAGTAGTTGAACGGTTTTAAATTATAAAAGTTTATTTCATTTAAAATATTACATATTATTTATAAATATAATAAAATTTACATATTGTCTGTAATGTCATCAGGTCAATTCAGTTATTTATACCGCATATCATAACCAAGCATGAAAATGTGTAATAAATAAAATCATAATTTTGCCATAGCTTCTCAATAGATTCAATTATTTGATTCATTGTTTCAAATATTATACTTATGATTACTATGTACTGTCGAGAAACCCACCCATAAGGTTGATACACTACCGAAGGCGGGGTTAGTGGCATTGCCGATTCCGGGTATTGCACGTCCCCCTTACATTTTCCTATATTGGATTGAAAACATTTTAAATATTTATACATGACTTAAAATACACTTCATAATTTGAATATGTTTTCTTAAAGAAAATATAACCATAACCACCTTGAGATGCAATATTACAATTAGCTCTTCTTCCATCTATCACGGGATTTGGATCATCACAAGCTCTCTTTGCAGATTCAGCATCATCATATGTCACCTTTATTTATTAAAACACAATCTTTATTACTATTAATTGCAAATTAAATTTTGATAATCCAAATTAATTATAACTTAATCTTTTTTCTGAAATCTCATACTTACGTAGAAGCAATTCTGTATGCCCTAATGACTTGTTAATGACACGTGGTATGTCATGCCATGTCATCAAGGCAGACAGAGTCACTAATCCATTAGAATGGATTGTCTTTTTCAAAAAATATAAAGTTGGTAATTTTATTAGTTATAAAGTAATATATGACGATATGTCATGGTTTGAACTATCAAAATCCAATTTTACTTAACAAATGAATTAAACCAATTTGCATATTGAACTTACAAACCCATAGCCCTTAGACTTGCCGGTGATCTTGTCGATGATTATTACAGCTTCAAGAATGTGACCAAACTGCTCGAAATACTTTCGCATTTCTCCAACAGGTGTTTCCCACGCAAGCCCTCCAACGAACACTTTTGTGAGAGTTGTGTCCCCGAAAGGTGACCGATAATGTTGCCCGTATGCCATAAGCAACAAATTAATAACTTTTTATGCAATAACAAATGTTGTTCGTCTAGCTCCCTGAATTAAATGGTGTTTATGGAAAAGAAAACTAAGATGGTGATGCAAGAAAAGAAATTATGTGTTGTGAGATATATATATAGTTTGAGTCTATATATTTTATTGGTGTTTCGAAGTTAACAGTCTGAAAAGTGCGGTTGGGAAATAAAGAATCGTGAAAGTTGCAAACTATAATTTGCTGTATATTATTATTATTATTGAAGAGATTGGGTTTGACAGCTGCAAGACTAAATGAGAGGTGGGTGTGGGGTTATGGTGTAATGTATATACACCCATATACATATTGGGTCCAGGTCAGATATATATAAAAGTTATCATGCAAACTATACGAAATGAAGAACAAAAACATGTGGTAACATTTTTTTTAACTAACGAATATAATTATTACATACAACAAAATATCAATATGAATATAGAAAATATAATTACGTTGCACCTCATAAGTAGCGTGACTATCATTACTCTAATTCATCTTGTTATATGATAATTATTTGCTGAATAGTATAATTATTATATAATAATTATAATAATGGGGTCACTCTTTTTTTATTATTCACTCCACACGGTTGAATATCTCACGCTAAAATGTATTTGTATTTGATCCTAACATTAGACATGGGTGCGTTTGATGTGAAAAGTTGATTTGTGTGGTTATGTTTAAAAGTTAATAAAAAAATGTATAATACATATATAACAAATAACTACATAATTTTTTTAAAATGTAATAATGTATAATACATAAGTTTAAAAAATAAAGTAAATTGATTGTTACATCAAGTATTCTCAAATCAAATAAAATTTCTTTTATACCTATAAAAACTACAGATTTATGGGTAATTAACTGTAGAATGCTAATAAATTGAATTTCAATTTTCAAATTTGGTGTTGCTATAAATTTTGCAACTTGGTTCAGTATTGTGTTTTTATTAACATTTAACATAAATCAAACTATATTTGGATAATGGGTAAACGGGCAACAAGTTGCGCCGTTATCCCCTTTTGGATCGCAAAGCCTATTCTACTAAATATAAATCCTTGGTTCCTCGGGCTCTGCGAGTCACAATGGACCACCTTCTGCACCCGTTCCAAGAAGTGAACCACCTCGGGAGTTAGAGATCCAAATGTGTCGAAGGCAAATGGAATGAACAAGTGCTGATTCTCTAAACACGCTGCCTCATGCTTAGCAACCTTCCTAGATTCTTTTATGTACATAGTCTTCTCATGTGTATGTATAAGCCGTATAGATTATGAAAATTTTAAACCACTGATCACAAAATTAAATGGCTCAGATTTCTTGTGCGTTAATGTTTGGAGACAGGCTTTCAGTTCAATTACATCAATAGTTATATGTTGAAATTACTTTAAGAATCACATTAATTATTGTTTATTTAATACTGTATATAAATTGACGGATTTCGTGTGTATTTCAATATGTTTGTGACTGTTTTAGAAAGATATGGTACATGTATTTTTTTTTTGTCTATACATGTGTCCAAATACACTGTATGCATTATGCAATACTTCAAAATTAAAATCAAATAAATAGAATTAACTTGTTTTCAAAAAAATTTAAAATTTTCTGTAATTAAATCAGTATTTATAAATTGTTTATATGGCTTGGCTTGGTTACAAATTGTGCGCCCATGTGCGGGTAATAGACTAATAGTGATGCACTGATGCATTCAAATAAAACCACTAAATATTTAAGAACGATTTTATTAAAAAAAATTCGGCTACACTAAACTAAATTCGTCTTCGGGCTCGAACTATTGACACCTCAGATGGAGCAACAATAATAACTTTGCCGATTAAACACCCCAACGGCCCCACCCACACGATATTATTAGGTTATATAATATACAATAGGTGATTGCATGTATTCACATGTGAATATACTACTTTAGAAATTATAGTATGTTCACTAGTTAATCCATGTATTCACGGTAAATTATATCATTCAAAATTATTCTTAAATATTTAGTAATTCTTATTTTCAACCGTCACTAGTAAAATTTGGCTTGTATCAATGTATCTTAACTCTTCATTTCCTTAAAATCGTGAGAATTAGTTATACGTTATTGGATGAGAACACCAACGGTTGAAAAACATATGATAGCACATAAATCTTAAAATATGTTGGAATTTCGGAAGAATTCATCACCTGTACAGTATAGTATACAAAGACATTCTCATTAACCATATTGTCAAGGTCACATAATGTAACGCAAAGGTCACGTTAAATAATGTGAGGCTTTTCACGTTAAAACAAAACTTTGCTTAATTTGTCTTTCTATATTGATTTTTGTTACGTTTGTTTTCATTAATGACAAATCTGAAGAACATAATGGTGATTACTTAACGAAAGAAAATACTATCTAAAGAACAAGAAGAAGTTAACAAAAATTCGTGTAACCGGTTCTTAAAGTTGCAAGTTAAATGATTTCCGAGTTATTAAGATTATAAATCAAATTAAACAGCTAATTTAGCTCTCATGGACAGATGTATTGCTTTATTTTACTATCTATTTATATTCCTTTTCCCTTCATACAACCGATTGAACCGAATGTGTCTTTGGTTAGCTTATATTATAAACACTTGATTAAATTTAATCAATTATTAAAGTCATTAACGACCTAATCAGAAATATAAATAATATTCCCACATGAGTACATGACACCACTCTCCATATATTGCCAACTTTCATACTTTAATGATTAATCACATAGAATTTTTCATCCAACTATTGATATCATCACCCATTGCATCATTATAGATTTCCTGCTTAAATGTCTTTTGCAAAATGATATCATTTGTTTACAAAAAAAAAAGAATTATTTATACAAAATTTTGCTCCATAAATAATTTTTAACAATAGAGAAAATAGGAAAGTAGTTTTTTTTATATATGAGATATCTATATGTCTTGAGGTTCGTGGTCAAGTGACAAAAACATAGTCTCTTAAACATTCAAAGGTTTTGGATTCGAGTCTTGGGAAGTAAAAGAACTTTGCCTTTCAAAAACAAGTATATCTATATAACCATGTCGAATAATAATTATGCATATAGCTATTACTTATGTGAAATAGTGAACGTGTATAAACTTTGCCTTGTCTATCACTATTTATCTATCAAACAAGGCCAAAATCGTATCGTGCACGAATAACATTCCATTATTCATCTTTTGATCGTGTAATCCCCACATGATGTACACTTAGCTTATGAAAGTCAATACAACTGGCATACAATCAGTTTTTCCTCGTGTAAAGATCTTTATGTAAGGATAGCTGAATAGTCATTTGAAACCGATAACAATGAAGATGAAAACTCGTATCCTTACTAAAAAAAGAAAAAGAAAAAAAGCCTTTAATTTTTGAAGATGAAGATATATATATAGTCAAAAATAATATAACTTAGCTATTTTTTAAGAGTGAATTTATTGGGGATCATGTGAGAAATTAGGTTTATAATAAAAATGTAAAAAAATTATATATAGACCATTGAGTAGGTGTAATAAGTGGATAAGAATAATAACGGAAACTTATACTTAGCAAGAGGTGAATGTTTTGAAATCAAACTATAAGTCAAAGTTACAAATAAGTTTTTTATATGTTATTTTTCTTATATAATTGATCTTCTTAATAAGGTTTATTAAATTTTAATAATTCTTATTAATTGATGTTGACAGATAATAATTCATATTCATTTTATCGTTATTGGCGGTCTCAAAATTAAAAAAAGTTGGCCCCAATGGCCCCCCTTTAAAAAAGACTTAACGACGTTAAATTTTTTTCCGAATTTCAAACTAATGTCTTAGGGAATTTGATCGGAAAGAGGATACATGTCAATTGGTGTAAAACGTAGCTCGAAACGGTTATTCAAACAACTTAATTTTTGTTATCTGGAAGTCCAAACACACGAATTGAAGCACTTTATCGTCATTTTAGAGCACTGCTTCGAAAGTAAATTTTACATCAATCGACTCGTATCATCCTTCCGATCAAAAGCCCTAAAACATTAGTTTGAAATTTAGAAAAAGTATAACGACGTTAAGTCTTTTTTAATGGGGGGCAACCTTTTCAAATTTGGGACCGTCAACGGTGATAAATTGAATGGGATTATTATCGGTCAATTCTAGTCAATAGATATTATTAAAATCCAATAAACCTTTTAATAAATATCATTTTAATCAAATACCATAATATCTTCATTCATATTCCTTCAAATGCTTCAAATACTAGGTTCATGCATTGCCTACAAAGATTCATGTATTGGTAGACGGTTATATAAATGTGTATGTGAAAATTTAACAACTCTTGGTTATTAGCATTATTTGTCATTTATTATAGGGATTAATCCATAGAATAAGAGCATTCTCAATGGGTTCTTTGTCTCCATCTTTAAAATTTAACTAAAAAACACAATTTTTTTAATTTATAAATCATTTTCTAAGAACCCCCCCCCCCCCAACTCATTCTCCATTCCCATCTCTATATTCTTTTTTTAATTATTTTTCTCTTTCTTTTATTATAATCTTTACTTCTAACTATTTTGTCTTATTGTCATTTTCAATATAAATTGATTTCTAATATATATTTATAGAAGAGTAGTTGGAAATGGAGTATTGTGTCAACACTTTAAATTTGAAGGATTCTTATACCATTTCACTAAAATTTAGAAATGTAGTTTGTAGATAGGGAATGAATTGGAGTGGTTATTTAGATGATTTTTCTAAATTTAGAAATAGAGATAGGTATGGAGAACCCATTGAGAATGTTCTAATAACCAAGTTTCAGTTTTGTTTCAATCAAGTCACTGGTGTAAAGTTTTGTTCTATATAGGTCACTTAGCCTTTATTTAGTGTGTCGTAGTTATTTGATATGGATAGCAAGTTATCTAGGTTTTTTTTGTCATTATTTAGTCATATTCTTTTATGACAATATAATTAAAAGGATTCTAAATTTTTTTTGTGGTATGATTGCGATTAATAATCTCTACCATTAAAATTCTGAATATCACCCAAGTATTTTTTTTTTAAATTATTAATAAAACAGCCATAATTTCAAAAAAATTTAATAAAAAAGCCATAATTTCAAAAAAATTTAATAAAAAGCCATAATTTCAACAAATTTTAATAAAAAAGCCATAATTTCAAAAAAAACATAAAAAAGCCATCAAATTTTAATAAAAAATGGTATTGTTTTATAAAAAAAGCCATAATTTTTATAAAGAAATTGGTGACTTTTTTTTCATTATTTCAAAAAAAATTTGCACATTTTTGCAATTTTAAAATTATTTTTTGCATTTTTTTTTACTAATTTTTGTAATTTTTATAAAATATTATGCAATGTCAAATTGTTTGAAAATAAAAAAAAACCTAGATAACATGTTATCCAAGTCAAATATTTAAGACTGAAACACTAAACAAATGTTAAATAACCCAAATAGAACAAAAGATTGTAACAAAACTGAAACTTAATTATTATTTTATGAAGTAATCCTTTTATTATATGTGATTTAATGTGACAATAAAAAAATAGTTTATTTTTTATTCCGTTCATATTATGATTTGTAACTTACCATTAATTAGTATTAATTATCAAAAAAGCTTGAACTTTTTACAAATATACCCCTACAATTTAATGATCTAAAATAAAAAAGAAAAACTATGATTTGTTGGAATCTTGTCTCGCATAAAGAAGTTCTTCTCGTATGAACTTATACGTTTGTGTAAGTCTATTTTTTATATGTGAACACTGATGCAAACACATCATAGAAAGAAAAACTATGATTTGTAAAAAAATAGTTTATTTTTTATTCCGTGTATGTTCATATAATGATTTGTAACTTACCATTAATTAGTATTAACTAGTAGTTTACCCGTCCGGTGGACGGGAATATCAACTTAGAAATATGAAGTCTATATTAATTTAGTAACAAATACGATGGTTTGGTTATCTTCCAATACATTTTGGGAGGTGAGGGCTCACATGAATAGCAAATAGAACTGTATTACTTCATATCATATTTATATAATTATGTGTTGCAACAACATGATACACAATGCATGATGCACCAACTTGTTTACATTTGTCGACTTGTGTTCGGGAGTAAAAACATTATATCATATAATATATAAGATGATATGCACCAATCGTATCATGTTTAAACCGTAATATATAATATAGATATAAAAACAATTATCAAAGACATTTATATAAAACTAGATATACCAAACTTAAGAAGGTACATAGACTAAATTAAAAATTAAAATAAAAATGCATAAATTCTACAAATGTTATTATAAAAAGCCACTTAAACTAGAACAACCCGGTTCCGACTTTGGACACTAACTCTTGGAATTTGGTCAGAAACTTGAAGCTGAGTCACTGCTATCGTTTTCTTCATTTTCGTCATCAGCGCTAGAAATATCATGATAACCTCATGGCATTTCCCATCCTCTGAGCTCGAAACATTAATAACCTCGTCCCATTTCCAATGTGTAAGTGATCTTCCCCTTTTTCTTTCCGTTTAAAATTTGGGATCCTTAAAAAATTTTAGTTAATGTAATGAATAACAGGAAAGTTGGAGACAAAAATATAAACCTCATCACTGAATTCGGGTCAAGTCGGTTCAGGCAAGTTCAGGTTATGGGCAGGACGGGTTTCTGAGTCAAAAAGGGTAGGTTTAAAAAATGGATTTTTTTACTGCACATTTTAGCTTTGCTTTTGAGTTCTGATTCTCCGGTTTCCGCACTAATTAGACGCGTCCAGGGTCGTCTTTAAGAACGAACCTGAGATCAGGTAAACATTCATAGAAACTATTGGCATCTTCATAATCCCACAAAGCTTGAGCAACAAAATCCTCTTTTCCAGTCCCATAAGATGACACATCATCCCCAGTTGTGAGCCTCTGGTGACCGTCCTCTGTTATGCAATCAATCTCACATTAAGGGCTCGTGCTAAACTATCATTTTATAATCTAAAGATAAATATAATATAAGATGTAAATAATCCATTTTAACTTACATTGGAGACACCTCGAAACAACTGGTCATACGGCTTGGTTTTACATATGAAGATGCATTTTCCTCTCGCATTCAAAATCTTTGCATTCTCATGCTCCAATTCACATAGAGACTTCAATTGAAAAAAACTGCAATGAAGAGATATAAAGAACAAATCGGCCCCTTTATAAATGACCCGAGTCGAAATATCCCCAAAGCAGTAAAAAGGAGTGAGTGAAAAAAGAAAATGGTGTGTTGACTGTTGACCTTGACCAATGAGCATAACATGTTCATCCCAACTCATTAATTGGCCTTCACCAATGGTGTCACCAACAATGACACCATCATCATCATCGTCAATTTGCATCATAAGCCTCTAGATCAAACCTTCCATCTGGTTAGTATAGAGTTTTAATTGCAATAACTAATCTCAGTGACTTAATTTCATCTATAGAGGTCCTGATAACATAGCATAAGAACGCCACATTACAATAGCAAAACCAAAAAGAGGTTCAAATACGAATTTTGAAGGCAATGATACCTTCTCGCAACTTCAATATTACGCATTGGTAGATAAAAATTGGATTTACATTTGCTATTGGGGATATCCATCTTGCAGCCTTGTTTATTAGTCAAATTAATGGCAGAAGGTTACTAATCAAAAGGACCTCAAAATTCATGGCAATAATACTTGGCTAAATAAAGGAATCATAACAAAAACTATAGTGTGCAGTTAGATGCATTTTAACCTGTTACTTGCATGGTTACTGGTTAGAAAAGCTAGTCAAATGTGATGTATCAAACATAATATGATATCATTAAAAATATATGATACGACAAATCTATCATAACATATCATGAACCGAATCTAATAATACTCGTATAGAGATCAGAACAGATGCATATTGCGAGTGTTGGTCGATTTTGGGCGTACATCTGCCATTAATCTGAAATACTATACCCGTTTTCGTCAAAACCCGTTCTGACCTTCACTCATTTTGGTCAAGATCCGTTCTGATCAGCACCCAATATGATATGTTACCTCCGCCCAACCCAATCCACCCATTTTCCATGTTAATTTTTTTTATTTAAATCGACCCGTTGTGACCCGAACCTATTTTCGCCGTCGTTGAAAAAAAAACATGGTCAGAACCTTTTTTGACACCAACCTATTTTGTTCAGAACCCGTTTTGATCCCAACCTATTTTTAGTCATAACCCCTTTTTTACCTGAACTTATTTTGACCATAACCTGTTTTGGCTCGAACCAAATCGGGCATGTTTTATACTGGCTCGTTCTAGCCCGTGTCCCGACCTAACATTTTTTTGTCAGGCCTAAAGCTCATAAAGGTTAGAACAAAGCAAATAAGAAACATACCTAAATAGCCCACACGTCGAGCAAGGACAGAATAATCAGCAGCCCATTGATAAAAGTGATTTGCAAGATCATAACACACATGGTTATAGCTAGCATACATTACTCGTAGTCGTACTTGGTTCACAAAATTGAAAAGATTCAAACTTTATCGAAACCCATCATGCCAAACATCATATACTTTCAAGAACGTGAAAAAATAACATATTTCAATAAACATAACTTACAATTAGTGTGACGATTCTTGTTTTATTCCAAAACATCGATTTCATTTCCTATAATGTCAAGTATAAATTCCCTAGCATGTTTTTGAGAGCACAAGCTTCTAGCCTTAATCAAGCATTTTCTGCAAATATGATACCGGTTTGGATCATTCTTCAACAACCCCTTCAAATAACATCCAAAGCCTGCTTTCATTATCAAATCGATCTCTTTTCATCTCCATATGAGCTCTTGAAATATAATTCCCAAATTTAGGCCCAAATGTTTAATATTCTATTAATCAATTATTGTTTTTTAAAAAAAGTATTAGGCCCAATTTCAATATATTGGGTCAACTTTTTTTGGTCCCAAAAAATTTTTCACGACTAGAGAAAAAAAAAACAAATCGAACAAGAAAAAAACCGAAAATTTGGTTTTCGGTTCGATTTTAGCCCAAAATCGCACTGCGTAACTTGACCCGACCCAACCCGTTTTAGTACATGTACTCTGTAGACATTTGTGGTAAGCTATTCCAAAAATATCCAAAGGGAAGGAGATTAATCCCTGTATAAAAGGCTAAAAGCTATAAAACTCTCCCTTAGCTTCTCATATGACTTTGTTGGGTCATAAATTATTAACTTTTTTTTTGCAGTTAAATCCAACTTTATTATAATTGATTACCTCCTTGCCACCCTATTTCCTTCCTTTGATCAGATATCAATGCTTCATAACATTTGGATATGCGAAATTCCACTAGTCGTAAAAGGTTTTTATGTCATTAAAAGCATCAAACCAACTTGATTTAATAAATGAGGATAAAATAAAAGGTAAATAACTAATTCTCCGCACGAGTCTTATCAGCACTAAATCAATTGTTCATATAATATAGGACGTGTTAAACGCAACTGACCTTGAACAGGGACGTCTGCGCAATGACCAACTGCTCCAGCATGACCCACCATGCTCAAAGAACCTTACGCGCAGTACGCCAGCTGTACCCGCAGGGAAAGCCTCCCAATGGTGAAGTACCCCGCCTGTTCCCGCAGCTGCGGATACAAGCCATCAGGGAAGGCTACCCGCACTAACAGCAAGGCTACACGCACAAGGCATTAGCCACTTCAGTAGTCACATGAAGGAATGAGCAAGGCGGGAATACTCCCGCCTAAATGAGCCAGTCCGTATGCTTCTGGAAGGTCTTTCGTACTATACCTACTAAGGTATGGGCGGAACAGACAATTTGACCAGAGCAGCCCATGAACCAATCACAGGGTGACAGCTCACCGACAACAATACGAGGAGGAGCACCCTCTAGTACTGTTTGTCACTATTAGCCGCTGCCTACTCACCAACCCTCACGATGGGACGCGCGCAGCCTACAGTTGGTGGAACAGTGCGTAGCCGGCAGTAAAGGAACAGTATACAGCCGACCTTTACTGTTGGCCGTAGCCTACCCACCAACCAGCATGGCCTGTGCGTAGTCCACTGTTGGTGGAACAGGAATACTATTCAGCCGGCTGTACCTTCTAGGAAACCTACATTCGGCTATAAATACTCCAACACCTTGGAATGGTAAGGACATCATCTGATATCTCAATCTTATCTAGCAATCTCTTAATATACACTTATATTCAGAGCAATCTAGTCTGATTCTCAAGCCGGAGGGTGGTCACAAGGAGGAACCCCCCCCCCCTTCTCAGTGACGAGCTTACGGTGTCTGTTTTGCAGGTCCCCTGAAGAACAACCTTCTCTGCTAGACCTCATCCTCGTGGGAAACATTACTTAACCCCCAGATTATCTACAATCTGCCCAGGGTTCACTTAGTGTTTCTTCATTGGCACCATCCGTGCATAAAAGCTAGAACTAATTTAGTTTTTTCAAAATTTCTGAAGAAATGGTTAACGTTACTCCGGTCCCAAGGCCAGTAACCGACCAAGAAACCCCGGTAACCACAACCCCAGCAACTGGGGGGAACACCGGCGGTTATACAAATCTTACGAACACTACCCCGACTACCCAAGCCGGGGCAAGTGCAGTAAATATTCCACTGGGGTTCACCGATGCCCAGTTGGAAAAACGATCGAGGGTCCCTCGCCAAACACTAGATCAAGTGAAGGCGTGGGCCGAAGCACGTCAGAGAGAGTTCCAAGCTGAATTGGATGAACGCTTGCGTTCAGTTCAACAGGCTGACGAATTCGGCAGTACTCGCCAGCATCTCAATATGAACAGCGAGGGCGAGTACTCAGACGACGAGAGGGAAGAATCCGATACCGACGCAAACCCTCGCCATAAGGCGAAAGGGAAGCGTAAGAAAACGGACTTCCAGCCGAAAAGGAAT
Source organism: Bidens hawaiensis (assembly GCF_021521415.1). Taxonomy (NCBI): domain Eukaryota; kingdom Viridiplantae; phylum Streptophyta; class Magnoliopsida; order Asterales; family Asteraceae; genus Bidens; species Bidens hawaiensis. The sequence goes on along the minus strand of NW_027493409.1, from coordinate 96,570 downwards.
TTTGGGGAAGCTTTCAAACCAACGAATGCGGAGAGAAACCCGCGTGACTTCTCCAAAACCTTTAGGCCAACTGCTACAAATGCAGGAAAGTCAAAGTTCGCAAGGGACATTGCGGAAGCAATCGCCCCGAGAAGTGCCAAACAAATGTCAAACATTGGCACTTATGATGGTCTATCCGACCCAGACGACCACTAGAACAGATTCATTGCGGGGGCAACCGTCAGTAACTGGACGGAACCCACGTGGTGTTATATGTTCCAGATGACTCTGGTTGGAGCGGCCAGGGCAAGGTTCGATCGTTTACCGGTCCACCACATATATGACTGGGCGGACTTTCAGAACAAGTTCAGCCAGCACTTCAGCCAACAGAGGAAATATACTGAAGAACAGTGGACGATCCTCAACTGCGTTAGAGAGGAGGATGAATCTTTACTAGACTTCATCACCCGCTTCAACTCCAAAAAGCTAAGTCTCGGCAACATAAGTGAAGATCTGGTTCGCGCCGCTTTCATCCAAGGCGCCGAATACCCAGAGCTTATCCGCACATTTACGGGTAAGGATGGCATGCCATCAACATGGGATGCCATCATGACGGCGGCCAAGCGCTTTGCCGAGACGGAGAAGCAACTGGGAAGGGATCTTCCCCAGAGTACACACCTCTACACGCAGAGGACAAGAGAGAACAATGTTCGGATCGCCCGGCAGAACAAAAAGAGGAAGCTAGGTATCTGGCAGTCAAGGGTAAACTTTGACACCTCATCCAGCTCTCACCCTCTTGTTGGCGGAAGAAATCACACACACCCTTCAAGCCAAAAGCACCGGTGGACGCCACTCACCAAAAGCGTCACGGAGATATTTGCCACTGAAAAGCTACCATGGCCAAAACCTCCAATGATCCGACAGCGACCTAATGCGGATCAGAGCAAATCTTGTGACTTCCACGGGACAAAAGGTCATGGTACAGAAGAGTGTACATCCTTGAAGGATATTGTTGAAGCATTCGTCAAGGATGGAAGACTGGCACACCTGGTGGCATCAATCAAGAAGGGAGGAAGGAACGACAACCGGTACCGAGGCAACGGACGAAAGCCCGTGGACATCAGCATCAATATGGTTCATGGTAACATCAGAGGAAGAAAAAGGCGAACGCCAGAACCATGTGCGTGGAAGGAAGCTGAGGTGCGCTTCCCGCGAGTGCCAGGAGGACCCAGCAAAGAAGGCCCTATCGTCATCAAAAGCCAGCTGGGGCACTACATCACTTCTCGCACTCTTGCTGACAACGGCGCCTCGTCAACGGTGATGTACAGGCAGTTCTTCGACAAGCTAGATGACGAAGACAAGGAACGCCTGGAAACGATCTGCGCCTCGATGGAAGGGTTTGATGGCAGCACAAACACCCCCCTGGGTATCCTATCTTTCCCCGTCACTCTTACGGATGGGAAACACTCCACACATACGACATTCTCTTCGGGAGAGACGGGATGGCAAGATTCAACGCCGTGGTATCCTCAGTCCACGGCATGATGGGATGGCCAACAGCTGAGGGTGTAGCGATGATCACCGGCATTCCCCAGGTATGCATCGCATCTGTCTCATCTAAACCCAAACCAAAGATGGCTAAACCAACCATCACCGAACCAGAAAAATGGGCCTTCAATGGCAAGTACCCTGACCAGGCCGTCACCATTGGCCCGACAATTGTTGATCCCACACGCACCTTACTCAAGCGCCTATTACAAAAAAACGCTGACATCTTCGCGTGGACACCAGCTGACATGACTGGTGTACCCCGAAGTAAGGCAGAGCATAAGCTCAAATGCGATCCGGCTGTTACGCCGATCGTACAAAAGCGCAGAGTAATGGGGCCAGAACAAACTAACGCGTGTAGAACCCAAGTCAAGGAACTCCTTGACGCAGGCATCGTACGCGTTAGTAGATATCAAACTTGGGTTGCAAATCCCGTTATGGTACCGAAGAATAACAAACAATGGCGCATGTGCATAGATTTCAAGGACTTGAACAAAGCATGCCCCAAAGATTGTTATCTGTTACCCGAAATTGATCTTAAGGTGGATTCGTTGGCACCGTTCCGCCTTAAATGCTTCCTGGACGCGTATAAGGGGTACCATCAAATACACATGGCCGTTGATGATCAGGACAAAACCGCTTTTCGGACGCCCGATGGCACATTTTGTTACCAAATGATGCCATTCGGACTTAAGAATGCCGGGTCCACATACCAACGCCTGATGGACAACCAGTTTCATGCCCAAATTGGGAGGAACTTGGAAGTCTACATGGATGACTTGGTCATCAAAAGCCCTGACCCAGAAGCGATGTTGGACATCGAAGAGACTTTCAACACGCTCAGGAAGATAAACATGAAGCTCAACCCGAGCAAGTGTGCCTTTGGAATGGAAGAAGGGAATTTCTTGGGGGTCATCGTCACTAAATATGGCTTCAGAGCGAACCCTGAAAAGGTCGAAGCCATTATCAAAATGGAATCACCTACTACCATCAAACAAGCCCAGACACTGAATGGACGACTAGTGGCACTTAATCGCTTTCTGGCAAACCACGCAGATAAGTCGGTTCCCTTCGTGTCAACGTTGAGAAACTGTTTAAAGAAAACGCACTTCCGCTGGACATCAGAAGCGGAAGCAGCTTTTCAGGAGATTCGGTCACGCTTGATCGAACTCCCAACGCTCACGGCACCAAAAGCGGGAGAGGAGTTAATCCTATACCTTTCCGCAACAGATAGAGCAACCGGGGCAGTCCTGCTAGTAGAGCGAAAAGGCATCCAGATGCCAATCTATTGTCAGCCGTATCCTAACAGACGTAGAAACCCGGTACTCTACCCTCGAAAAATTAGTCTTAGCACTTATACACGCTTCACGCAGGTTAAGACGATATTTCCAGGGTCACCCAATCACCATTCTCTCTAACTTCAAACTTGCAAACGTTCTAGGCAAACCCGAGTTATCGGGACGCCTAGCCAAATGGGCAATTGAGTTGGGGGAATACGCGATAAAGTATAAGCCAAGACCAGCCATAAAAGGCCAGGTTCTGGCCGACTTTATTGCAGAAGTGCCTGCATCGCGGGAAAAAGAGTGCCAGGAAGAGGCTCAACCCTCTCCAGCACAAGACATCAATGATGTCTGGCGACTCTACACTGATGGAGCAGCCAGTAACGAGGGTTCAGGCGCAGGGCTGAAACTAACCAACCCAGCAGGCCAAGAATACACTTACGCTATTCGACTGGATTTTCCAAGTACGAATAACGAAGCCGAATATGAGGCATTCTTGGCTGGGCTGAGAATTACGCGTAAGATGGGGGTGAAAAACTTGGAAGCCCACGTGGATTCCATGTTAGTAGCCAATCAAGTAAACAGGACGTACACGGCCGTGAACGACACAATGGCCCTATACCTCGCACAAGCAAAATCCCTTATGCGCGATTTCAATGACTGCAAAGTCATACACGTCAAGCGAAGTGAAAACAAATTTGCGGATGCGTTAAGCAAGCTTGCATCATTAGCCTTCACCCACTCTGGAAAGGATATCCGCATTGAACTCCTCGGGGCACCTTCGGTCCCGCACAAGGAAATTTGTGTCATCCAAACCGGCACGGAAACGTGAATGACACCAATAATAAAATACCTTGCGGCAGGTACACTACCAGAATCCAAAACACAGGCAAGAAAACTACGCTGTAAAGCACTGAATTATCAACTCATCGATGATATCCTTTATAGACGTAACTTTCTTGGCCCACTCTTAAGATGCGTGGACAACCAAGATGCTGACTACCTCCTAAGGGAAGTACACGAAGGCATCTGTGGAGTACACGCAGGTCCCCGCGCTGTTGTAGCTAAGCTAAACAACGCGGGATACTTTTGGCCGGGGATGCATACGGATGCACTGGCATACATCAGAAAATGCAGGTCTTGCCAGCTTTATGCACCCAACACGCACCGCCCGAAGAATGAACTTGTTCCAGTCACTTCTTCATGGCCATTTCAGAAGTGGGCCATCGATGTGACAGGCCCATTTCCTACAGCAGCAGGAAATGTTCAGTTCCTAGTGGTAGCCATCGACTACTTCACCAAGTGGATAGAAGCAAAACCCTTAGCCCAAACAACCGCAAAACATATCAAAAAATTTATTTGGGAATTTATTATTTGTCGTTTTGGACTTCCACAGAATTTGGTGAGCGATAACGGCACCAACTTTGCTGACAAGAAGCTACAACAGTGGCTGAAAGAACTTCAAATCACCCACACCTTTACCTCAGTGGCACACCCGCAAGGTAATGGTGAGGTGGAAAGAGCAAATAAGAGCATCGTCACAGGCATCAAGAAAAGACTCTTGAAACACAGATCCGGCTGGGTGGACGAGCTTCCGCACGTCCTTTGGGCAAACAGAACGCTGAAGAAGGCCAGTACGGGAGAAACCCCGTTCAGCCTCACTTATGGCATGGAAGCCATGGTCCCGGTCGAAATTGGTTTACCCTCACCAAGGGTCTTGATTCAGCCAGAAGACAATGATGCGGAAAGACGGTTGGATCTTATGCTAACCGAGGAACGCAGAGACTTAGCCGCAGTGCGTGAAGAGAACTACAAGCGACAAATGCAAAAGTACTACAACACGCGGGTAAAACTCTGCAACTTCAATGTAGGAGACTACATACTGCGTAACAACCAGGCTTCGAACCAAGAACGCCCAGGAAAGCTGGCCCCGGTCTGGGAAGGGCCATACATTATCAAAGAAGTCCTGGGAAAGGGCGCATACCGGCTCGAAAGGCTTGATGGCACTCCCATCCCAAGAACATTGAATGGAGCTCAATTACGCAAATGTTATATGTAGATCAATTCCAAACTTGTAAAGAAAAGGCCTAGAGCCACTTCTAATGGAAATGATTCTCCTTTCACAATGTGTTGATAGCCTTACCTTTATACTTATGAACTTCCCACACCGGTGCCGGTATTCACCGCATAAATGGGGGAAGAAGTAAGTCGTTACGTGTGGAAGGCGGCAAAACCCGCATAAACACAACGCTAAAAATAAGGAAAACCTACACGCAGGTCAGATGTAAGTAAAGTTTAGCCATCCTTGTAAGTGCAAGTGACGGTCTTACCCGCACAATCACGAACAAGGAAGCAAAACTTCAACCTATCATCTACCACGTTCAAAGGTTAACTTATTCTGAACACTTAGAAAATTTCAAAGGAAAAGATGAGGAAAACTTCCACGCAGGTCAGATATAAGTAAAGTTAAGCCATCCTACTAAGTGTAAGTGACGGTCATACCCGCACAATCATGAAAGAGGAAGCGAAACAAACTTATAATTTACCACGTTAAAAAGTTAACTTATCTAAGTACTAAAGAAATTACTAAGTTAGATCAAAACATGCGTAAAATAAACAAGGCAAAGAACAAACACAATCATTATTTCATCAAATTCAAATATTACAAAGATAGCTATACAAAAGCAAAAATCTACGCTAATGGTGGAAAGGGATCTTCAGAATCAGGCTTCAGGACCACTTCCACTTGGACCCGCTCCATCAGTAGAGCGTGGTGGTTCAAGGAAGGCTTTAAGAATAGCTAGCCCATCATCAGCAGCAGCGACTTCGTTCACCTTCTCCACCACAGGATGCGGGAAGGCGGCATACTGGTTCACTGCTTGGTCATAAACAGCTTCAGTATCAACATTGTACAAAGGGAAGTTGGAAGGCGGGATGCCTTTCTCAACGAACCCTAGACCAAGCAGGAAGCCGACCATTTCCCCATCCTCGTGAGAAGCGTTAAGGGCTGCGCTCATAGCATCATCATAAGAGGTCTCAGCAAAGACCCGATGCACAACCTACAAAAGAAAATATACAAGTGTCAAAACCTTTTCTATTTACAAAGAAAAGCGTAAAGACAAGAAAAGCTTACCTGAGACAACGCTTCTCGAAGAAGCCATTCCTTGGCAACCAGGGCTTCTTGGAGGGCAGCTTGAGCTTCGTTACGGGCGCGATCTGCTTCACTCTTGTTGAGGTTGGCAGGCAACACTTCTTTAGCCGCAGCCTCTTCGACGCCCTTCAGCTTACGCTCAGCATGGTCAAGCACCCCCCTCTGGTCCAGGATTTCTTGGAGCTTTTTGGCGTCTTCCATCGCCAAGGCATCATGAGCCTGCTGGAGAGCCTCTAATTTGGCTTTAAGCTCCTCATTCTCCACGCGTAGAGGCTCAGCAACAGCTTCAGCCTTGGTGGCTCTCTCGGTTGCGTTCCTTGCAGTTTCCTTAGCCAGCCGAAGCTGTTCATTAACAGCTTGGGCAGCCTTGGAACGGGCCTCGAGCCGGACCTGAACTTCAACCTCGAGGGCCTTGAAGGCCTTCTCCTTCTCCGCAGCCACTGCGGTAAGTTTTTGGTTCTCCTCCCGGACAGCCCGCGCTTGAGCTACTTCTTTAACGCGAGCTGCTTTCAACTTGTCGTTTTCACGACAAAGCAGCTCGACGCGCGGCTGCATCCGGGCCAGGAGAACCCGAAGCTCATTGCTTAGCCTACCCTCCTGGTAGCTAGCCATGGCTTCCCCCAACGCACCACTAGGAGCAGCGTGACGAGCCCACTCCACGCACTCCACAGGGGTGCGAAGGGTTGTTCCTCGGTGAATGTTCCATCGTGGAACATACACTTCATTGGAATCCGACACTGCAAAAAACATAAAGCAGTTAGGAAAAGATGATATATAAAAAAAAAATAAAATATATATATATATATATATATATATATAAAATAGGCCAAAAGAACCCTACGCACCTGTAGGGTCAATAACAGGCCGATAGCCGCCGAACCCATCACCTGAACCCAAGGGAAATCCATCCAAGAGGTCAGGCAGATGGGAAGGTGGCAGAGATTGGCGAGAAGCCCCATGCGTACCTGATGGATCGGCCGTCGTTGCCGATGGCGGGGGCATGGTGGCAGCCGCCGCGGTCACCGCCGATGAAAACGCAGCAATAGAAACAGCCGGCTCGGTGAAAGATGCTGTAAAAATAGCACTCACAGCCGGCGGTGACGTCATCTCAGCTGGAACAGTCGGCTCAAAGGAGTGAGCAACTGAACCAGCGGAAGCAGGCGCAGGCGCCTGGGTCGTCGCCTCAGGTAGGCTGACCGGGCCTACAGTCATTGGCGGGGAGGTACTGCTCTGCGCTCCACCCTGGAATGCGTCAACATCCACGCCTGCACAAAGAAGATAAGTGTTAAATGATAAGCTATGAAGATAAAGATAAAGGAAGTTTGTACTTACGGGTTTTCTTGAGCCTAAAGGTACGGAGAGGCGGGGACGAACCCGATGGAGCCGGCCTCTTTGCGCCGGTCACCGTCGTCTTCTTTGGCTCTCCGGAGGTGACAGTCGCAACCTCCGGAGCGGTGGTCTTATCACCACCGGGATTCCCCGCCACCTCTTCGCTCTCGGTCTCCGAATCAGACCGAGGCGCTGGATCGGCAGTGGAGGCCTTCTCCTTCCCCTTCCCGCCGGCAGCCTTCTTCTTCCGCACCAACGGAGGACCATCTGCGGATTCCTCATCAGAGCATACGATTAAAGGAATTCCAGCAGAGGTTTCAACATTGAGGGGTCGATGGTCGAATAGCGCCTTACCTGGCCGACGGGCGCTAAGGATCTCATGGCCTAGCGGATAAACCTCCACGAACCGATCCGCCGTTTGTTCTAGGATGGGCAACTCGTTCTCATCTAGAGCGCGAGTACCCATCCGTGCGGGACCGTCAGCCTCCCGCGGGTTCAGGAGCGACTGCAAGTCGTTCCCCTCTGAAATAAACAGGAAAGTTAGAAGAAATTCAAAATCAACAAAAAGAAACAAAGCATACCGTAAGGAACAGAGTTCGAACCGTATTCGAGGACGATCGGAATCTTTCGCGCATCAGCCTCCTTCCACACCCGGCTCATCCCCAGCATCACCATCCCGGACTCCGCAAACCGGTAAACCGGAGATTGGACCCGGGAAATCTTCGAAAACCATTCCGCCTCCTCGTAGTTGGAGGCGTGAAGGCTAGGAAGGGCTTGCCCGTTCTTGAATTTCATGGCAAGGGGGATGGCACGAGCGGAGATGTAGAAGAACTCCCGCTTCCACGCGCGAAGACTGCGCTCGGTTGCGCAAATCTTCAAACCCTTGATCCGGGTTATCAACGTGTACCACCCCTGGATGCACCTCCAAGTGTAGAAGGTCATCAGGCGGTCAACATAGGGCTCAATGCCCAAAATCCGGCACACCCACTCGAAGGGCGAATCTTGGCGATCGCCATGGGGTGCAACTCGGTCAAATGAACACCGTGCCTCTCAAGGACACGGTAAACAAACTTTGTCAATGGGAACCTAAGATTCCCATAAACAAAGAATGCAGCATAAACCCCGATCTTGCCTCTGGGGGCATCGTACACCGTCTGGTGGGGTTCAGGAAACTCAGGCTCGAGAGACTCGAGCATGAACTTCCTGACGACGTACCGATACAGATCGCCAGGCAGAGCACACTGGCACTCGCCAGCAGTACTCTTGTCGTCAGCTGTAGATTCGAGATCACGAGACATCTTGTAAAAAAAAAAGAAGAAAACGATTTCGGGAGAATGCTTGCCTGAAAAGGTGAGTATTCGCCGGAAATCGCAAAGAAGATGAAGAGAAGAGTGAAGGTGTGGATTACAAAGAACCCTCTCCCCCTTTATATACTAATCGCAATTAATGCGATGAAATTAATGCGGAAGAGAGAGAAAACGAAGGTGCAATGAAACTATGACACGTGGCAAAAAGCAAGCTGGCAACAGCTGTTGACAGGACGCATACCATTAATTTCGCGGCCACGCGCCTGAAAAAGCGTCTGGAATGACCATGTACTGTCACGTCACCATAACTTCCTGCACGTCCTGACACAGTCAGAAGAAACCGTCGCACGACGTTTCAGAGGTTTGGACTGTTCTTATCCTTCCACCAACCCTTCGAATTTCAAAATTCAAAATTCAAAAAGATTCAAAAGTAAGCGGGAAAATACCCCTTACCTTGGCAACCAAGTAACCGTAAGACGAGTGCGGGTACAGTATCAAGGCAAAACCCTTCACATACTTAGCACCCGCAGGGAATTGACGCCAGGAATACCTTGGAAGTAAAGTAACCGTAAGACGAGTGCGGGTACAGTGTCAAGGCAAAACCCTTCACATACTTAGCACTCTGCAGGGAATTCAAACCAAGAAGGATCTTCTGGGCCATGCTTGCGAAAACGGGAATAACATCCCCGCACGACGGGAACGTCGAGAACTATATTGTTTGAGACTCCAAGATGGAATTGGTGGTTTTAGCATAATTGATCACTATGTTGAAAACTACCAAGACCCCATGGAGAATCCACACAAGTGGGACTCAACGCTCCTGACGTGCGAGGTTACAAACCTACCCGCTTCACACCCAAAGATCAAGCAGAAAAGTCGGGAATTTCTGCGTGACATCAGGAAAACCGCGGGAAGAATCACCACGGAAAACCTAAAAACTAAACCCTTTTCAAAACCCCTTGCTAAGTCCAAAAGTTCACCTCACTTATTAATAATTCATGAGAAGAACATTGGACTGGGGGGACTTGAAGAGGTAGGTCCCAGCAGAGCCCAGTTGGACCCGCAAGACTCACCTTGAACAGGGACGTCTGCGCAATGACCAACTGCTCCAGCAGGACCCACCATGCTCAAAGAACCTTACGCGCAGTACGCCAGCTGTACCCGCAGGGAAAGCCTCCCAATGGTGAAGTACCCCGCCTGTTCCCGCAGCTGCGGATACAAGCCATCAGGGAAGGCTACCCGCACTAACAGCAAGGCTACACGCACAAGGCATTAGCCACTTCAGTAGTCACATGAAGGAATGAGCAAGGCGGGAATACTCCCGCCTAAATGAGCCAGTCCGTATGCTTCTGGAAGGTCTTTCGTACTATACCTACTAAGGTATGGGCGGAACAGACAATTTGACCAGAGCAGCCCATGAACCAATCACAGGGTGACAGCTCACCGACAACAATACGAGGAGGAGCACCCTCTAGTACTGTTTGTCACTATTAGCCGCTGCCTACTCACCAACCCTCACGATGGGACGCGCGCAGCCTACAGTTGGTGGAACAGTGCGTAGCCGGCAGTAAAGGAACAGTATACAGCCGACCTTTACTGTTGGCCGTAGCCTACCCACCAACCAGCATGGCCTGTGCGTAGTCCACTGTTGGTGGAACAGGAATACTATTCAGCCGGCTGTACCTTCTAGGAAACCTACATTCGGCTATAAATACTCCAACACCTTGGAATGGTAAGGACATCATCTGATATCTCAATCTTATCTAGCAATCTCTTAATATACACTTATATTCAGAGCAATCTAGTCTGATTCTCAAGCCGGAGGGTGGTCACAAGGAGGAACCCCCCCCCCCCTTCTCAGTGACGAGCTTACGGTGTCTGTTTTGCAGGTCCCCTGAAGAACAACCTTCTCTGCTAGACCTCATCCTCGTGGGAAACATTACTTAACCCCCAGATTATCTACAATCTGCCCAGGGTTCACTTAGTGTTTCTTCAGCAACTGAACCGGAATCTGGTTTCTCACATCATCTGCAGGAACATGATGGACCATGAAGATAAATGGCGTTGTGAAGTGCAACAGAGGAACCATCTTTGACGGCAGTTTGACTATATAGCATCAAATTTCTGTACTTTGTCTGTTGAATTCGTTGGCTTCGCGGCAAATTCTAGTAAAGCCTCCTCACCTGTTGATGAGTTTTAAAAATGAGCTACAACTATATAACCGGAGGCTGCTAAATAAGTGGCAGTACTAATGCTTTATTCTCCTAAATAACAGTAGTAATCGTTAAACGTTCATACAAATTTTTACATTTACAAGAAATTAGTTTATTGATTTTGTAAATAATAGTAGTAATCTTTTAATTTATCAACAAACTGATTTTGTAGAAAAATTATGCTTTATAGCCTGCATACATTCAACATCCATATCACAAACTTTATTATTTATAGCAATAAAAGATGAAAAAGAAGACTCGTTTTTCAACCTTTGAATTTGATATCTTTTAGTGCCTTTCCGCACTCCTGAACTTTGTTAGCCAAACGGACTGTTTCATTTGTTACTTGTGCTAGTAAAATGTATATTGTCCATAATTGCGTATTCATCATACCTAAAATGTCAAAAACGGTAACACTCTTCTCTAACCTATTAGTATAATGAGAAAAGATATCACATAGGGATGATGAAGAAAAAACACAAACAGACATTTCATCAAGCAGTTGGTATGCGTTATACAAACCTTTAATTGATCAATGCTTAGCTCATCTTGTTCCGGTACTTGATTCATCAACACTGCAAGATTTACATTAAATGCAACTATAACATGTTAATATGAGTGAATTACAAATAAGTGAAACTGAAATTAGTGGAGATATAAACATCCTTTTTCTTAGACCTAACATCCCATTTACAATCAACAACGTAATTAAATGTGGATGTTACCTTGAATTAAGTTTAAACACAGAAATCAGGCCAATCGATAACATTAATCGAATCTAATCGTCTTCTGAAATTGGGGATTTCACGGTAATCAGTCACTGCCGTCGTATTCGTGAATTATAAATTAAAAAAGTAAAGTAATTGAATTGATATGAAAGAAAGTGACGAGGAATCCAAGATGAATTTCAGATTGTTTTTATTCAAACGAAAACCGTCATTAACCGCAGGAGTCTTGAGAAACAGCCCATTTAAATGATGATCAAGGGTCATGATTGTATATAAGATGTTTTCTATGGCCACTCTTCTCTATCCATATAGTATATAATTATCAAAAAAATTTGAACTTTTTACTAATATATCCTTACAATTTAATGATCTAAAATGAAAAGAAACTATGATTTGTTGGAATCTTGTCTCTCAGTTCTTGTCGTATGAACTTATACGTTTGTGTAAGTCTATTTTTTATATGTGAACTGTGATGCAAACACATCATAGAAATGGATATCACGTCAGTCAATCATAGATAACGTACTTGATATTTAGTGCACAAATAGGTTTGGGGCAAAAAGGCTAGATCGCTAATATCTTATTTGGTTCTGAAATCACTGTTAAACTAGTTGATATATCATTTGATAAGATATGATACAAATTTTGACTAGCACACCGTGTTAATGGATATCTTTAAAATTCTGTAAAGACGTTTTTTTAAGTCATAATAATATTAGTATTTAGTCATAATTATATGATAAATCATAAAAAAAACTTAATTATAATAAATATTAAAGTAATAGAAGTAGCAAAGTAATAAGAGAACTGATTTTTAAATCATTAAACTTTGATAAAGTAACCATGTGAAAGTTTAGTCAAAACAAAGTAATAAAGTCAACAAAAGTTACATCAATTCTTCAAACGTGAAAATGGCCATTTTGTTTGTGAACTTATAAAGGTGACAGTATTTGTATATTAGATTGGACCAGAACGATTACATTTGGTTTATTTGATGTTGGGTTGAACCAGATCAAATTATAAGCCTATAAAGGTGCAATATTTGTTTTTATTTCCAAACTTAACATTTCATATTAAATCATTTTAAATTATTGAGACCTTTTATGTGTGAAAATGTGAAACGAAGACCAAGCAGATTTAGACCACTCGTAGTGGACTCGCTGTGAAGGTGGAAATGAGGCCAAAACACGGTGCAACCCCCCCCCCCCCCCTCCACCAGCTCATTTTGGGCCGTTTTGTGTACACAAAGGAGGTGGTGGGAATAGTTGGCCAATCAAATTTTATCCCTTTTAAGTTTTATCAAAAAATTATAAAAGTAATAATTCTGTAATGACTGAAAGCGGGAGTTATGGGGTTTTTTATCACTACTACACCATTTTTTTGTAAAACACCTTATTGCTGACTGGGACGCAACGTGTCGTAACGCCCAAGGATGTGGCTTTACCACTACACATGGTCCTAGTCCATTCTTTTTTAGTTTGCATAGTCATTAACTTATTATTCATTTTTTTGACTGGGCTAAGACCAATAAGATGACATATATGATGAACTTGATAATTTGATTCAAACAATGACATTGTTTCTAAGAAATAGTTTCAAAATCGAATGTCTAGGTGCAACACCATAGTCCATATGGTGTAGACTGTAGAAGATTACCATTTATTTAATAATCTTAATTTCTAATGCTCGTGTATATTTTTAATGATTAAAAAATACTACAGATGCTATACAATTTCTAATTTGTGACATAGTCTAACCATCTTTTGTTATCATACTCAACCATTATAGGCTTATAGCACAAAAGAAATTGTATATCGAACATTTAGAATTGAATAAAATAATAATAATAAATAATCGTATGCTAATAAACGTAATAATAACATAATAAATCATTCTGAACCACTACTGCTAAAGTAGGTCCGCAGCTAGTTCCGGATAGAGGTGAAAAAAAAAACTTAAACTTGAAACCGGATCCCCAAAAAATACCCGAAACCGGTTTTTTTAATACTCGGGTTTTAATACTCGAACCCGTACCCGACCCTATCCGTAGGATATGGATATGGTATGCATTTTAGTACCAAAACCTGTACCCAAACCAGACCATATTTTCACCCGGTATTACCCGAAAACCCGAACCGGTTCCATACCCGGAACTGGGTTTTTCCAGTAGCCGAAACCGGCTTTTTCAAATACCCGAAATTACCTGAAAAATAACTGGAAAATACCCAATAAATACCTCTATAAAGTGGAACCCCTAAAAATTCTAATATATACCCGAAAATCCCGAAAATATGGTTTTTTCAACACCCGGAAATAAGGTATTCAAATAGACGGTTTTATAATACCCGGTTCTATACCCAACACGAACCCGATACACAGGGTATGGTTTTTAATGGCAATACTCGGACCTGAACCCGACCCAGGTATTGCTAATACCTGATTTTCCATACCTGATCATACTCGAACCCGGGTTTTTTCTAATACCCGATTTGTTCACCTCTAGTTCCGGGTGAGACTAATCGGGCTGCAAAGTTCTAACTGAGTCTTTACTGGTTTTCATGCAAACTGGGCTTCAATATACTAAGGTACTTGATAAAGGGCCAACACGAATTAAATCCTTAGAAGTTTAGGGGCGATAATTCACTTCGTAAAATAAGTAATCTTTGAGAGAGAAAATTATTATGTGGCAATACGTTATGGCAAAAATGTTAGTTATTGAAAGGTTGAAGTTGGTTGTGGCTCAATGGTAGAGCACTCACTTTATAAGTGAGAGGTAAGGGGTTCAAACCTCACTATCACTAACTTATATGGGAGATATGATGGATGGTCCTGGCTTGCCAGTGTTTGAGTCCTGATCTCACCCGGTTTTACCGGCTCTTCGCTGTCGTGCCGTTTGGCGGGCGTGGGGGTCGGGTTTTATCCGGAGAATCTCTCAATAGGTGGACCGATAGGGGTTCCGTCCGTCTGGACTAGTGGCCGGCTCGGGCTACCTTTAGCCAATGGGGGCCGCGTACGGAGTGCCCGGTGTTACTTAGTTGGTCGTTCAAAAAAAAGTTACTGAAAGGCTGGAACAGTTATAAGAAATGGAAACGAAACAAGATGTAAAAAAACGCATTATATCATTCGACTCCACCTAGAAGCATTTTATCATATCGTCAGCAGGGCTGCCTCGTGGGACAGCGAAAACAAGTTACGGCTTTAGGCCCACACTTAATTAAGGCCTTCAATCTAAAAAACATTATATATAGATTTATTATAATGAGTAAAGTAAACTCAAAGTTATGTATTGGTGTGGTGGAAAACCTGATTGTTACTAAAGTATTGGTTATGAGTTCAAAATTTGTAATAATCAAATTTTTTTCTTTAACAATTGTCATGAAAAGGCACAAAATCTTGTTTCGATTTAGACCTCCACATTCGTTGAGCCACCCTTGATTGTCAGCCACGGTTCCCATACAAAGACGCATACAGTACACGCATTTGGCATCACTAGCCAACTTCAACATATCGTTATTGACCATATGCTATGCTAACAAGTGTGCATTTGTTAATTGACTATTAAATCTATGATGATCCCACATTACATTGTAGATTAATTAATTAGAGAGGTTTATACAAATAGTCAACACTAACACTAATGTTTTTCTTTTTTTATATTTTGATTGTAAAGAGTTCACAGACCTTTTAATATATTTAAATGGGTTTTAACGTCCGGTCTATCGTATCATCAATATTGTTCGCTTTATTTTTAATAGATTGTCCATCCAGAACTCACGTGTTTATTTTTGATTGCCCCGATAAAGACTCAATAATCAATAGACTTCCCACAAAGCCACATGTTCTGATACTAGTCTCACCTAAGCTCACTTATCAATAGAGGTTTCATCTTTTCCATAGCCAACTAAGACCAAAACGTGATGCTGATATTTTAGGCGGGCATTCATTTTGAATCCCCCCCACCATCCACACACACCACTTTTTGGCTCATCGCCCTCGACTAGGTTTGCTCCACGATCGCAATCCCAATATGTGGATTTCTCTAAGTTGTTCTCATGGACAACCTTGGTTACTCATCATCTTTGGTGAGGTTTGTCCCCACCATTCCGAGCGGCACATGAATTACTCTTTGATACAATTTGTAAAATTAACCATAAGTTTTAAGTAGGTTTTAACTAGTCTTCTAAAAAACATATATGGTGATTGTTGTGGCTTTATGTTGTATGACGTAGGATAGGATGTTAGCATGCACTCATCAATGAAACACTTCGCATGTCCAATGATAGATTGATAGGAGTGAGTTACATATTATGGTGGGTGCGGTCCTCTTAATGTTACATTTGAAAGGAACATATGTAATGGAAGCCTCCATTGAAAAGCAATCAGTTTCCAATGTATGCTAAATGCATTAATTATATATATATATATATATATATAAATGAGAAGTTTGGTGCCGCTAACCATGTGGCGGCACCAAACTTGTCCATACCATTTTGATTTTCTGTTTTAGTATTGGTAGCATAACGAACGTAACAAGAACCGACCTAACGCCAATTTTTGTTTACGTAACGGAAACAGACTGAATTCGTGTACACTCACTGCATCAATGTCCAGTACTGACAATGCTAGGGTTTTGATGCTGTTTGTTTTAGTTCCAGTACCATAACGAACTTAACGAAAACGACCGTGTGCCAATTTTCTTTTTTATTATTTGTTTTAGTTCCGGATTCGTAGCGAACAAGAAAGAAAACGACCAAATTCGCTTAAAGTCACTGCATTTTGTTTTAGTTCAAGTACCACTGTAACGAAAACCGATCAACTGCCATTTTTGTTTTAGTTCTGTTATCGTAAGAAACCGACTGAATTCACGTCGACTTATCATCTCAAAGCTTAAGACCGACAACGCTTGAGTTTTGCAACCACCCATATTTTACCTCAATTCCTAGTTTGTGTATAAATATAACTTGTTGCAAAAGCAAAAGACGAGTTAGTAGACATAATAAAGTTGTTTGGTTTCGACTAACTGCTTATTTTAAAATGAAACTTATATTTGAAAAAGATGAGATGCAAGGATGAATTATGATAACTTGACAGGACCTCAAAGAATAATCATTCAATAAGAGTGTGATACGGACAATGTACATACGGTAGATGTGACACCCTAATCCAGCTAGGTTTACATGTCACACGTACATAAGTCATAAATCATAACTCACGCCACAAAGAAACTGGGCTTTTACTGACGAATGGAAAACAACACGATGAAGGAAATGGGTATAATCTAGAGTCTGTCATGGAGGATGAATATTAGTAATAAACCGAGCTTCCCTCCAAAAGGATAACACACATTTTGAATTTTAAATTACTTTCTTATTTATGGTTTATATTATACATTTATTGTAGATTGTTATTTCTAGTTGTAAACATTCTATTGTTGGCATGTACTTTGTATATAATACAATTCATATCAATGAGAATAATATAACAGTTGAATATCTTTAATATGTTATGGAGGATGAATACAAAGAATGAAAACATATTGTATTGTTGTAATGTAATTTGAAATTCCGTGTTTTATAATTTGAAATACTCTTAAAATTTATGATGTATTAGCGATAACCCCATCCGTATAGTTTCCGAATGGTATATTGCATTTTGATTAAAAACATTGATAGTAAATATTTTAATTTTACTGAACCATCTAATTATGTGGAGGATATAGAAGTGCGTTTAATATCCTTCTCGATCACTGGTTATTTTCATGAAAAGTATTTTGAAAAGTACATCATATGATATATCTTTTGTCCAATTGGAAGGTTGTCTTACTTGTCTATTTCATATTTAATAAAAAATAGTTGTCAGTGCTTTGGACGGTCTGGTTTTAGCCAACAAAGAGCTTGTCACAATTGAATGGAGACATGAATAAAACTTGGAAAAAACAACGTTGTGAATTCAATGATGAGTTTTAGGCCGATATCAGTTACATCCACTTAATTATAAAAGCGATTTATACCACTACTATTATAGATTGGACGTGTTATTCTAATCGTATGTCATTCTACTAATGAGGACTTTTTTTTATTGTTCTTGTTTACGACTACCGCGTAAAACGTACAAGAGAAAAATATTGTTTACTGTAACAGCCAAAAATATTAAAATGCAATATTTCGGTTTTGGGATATTAAACCCGAAATAAGTATCTAGGATAAGGTTTAACCTGGTTAGTTAACCATTATTATCTACAAACATATACTTGTGTATAGAAGTTTGGAGCCAAGTGTCAAGTAACGAAACAATAGGGGTTAAACCCGGGCAAACTCGATGGCAGAGAACTCCCCAAACCCTAAATCCTTCAAATTGGGCGAATCCAGGAAGAATCAAGGTGTCTCGGCTACGGGATTGACGATCCCTAGCTCCTAACACCATCTAAACACAAGGTTAGTGTCAAATCCTAATGTTTAAAGTTAGGGTTGGATGATTGGTGATGGGTTAAGAATGTAACATGAAATTGAACATGGTTATGTGTTATAATCACTATATAGAACATGAGTAGTGAACAAATTAAAGTGAAATTGAAGTTTAGAGATAAAACCCATATGAGGGGTGTGGGTGGAGACATGAGTGAAGAACTCATGTCCAATCCTCATATGAATCATGGTTAGTTTAGCTTTAAATGTTAAGATTATTGCTAGACTAATTAAATGGTGTGTTACGAAACTCGATCGAACCAAAACGGTTGGTAACGACGAGTTCAACAAGTAACGATAAGATATGCAAGAAATGGCCACTGATAACTAAAAGGATTGTTTAAGCGAACACGGGTTTGTTAAACAGCGAAAATTCTACTAAAAAGGGATATACTAATGGTTGATAGATTAGTATGAAAAATGGGCCTTGAATGCTTGCATATGCTAATAATCATGTGAATTATGTTTAGACAGATCACATGAATCGTCGGGAAGCAGAACTGGTAAAGAGTCACGCAAAGGTCGGCGATTAAGGTACGTAACTATATGGTTACAAAGTTAATATTATATGTTGAACTAAGTCATATCTCTTAAGAAATGAAAAAAAGGACCAAGCGGGTCAAAGCAAACGAATAAACGTGCACACAATGAAAGGTTTGACCATTGAAGGTCAAACCGACTTAAAGCTAGTATTAAATGATTTGGTATAAACAGTTTGACTTAGAAAGTCAAACTGACCCTAAGCTAATATTGTGGCGAATTGGTTTAATTGGTTTGACTTGGAAGGTCAAACTGTCCAAGAATTAGTGATTCGATATGTTTGAGCACCCAAGTTGCTGTAGTAAACTATAGAATTGCTTAGTTGGCTAATAAAAGGAACGAAAGGTTAAGATAATATCAAAAAGGACAGTTTGGGTATTTATGTGCAATCGAGATGGGTTATAACCCTTAAGAATAGTTGACAGATTTAAATAGTTAATTTGCAGAGTGCATATCTCACTCGTCGTTAAGAGTTAGAGGATGGGCCTTATATCGTTGGAAAGGTTTATGCGTCTATTTCAATTCATATTTGATCATAAAAGTCTAAATAGGATCAGAAGTTGTCCAAAACAGTGGACCAAAGTGATTAGTTGGGATATAAAACATGCTGACTGGGAATATTTATGCTTCTGTCCTGATTTTGTAAAAATCATATAAAATCATAGAAAAATAGTTAGAGGGTGTGCTTTATACGCTTAAAAAGGTATTTGAGTCCCCTACGATCCATCTTTGAACATGTTGAACTAGGGATGAGATTTTTTTCCTAAATACATGTACCCTTACCTGTTCAGTACCCGTACTTGTACCCGTACCTGTACCTGTACGTGTCTATTGGGTACGTGTATGGGTACGCAAATTTACTGATTATAGGTACGAGTACTTTTGGGTACATGTACGGGTATAGGTACGGGCACTGGTACCCGTTTAGAATATGTAGGGGTTTTTATTAGGGTTCCAACACTTATGACTTAACTTTCATGCGGGATTTTCAAAACATAATATATATTAGTTGAATAAGTTCATTCTCAATTTATATGTGTATATTCATATATTGTGTATTCGTATATTTTTATTTCATGTATGTGTCATTGTGTATATAATTAAATAACATGTATTAATTTTCTCTCTTGTTTTTTTATAGAAATTGAGGAAGCAATAAACTAAGAAAAGTAAAAGGGAATGTATTTTATATTATGACTGATTTATTTCATTTTTAGTTTTGGTATTATGTTTTGGTTGTGGTATTACGGTTTTGGTATTATAGATTATTGATTGTCGGTATCGTTTTGTTACCGATACCTAGTTTAGTGGAATTTTTTTTAAAAGAACAAAAAGGTACCAAAGCGAGTACCGTACCCAAAGTACCTGTACCCGTACCTATACCCATACCCGTACCGTATAATTTGGGTACGGGTATAGGTACCAAGATTTACTGATTTTAGGTACGGGTACTTTCGGGTACAGGTACGGGTACGATCCCGATCTCATCCCTATGTTGAACCAGTTCGGATGTTAAATGGGCCAAAATGACTTATTGCAGCAGCGATATAGGAAATCGCTGCACATTAATAAATATTTTAGTAATCGGGAAAACACATAAGATTGCATATACTTGCATTAGGCATGATGCATTGATTGTTGTGACTAATTGTTATGGTTTTTCCCATGACAAGTTTTTAATTAATTAAGGGTCGCGGATTGAAGATCAAGCTGCCGAAGAGCCGAACACCGAGCAAGCTTCCGCAAAATAAATTGATAACTGAATTTAGTATTAGTGTGTAATGTTCGTTAATTGTAAAGTTTTAATTACCTATGGTTTTTGGGTCCTATTAAGTGTATGTTTATGCTTAAATACCTTGTTTAACGAGCTAGGGTCTTACATTTACCACTTCCACATTTGCGTTTTTTTTTATTTTACGGGTCAAAGGTGTGCCATAGAGAGTTTCAAAAATTTGAAGAAAACATGTGGTTAAATATATATGTGCTTTTCATGGTTCTTTGTTTGTACATTAGTTGTTGTAGACATTAGTGAATAAAATCTTTTGTTGATTTTCAAATTGATAAGTTCATTTTACTTTTTCTAATTTTTAAACTCTCTTTACATATTTAACAAAGTGTTTTGTGTGATGATAAGACTGTTCACGAGCAAGTAGACCAACTCAAGTCTCGAGCTCAACTCGAATTTTACATTGAGATAGCTTTGCTCAGTTTAAAATAAAACAACTTGACTTTGTTTGAATCGATTATATTGTTAGAACTTAAGAACAAAGAAAATCTTTTGATGCAAAGTGGGCCGCTAAAGCTGAAAAGTTGTGATTAAAAGATTGAATGTCATTCATTTGAGCTATTAAATGTTAAATGTTTGGAGCTAATTTAATCAAGCTGAACTAGCAAACCAATGAACAAGCCAACTTTGGCTCGAGCTGAGTTCGTTTACAAACCGACCCAATTTTTAATGTGTCTTTCTTAAGCGAGCTCAACATATATGTACATTATACATTTACAATTTTAATAGTTTTTAATGAGGTGTTGTGAGAAAAATAAAGGTTTTTAAGGGTGACTTGAAATATGATGTGGCATGTCGAAACGGATGTTTGTGAGTTTTAGCACTGCGGATGCACTTTTTTTTTTGTTTAACAATTATCCTACTCTCAAACAGAGGATAGACACATTACCGGATACCATATACAATTCTCTTTTTTTTTTTCTAAATTACCTCCTTTTCTTTTAGAAAGAAGTTATATTTTAAGAGGGCGTGAGTAATAAATAAAATATAATATTTTTATTAAAATAAGTCACGTAAGGTAAAAACCATTGAATAATGATAAGGACGTAAAACAGAATGAGTAACGCTACTTAATTGGGGCCTATCTGTCACAAAATTCAAAAATATAAAATTCCATGACGTTTGATGCATGTGACCATGAGTTCATGATACTATAATTTTCTTTTTTGTTAATTCTTTATCCTTATATTTATAAAAAAAATAAAAATAATACACCTTAATTTCTCATGTGCAAGGTTCATGTTAATATTTTTAACCAGACAGCTTATTATTAACTCGTTCGAGTTTTTGATTTACATTTATAACTTGCCTATTTGTTTAACCCGTCTTTTAACTTTGTATAATCGTTATACGCATCTATAAAAGAACAAGAATGTAACTATTTATTTTTTATTGTAAAAAGGGAAGTTATCTAGTTTAAGTCTCGTGTGTAATAAAATAGAGGTTTTATGTTCGACTTGGAGGTGGTCTCCCCTATGATGGATTTCGTCATGAGGTGGTCATTTGGTCGGGAGTGATGGGGGTAAATGTAAATTGATATATAAGCTTTCCTTTAAGAACGTGTCAACTTAGCAAATTAACATTATAAAATAGTTTTTCTTTTGATTTTATAAATTTCAAATTAAAGAATCAGAAAAAGACAAAATGAAAAAAAAAAAAAAGGATAAAAAAGTAAACATAGTACATAAATGAAAACAGTAAAAATGACAAAAAGTAGAAAACGTAGTACCAAGTTTCAGACACGTACGATTTCTTTCGCATTTACCGGAATCTCCTTCCATCCATCCTTCAATGGCGGTGTAAACCTTACCGGCGGCTGATCACGACGGCGGCCGGTGGTTCCAGGTAAAAACCTCCTAATTATTATTCTGCACTCCATAAACTGATCAATGTTCATCATTCTGTTTCCCTGTGTAATTAATTAACTTGATGTTACTTGATTAATTTTAATTGTTTGATTAACGCGTGATCAATGTGATGAGAGAGAAAGTAGAGTGAGAGAGTAAGAGATAATTTAATTTCCGCGTTTAATTTCATTTCATATCTATATATATCTATCAAATTTCATACATATACATACAAATATATGCTATATATATTTATACAACTCTCTCTCCCCCTCTCTCTGTCTATCTATCTCTTTCTTAGGATATAGTTAAAGTGAGTACTGAGTAGCATTCACTATCAACCTTATTATTATTATTATTATTATTATTATTATTATTATTATTGTTATTATTATTATTCATTCATTCATGGAAGATTGCAGAATTACTGCCTGAAGCTTTGTAATTTGCTTCAATTTTTTGCATCTAATTAAAGGTAACAGCTTTTTATTTTTATTATTATTATTATTATTATTTTATCATCTAATTCATCTGTTTATTGTTGTTTTTTCTTGATTTTTATGGATTCACTTTCATGTATATGGTATTTATTGCATATGATGTTAACTTATTTATCATCTTCATAAAACTGAATTATACTTTATTATCACTAATTTCAACTCAACCACTTATATGTTTGATGGATCTGTTGCAAACACACACATAAACAAACTGCAGAAAAGTTAAGAACATGAGGATTTACGTGGTTCGGTCTCAGGGCCGGCCCCGAGGATTTAAATACCTCGGAAGAGCCGCGTAGGGCCTAACGAGTTGTTTGATTTTTATTATTTTGGTTTTTATATTTAGTTTGGGCCCAATAGCGTAAATGTATACAGATAATAAAAAGTTTTTTTGTCAAATATATTTAAGATGATTAAGATCCATACCTATTTTATAAAAAAAATTAAAATATATATATATATAAAAATTTGGCCCTCGAAAACTATGGCCACCCTTGTTCGGTCTAAGCTGACCTACGTCCACTAACTGCAAGCAGGATATAATATATACTGCTCTATGCTCTCGTGATAAGAGATTACAAGTACAATATGCGTTTAAATAGAACTAGTGTTACAAAACTTAGTCAACAAGAAAACATAAATAAGTTCTAGTAAAGAGATATACAGCCGGTCCAAAACCTCCCGTGTCTTCAATCTTTGTTAACCCAATAATGTGTCTTCAACTAAACAAGCCCAAAACCGAGGCCCAAGGCTCCACAAACCCAACAGGATCTAGTTGACTGATTACATGAACAGATCTTGCATTTGAGCATATTTAGTTATTTGAAACTGTATTTTAAATGTTTGTTTTGAAAGATTTTGTGAAATTGTAGTGTTTATGTGACATTATTATGTGATTTATGAATGTAGGAGAATGTCAAGGTCACTGCATAGAGGTTTTATTGTTCCTGATCAGTTCAGCCCTGTATCTTCAAGAAACCGATATAAATTAACTTTATTGTTACTTAAGTTGAGTTTATTTGTTATTGTAATTCTTGCACTCACGGGGTCGTTATGGTGGACGATATCACTCACAATTGGTTCTAGAAACCACGCATTTCGTGGATACAGACGGCCTCAAGAACAGCTGGTTTCAGATTTATGGGATATCGGTGAACTCTCACTTGGTGGTTCTAAAATAAAGGAAACAGAATTTTGTTCCGTTGAGTTTGAAAATTACGTACCTTGTTTCAACATAAGTGAAAATCTTGAATCGGGTCGCCATTGCGGGCCCACATCAAGACAGAGTTGCTTAGTTTTTGCTCCTTCTGGATACAAGGTTCCACATAGATGGCCTACCGGAAGAGATGTTATTTGGATCGATAATGTTAAAATTAACGCACAGGAGGTACTTTCATCCGGAAGTTTGACAAAAAGGTGTGTTTTTTAAAAGCAATATGAATGCAAATTATTAAATCTGTTTCTTATTATGTGTTGTTTCATTGATGTTGATGCAGGATGATGTTGTTAGATGATGACCAGATTTCATTTAGTTTTGCATCTTCTATGGTTGATGATAGTATTGAAGACTATTCACATCAGATTGCAGAAATGATTGGTTTAAGAATGAATCTTACTTTCTACAAGCTGGAGTAAGTGAAAAATACCTTCTTGAAATCGTAGTGAATTAATTTATAATACAAACTTGTTTTTATATCTTATATGGCTTTACACATACATTATAATAATTTAGGGTGTCCAATTATCAAAAGTTCAAAACAACTTAGAGGCTATACAAGTATCAAACTTGTTTGTATGCCAATTCCTGCAAAAATAAAAAAATATGCCGGATATTTGTAAAATGACAAAATGCTCATAATTTAAAGCTTATTACTGCTAAAGGTGTAGAATGACAAAAATACCCCTGAATCTACTCAAATATGTTTTGTGAAGCCATCAAAAGTTGACTCTTTTGAGTAGATTCAGGGGATTTTTGTCATTTTTTAGCTTTGGATATGATGAACACTATAGTTACAAAGCATTTTTTTCAATTAACATATTATAACTAGTTTATAGGCTAGAAAAATGTTAAATTGTTTATATGCCGATTCCTGCAAAACAAAAATGAAAAAAAAAGAAGAAAAAAATGCCCGAACATTGAAAAATGATAAAAAAAAAAATAAATGCTCCTGAATCTAAATCTTATTGCCCCTAAAGTTGTAAAATAACAAAATATCCCTGAATCTACTCATATGTTTTGGAAGTCCATCAAAAAGTAGATTCTTTTGAGGTAGATTCAGGGGCATTTTTGTCAATTTACATGTTTCTGGCAAGTTTTTGTCAAACCACATTGTGACATGGGTGGCCTCTAAAACTGTTTAATTGTTAGGTGACCCTTAATTAAAACATTTTTGATCACTTTGCTTGTATGAATTGTAAGATGACAAAGTGCTCAAAAGTTTAAAGCTTATCACTTCTAACATTGTAAAAAGACAAAAACACCCCTGAATTTACTAAAATGTGTTTTTGCGATCCATCATAAGTTAATTATTTTGAGTAGATTTAGGGGCATTTTTGTCATTTTTAAAACTATGTATTTGACATGAGCTATAATTCTAAGATTTTTCTGGCAAGTTTTTGTCAAAGCACATTTCTACATGTATGGCCTCTAAAACTGTTTGATTGTTAGTTGACCTTAATTAACAAATACTTTGATTACTTGTGTGAATTGTAAACTGACAAAATGCTCACAAATTTGTAGTTTATCACTTCTAACGTTGTAAAAAGACAAAAGTACCCCTGAGTTTACTCAAATAGGTTTTGGTGATTCATTAAAAAACTTGATCCATTTGAGTAAATTCAGGGGGCAGTTTTGTCATTTCTACTACTTTGGATATGATGAGCTATGATTCTAAGACATTCTTGATAAATTTATGTTTTTAACATTCTTTGCTTACAAGTTATAATTTTTTTTAACAGGTGAGAACAGTATTGGATATAGGTTGTGGTTTTGGTAGCTTAGGAGCACATTTGTTTCAAAGTCAACTATTGACTATGTGTATAGCAAATTATGAGTCTTCAGGGAGTCAAGTGGAAATAACTCTTGAAAGAGGTCTTCCTGCAATGGTTGCTTCTTTTACTGCAAAAAAGTTACCGTTCCCGTCACTTTCTTTTGACATGGTTCATAGTGCGTCGGATGGGATTGTTTGGAATCACAAAGGTACAGTTTTAGTTACCTAAATTCTCAATTACCATTTTACTGCAAAAACTCCATTATCTTTCTTTTTTGTGGAATGTTACAGATGGTATACATTTGATAGAAGTCGACCGAGTTCTTAGGCCTGGTGGATACTTTGTTTGGACCTCATTGGTTGCAAACACATGGGCTTCCGTTCGAAACAAAGAAAATTCAAAAATAGGGGATTTTGTGTTTAATTTTGCAAAAGATCTCTGCTGGGATTTATTATCACAACAAGACAAAACCATTGTTTGGAAGAAACCTAGTAATAAAGATTGTTATGCTTCCAGGTAACACCACATCCATACATAAAAAGTGATACGTTAAATATTCAAAATAAAAACGAAAACGTTCTATTAATTAACAAATATACATTTTTAAACGAGTGATATTTATCTTGTTGTGAATAAAGGCGTACACTAGCCGAGCTTGAGCTTGACCCGGCTCGAGCTCGGCTTGTTTATTAATTATTTGTTAATTTATATTCATTTTTAATTAATTCATATACATGAGTAACATGACATAATATATGTTATTGAGTTACTTTTATCATAGTTTTATATATAGCAATTATTATATATATATATAGATATTAAATATTTAAATAATAGGCTCGTGAGCCAGCTCAAGCACGATAACTAAAGCTTGTGCTCAGGCTCGTTTATCAAACAAGCTTATTTTTAGGCCCGAGCACGTTTAAGCTTGGCTCGATTCGAGCTTTTAGTGATACGATGTCGATCAGCACACGAGCAGGTTGGCTCGTTTACACCCTTAGTTGTGAACTATTGGTTTATTTAATAGGAACCGTGGATCTGGTCCTTCGGTCTGCAAAGTGGGCCGTGATGTTGAATCACCATATTATCACCCACTAGAACCATGCATTGGAGGAACACACAGTCGCCGGTGGATTCCTATTGAAAAAAGACCAAAATGGCCCTCTAGAGCCACATTAAGCTCCAAGGAACTCGCGGTTCATGGTAAAAGTTTCTTACGCCCTGCTTGCGGTGCGCGCATATAATGTATATATGTGTGAACCCTCGGGTGGGCAAAAGTAAAAGTGCACTAATTTTGACGTTATTTTACTAATCTCGTGAAAATAACGTTAAAAGTGGCGGAAGGTTAATCAGGCATCATGTGGTGGCGTTGATAGCCGAAAGACAAGGGCACATGCATCAATCAGCCGGTGTCCCTGATGATTGAGTGCTATGTGCCTTATGTCCAAGGCTTGATGCAAAACTACTATCGAGCCGGGGGTCTCACCGGAAGCAGCCTCTCTATCCCTATGGGATAGAGGTAAGACTGTCTACATCTTACCCTCCTCAGACCCTACCATAGCATTGCTATTGGTGGGATATACTGAGTACGATGATGATGATGATGATGATGATGATAGCTTTGAATACTTTTATATGCATCTGAGGCTAATTGTATCAAAAAGTGACCAACTTTGGTCTGATTCTGTTTATAACAATCAACTTTATTTGGCAAGAAAAAAAAAGTCAAATTGGTCAAAAGTCACCAATGGTCAACATCATCAAAATATAAAAAGTGACCTACTTTGGTTTGATTTATGTTTTTAACCATCAACTTAATTTGGTAAAAAATAAGTCAACGTAGTCAAAAGTCACCAACTTTGGTCAATACGGTCAGCTGGTCAAGTCAACATGGTTATAATAAAAGAGTTACTAACTTTGTTCTGGTTTCTGTTTAACAATCAACTTAATTTGGCAAGAAAAAAAAAGTCAACTTGGTAAACGCGGTCAAATGTCAACATAGTCGAAATAAAAAAGTGACCAAAATGTTAGTCATGTATTATAAAAAGTCACCGACACAACCGCTGCTACATCATAAATTGCAGATTTTGAAGTTGGTTACTTTATGTCAAGTCCTTTAAAATTTTAATGATTTTATTTAAACCTAAGAATAATCTGGTTGTTACTATTATCATTATAATTATTACCAGGTGTACTTTTTGATGAACTTATTGAAGACAATCTAAACTGGAAATCGGCAGTCAGAAACTATTGGTCTCTACTCTCCTCAGCTATATTTTCAGACCACCCAAAACGACCCGGAATCGAGGACCCGGTCCCACCTTATAACATGATGAGAAATGTGTTGGACATGAATGCTCATTTTGGCGGGTTTAATTCCGCCTTATTAGAAGCTGGGAAATCTGTATGGGTCATGAATGTGGTCCCCACCGGTGGGCCCAACAACCTTCCCCTTATCTTTGACCGAGGCTTTCTTGGCGTGTTACATGATTGGTATGTATATGTATTAAAAGGACGTTATTATTGTAATCATAATGAAAGGTTTGGTCATTCTAAAAAGACGAACCTGGCATTGTAGGTGTGAAGCGTTTCCGACGTATCCAAGA
Organism: Bidens hawaiensis; assembly: GCF_021521415.1. NCBI lineage: Eukaryota > Viridiplantae > Streptophyta > Magnoliopsida > Asterales > Asteraceae > Bidens > Bidens hawaiensis. Next base: position 68,301 of record NW_027493409.1, on the reverse strand, counting down.
ACTTATGATTTGGTTCATGCCGAAGGATTTTTATCACTAGAAACCGCAAAGAAACGTCGTTGCAGTATGCTAGATATATTCTTTGAGATTGATCGGTTACTCCGCCCCGAGGTATTTTAAAATGTAAATATTTAGTAACACTATTAAACAAAATAAAATATTAAAAGTTGTGAATAATTCAAAGGCAAACCCTTAAATGATGGATTTTCGAGGCTCTTTTATCACTTATAGGCCTGTAAACGAACTGAATGCCAGTGAACTATTTGTAAACCGTTTGGCAGGAGGGGAGCGGAGGTGGGGTTGGGTTGTGTTTTTTATTAATTAAAATACTTTTAATTAGATTGGTAAAGTGACTAATTTACCCTCATGTGCAAGGCACATGATATGACTTAACCAGAAAAACTAACTGGGCTAGTGCCAAAGGACAAATGGTGTTAGATTATTAAACGTAAAGGATAAAACATATCAATTTTGAAGATAAAGGATAACGAGTGAAATTTGATACAAACATAAAGGACAATTTCTGTAATTCTGTCTTTGTTTACATTCACTTATGTTTGCTAGTTTATGTTTGTTCAAGTTTGTTCGTTTACCTTCGTTAATACGTTCAATTAAGTGTTACAGGTCAATTACAATTAGTCAATTACTCCAATTTTAATAACCTTTTAGGCCCAACACATTATTTTTCACATTTATTTTTAATTGTTTTTAACTCAGTAATATTCGTTCATCTTTTTTTCAGTTATTTTCGTTCATTGGTTTTCAGTTATGTTTGTTTGTTAACGTTCATGAACTGTCCGTTTATATTGGTAAAGAACGAACACGGGCATAAACATATTCATTTTCTTAATGAGTGAATATAAACAAGGAAACCACATTGTTTTAGTGTTCGTGCTCGATCGTTTGTCCGGTTAAAGTCAAACGAACAGAACAAGAACATGCTCCATTCATTTTTGTTGCAGGCCTGATGCATGTTCTTGTATGAATAGGTTAATTGAGTTTTTTTTTTTGGTTCATATGTAAATTTATATAATTGATGAATTTTTTTATTAAGATTTTTTGTAAAAAAAAGAAATTGTTGTAGGGTTGGGTGATACTACGCGACACATCATCTCTAATTGAAGCAGCAAGAACAATTACTGCAAGATTAAAATGGGAGGCGGGCGTTGTAGAAATCGAGAGCAATATTGATGAGAAACTGTTGGTATGTCAAAAACCATTGATAAGAAGGCGGTCAAGCCCGTTTTAAAAGAAGTCAATATTCGGTTGAGACAACTATACAGTTGAGCAGTAGATGTTTTACAAGAGCAAAAAACCTGTGGGAGCCTGGCAAACGTGGGGCGAATGTAATTACATGACCATTTATAGTCGGAAGAGCATTGTATTCATTCTTTTTCTTTTATTAGATCGGTTTGTGTTAGTTATAAAGTATACAAAACAGGCGATGAATTTAATGTTAAAATTAATGATAATATACAAAGTTTTGGATGATGAAGGAAAGTATTGTGGTTGTGTTTTATGTTGGTGACAAATAAAAATTTTTTTAAACAAAATTACGAATATTATATTCTTTAATAGGTGATAGGTGTCTCACAATGTATGAAAAAGTTGCTGTGGTGTAGTGGTTATCACGTTTGCTTTACACGAAAAAGGTCTCCGGTTCGATACTGGGCAGCAGCATTAGTATTATTTTCTCTATTTTTAGATTATATTTGCCCAGCATTTATTTTTCTAGAATGATTCTAGTAGCTTAAAGATAGCAGAGAATTCGTGCTATGATATGTTTTTTTATCTCTTGTTTATTTATCAACTTTTTTCTAGAATAGTTAACATACACATCTTCTAAATCTACTTTTAAATTCACATTAATGTTCATCATGAGACTAGAAAGCTCAATCGTTTGAGGAGAATCATCTTTACTACACACTTTGATATCGCTAAGTTACAAGCTCTTTGGTTTTGTATTAGCTATCAGTGCCAACCATGTTGTATTTTTATATATAAAAATCATGTTATGTACTTTGATACCGAAGCTATAACTACACGTGAAGGTACAATGGTCAATTGTGTGGTATTAGTGACGTTACACCATATGTATTTGTGTAATATGTCCTCTGAAGTACAAGAACTACACTGTGTGTTCGTGTATGCCCTCTGAAGTACATAGTTAATCATGTATGTTAGGTTCTATAATAACCATTTTTGGCACAACACGTTAACAAGGCTTGGCCATGAAATTAAATTAGTATGTATATGAGTTAATTGGGTTTGGGTCATATACTGATCGACACATTAATAACACGATCAAGGGTGTCAAAACATGTTCGACCCGCCTAACCCTTTTATGACCACAAAATACAAGTTTAAGTGATCATGTTAAATGGGCTAACATGTCGACGTCTGTGGTGCACATTGATGTCCGTGCTTAGATCATATCTCTAATGTTTGTTATTTTTAAGAATTGTTTAGCTTACGTAAGGGAGAAGATGTGCCTAACTTGGGGGGAGAGATCAGAAGATACGTTTTTTAGAGTCGAGTTTAGATTTATTCGAACTGATGATTACCAAACTCTTAAAGTTGGACACTATTGATCTTGTTGCTTCTAATCTTAAAGTTGTTGATAAGGAAACCATATATTAGTAAAAAAGATTACCATCAACAAGAACAAATGTTAATGTAATAATTTGATATTTAGGGCAACTTGTTACCACTCAGGTGGAGATAAAACTTGAGTCGACACGGATTCGGTAATAAAAAAAACAAAACGTTCGTTACGAATATAGAAGAAAAAAACAAAAAGAAATTTCGATTGATAAAACTCAGACGTTAAAAGAGTTGGATTTATATTAAACATGTCTTATTAAATGCATTTCTCTTTCTTATTAATAGTTTTATATTTAACATTTTACTTTTAATCTATTATTTTCTCTTTTTAACAATATTTTTTGATTTAAAATAATTAATACGAACATAAATATGTTATTTAGTTTTATATAAATATATTGTATTAATTATTAATATTAAGTTTTTAAAAGTAACGACGTTGATTTAGATAAAATAGTTGATTTCAAATTTCAAATAATTGGTTTGCAATGAGAATTGATAAAAGCTAAGACCAATCACTATAAATGTTGATATGTTTTTTAGACAACCTATTTTTAACGAATGATGAGGTATGTGTTTCATTATTTAAAGTTGAAAGCAAAAACAAAGTGAAACTACAAATTTTGATATGGAGGCTTAAATTACATATATTGTATACAAATTTTTTTAGAGAATTACGAATTTTCAACAACTTTTTATTTCCATATTGTGCAACGTGTAATTTATTCTACCATATATTATATCTTTATACCTTTTTAACATATTTTTTGTATTTCACTTTGTATTATATTTATATATATTTATCAATTTTAACTTGTGTTCTACACGGGGTTTTAATGTCATATGTTATCACACATAAGTGATCCTTTGAAAAGTTTCACAACTCTCCCTCATATTAAATATATATTTCTTTTTCTTGTTAATAGTTTTATATTTTATTCTTTTTTTCTTTTTAAGTCATTATTTTATCTTTCAATAATTACTTTATGGTTTAAAAAATTTAATACCTACATAAATATATTATTTTGTTTTATATAAAGATATTGTATTGGTTATTAAAGTTAAGCTTTTTTAAGTAACAATTTTTCACGTTGATTTAAATAAAATAATTAATTTCAAATTTCAAAGAAGGTAATTTTCACTTTATGTTTGTTTTGCAACGAAAATTAATAAAAGCTAAGAACAATCATTTTAGATGGTTTATTTATTTTTTTAGACAACTTGTTTTAACACATGATCAATTATATGTTATATTTTCCGGAGTTATGTTTTCTATTATCTAGAGTTGAAAAAAAATTACAAAGTGAAACTACAAATTTTAATATGGATGATAAAATTACAAATAGTATGCAATGAAATATTTAGAGATTTACGAGTTTTCAACTTTTTATTTACATATTGTGCATTGTGCAATTTATTCTATCGTATATTATATCTTTATATATGTTAGAACAGAGCAATGTTATAATATAAAGTCGACTTTTCCTAAGAAGTGTAGGAAGTGTGTTGTCATCATTAGATCTAATAAAACACACCGCACAATAAAACGCTGCAACTAAAATAAAACACACAGCACAATAAAGACACTTTCCATGTCCACCGTCAGATCAACATATCTAACACACCAGATTACTTATTACACTTATTAGACACACTCAACTTCTTATTATAACCCCACCTGTTAGAACATATTTTTTATGTTTCACATTGTGTTATTATTTACATAAATTTGTTTATTTAAACCCTTGTTTTACATAAGTACCTAACTTGATATCTAAGAGCATTCCCAACCCATTCCCTACCGTATATACATATCTCTATCTCTATATATAATAAAGGAAAACAGGTTCTGACACGTGCACCACCACATGCATTTGGGACACGTGTCAGCCCCACATTCTATTTGATATTGTGTTCAAAAGGCAAGCTATCCACATATGTTCTTTACAAAGCTTCCTTTGGAAGTCTCAATTAATAAAGAATATGGGTTTATCTAGGCCTCTTCTCTCTCATTCTTCAGTATATTCAAATTTCAAAATCATATTTATCATTCTCTCTCTTCACATTTCTCTTTCAATCTTGAATTCATTTTTATAAAAATCATCTTTCTCTCTCTTTCAATCTTCCATCTTCACTCTCAACCACCACCCTAGTAAGAAGCTAATCAGTTCTACCAACAACTCTAACAACCGATTTATGGTTGATGATGGTGACGGTTGTAGATTTCCGGTCAAAATGTCGACATAAGGTTTGTTGTTTCCGTTTTGGTTGTTGCTTTTGTTAAATCGAAGTTAGATTTAGATATTTAAGCACATATTTCTCCGTTTTAGGGCCTCCTCTCTGTTGGAGCTGGGGTTTCGACGACTCGTGAGGAAGAATAGTACATCGGAAAACCGTCCAAACTGCCGACATCCTCCCGTTAACGGCTCTCGAGACAACCAAAGCTACTAACCCCCACCTAATCGCCGACCACTACACAACCACCACCGTTAACGGCTCTTTGCATTTCAGGTTCTAATTTCTTCACCATGCTATTTATCTGTTACTGTCACTATTCTTCGTTTTGATTATTTCTTCCATTTCAGGTTCCAATTAAAACATTATGTTACTTCATGACAGATATAAATCATCCTCATATCCATTAGGTGAACTCACTTTCGTTTTTTTATTAGAGTTTGGCTTTGCATTTTTTTTGTTAATTTCTTAAATTGATATGAATGTAATTCATGGTTTTTATGTGTAGTTGTTTACTATTCATGTCAGTTTACATGTTTTACACTATTTGACTTATTATTGTTCATGATTCTTTGTTGGTTTTCATAATCCTAATACTCATCCAGTGTCATTGGGTTAGTTTTACTTTTAAATATTTTATTGGTTTTCATAGTCCTAAAACTCATTTCTTAAATGTGTTTATTTTCATAAATTTTAATATATATTTTTAATTGTTTTAGATGTTTTTTTTAAATTATTGTTGGGTGTTGCCTTTGATGGTTATTACATACACTTTGAGTTTACGATATGAAAACAATTTAATTTTTGGCAAGATGTGGATTGTAGGGCGAAGTTAATTTTAAACAAAGTTGTTTGGTTTCGATATTCGATGATCAAAAACCGGTACTAACGGTTTGGTTCACGGTTTGACCTAAACAACCGTTCAAACCGGACCGTGAACACCTCTAATCTAAAGTATGTTTAAGAAAGCGGTTTTGAAATATTTTTTTTAAAAGCTCCAACCTCCTAACAGAACAACTTTGTTTTTCTAATTTTCTTTATAAAACATAAGTCAGAGGTTCGCCCAAGTATATTATTAAAACTTGGCCTGAAAATGTCGAGTAACCAGTGGTTGCAATACGGGTCAGTTGTCTAGATTAGGTGACAGGTCTAACCAAATATTTTTTAGGCACATATTGGATTTACGAAGATCTTTTTTGTACTAAAACTTAAATTGTTTCCCGTAATTATATTTCTTTATAAGGTTATAATTAGAATGTACTTTGCATTCTTTTCTCTCATTTTTCCTTTTATATATTTTAATCTTTTTATTTTACAATAATGGTGTTGCTTTTATTCAACTCATCAAAAGTCTATAAGTAAATATAAAATTTATTGTTTATATAATAAACAAAAAACAATTATAGATGTAATTATTTATGTTTATTAAATAATTCTTAAGTTGGGCAAAATTTGTATAGGAGTTTACACATGATCCTTAAGTTGGACAAAAATTTTTAGAAGAGCCTACACATGATATGGTGATGGTTGGTGAAATGGAACCATCATCTTCTAAAATTGCTTCTATTCTTTAAAACTTTATTTGTATTTTAAAATGTATGTCTATGTTTAGTGATTCCCTAATTATATTATATAAATTAATAAATAAAACATTCTCACACTTTTTCATTTGATACTTAATGGGTACCACCATACAATCAAACATGATTAGGAGATTGTTTTATCAGTTTGAGGATGAACATTTTCTGAATGAATCATAAATCAGGTTAGTTTTTTGGCTTATCATTTATTTTTTATATTTTAAATAATATCGGTTTAGTAGCATTTCGTGGTTTTATTTTATTTGTAAGTAGGATTTGTTGTGCTTATGCTTAAAATTACATTTCTAACACTTTTTTAAGACTAATGCCTATATTATATAATAACTTATCGGCTACAACTTATTAAACATTATAAAAAAAAAATTTAAATCGATAACTAGCTTTTGACATATATACCATTTTTATTTTCAAAGCTAATTTTTTTGTATTTCAAGACTTTACATGAAAGTGTTATCAAAGTCTCTACCCAAGAGATTTCACACTTTCTTCATCTTTCAATATTACTTAAAATAACTTATTTCACCTTACATATAAAGGAAAAATCTACTAAACTCTACTTTTACTTTTTATATTTTAGAAATTTGAGATGGTGGTCAACTATTAAGACAAATACATATTTTCACCAAACAATTATGGAACACTCTTACCAAGATAGATTATGCATCACTCTTTGTTTGATACATATTTAAAATAAACGCAACACTTTTTGTAAACATAAATTAGACTTGTACAGTAAAAAAGATGACCCGGAATTATACATTAACAATGAACTAATCTAAGATTGAAGCAGAAATACATACTCTATGTTATGGGGTTCATTGATTTTTGACTTTTTGGTAATTTGTCAACTGTTGCAGATCTATGAAAAGAATGCATATTTGGTAATTCCCATCTCAAAAGATAAGCATGTAGATAAGCTATACTGAACTATTACAGCTGGCCAAACAAGTACAAACGCAAGTTTCCTTCAACTTGTGTATCACATGACAAAACTGCTATATAATAACTAAAATGTTTCAAGTTTTTTAAACTTTGTACAAATTTTGAAATTGATTAGCAGCTTTTAACCAATATATCATTTCCATATTAAAAGTCAAATTTTTTATATTTCAAGACGTTGCATCAAAGTGGTATTAAAGTCTTTATCCAAGAGATTTCATTTTTTTTTTCTTACCTAAAATGACTTTTTTGATCTAATATATAAAGGATAAAAAATATGTAAAAATCTAACTTTTTACTTTTTTGACTTTTCAAATTTTAAATTTGAGTGTGTGGTCACTATCGATACACGTACATATTTTCAAACTTTTCATCAAACAAATATGCAACACTCTTACTAAGAAACCTACCTTTTGCTTTGTTTGATACATACCTAAAATAATCTATTTAATAATACTATATTTTGTTTAGTGGATTAATATTTATTTTAAATGTTTGTCAAATTGGGAAACATATCTATTAGTAAGTTGGTTAATGAGAATTTATTTGAAGGTCTATTATCACCCAATTCTAGATTAGGGGTTTTTTTTAGATTAGAGTTTTCAATGTTTGATTTGATTTTCAAATTTAAATCACAAAACTTCTAGACGAAGATAAAGGAAGGTTTGTAAAGCGGAGACGTGGATTTCTGTTTGGTGAACCTGATGTGTCACACAATAGCAAATAAAAACTATAAGTTATATACATCATACTATTAATATATTTAAAATATAATTTTTCAACCCGTGTGTAACACGGGATATAAGCTAGTATATAATATAATTACACTAAAAATCATGGTATTTTCTATCTCCTGTTTAATAAAATAATACTTTTTATACATTTATCATTATATTTTCTCTTTCTTCTACTCACAACCACTTTAAAAAAATATAAAAAAATTATACGGTATGTACAATGAATCCACAAATCTAACTTTTCCATAAAACATTTTCTCTCTCTTCTACTCACAATCACTCATAACCATCTCATATAATTTACAAATCTCCCTCACATTATTTTAGGGAACAGATTAGGAATGATCTAATATATATAAAAATCCTGGAACGGATGTCAGTTTTGTAGCGCTAAACTTTCTCTTTCTTTTACTATATATATCTATACATCGATAAATCGATAATGATGTTATCTCATATTCTAAACCCTGTCTTGTCAGTTATCACCCAAGACACAAAAGTTTTTTTAAGCTTTAGGGCATGTTGGGGATTCCTTATTTCTATTGTGTCAATTTACAACATTTCAAACTTTGTGGGTGCCAATAGACACTCTTTAAACCTTCTTTTATAACCTTGTTTAGGGTTTCCACACAAGCCAAAGGCTTACCTGCCGTAGAACACCCGGTTCTTCTTAATGTAAGATTTCTTCGGATCCAGATCTGAACATCTCACTAGAAACTGTAGTTACATCTACTCCTCATAATATTATTTGAATTTCATATGCTTGCTTTATTGATCATCAAATCTGTAATGTTTTTTTCGTTTCTTTTGTCATGATATTATTATAATCTTTGCATTGAATTGTTTTGGGGATTAGTTTATACCTTTTTTCTATTTTTATTTTTTGTAGCATGATTTAGTTTGGAATCTACATGGATGTATTTTTGTAAATGCAAAGTGTTATTGTTTATGTATTCTTGCATATATGTGACTTGTTTGGAAAATGTTTTTTTTTCTTTTTATTTATGTTTTGTAGCCACAATCTTGATTGTATTATGCTTATATATGTTAGACATCTTTGCTAAATTGTGTGTGGTCATATAGTACATAATAAATGTTATTTTTTTTGGCTGTTTTAGCAGATTATATGGCAAAATGTCAGATGGTTTTTGAAATATGGAAAATAAAGAATCTAATCTAAGCATTGGAAGCTGCAAGAGGCAATGGTGGATTGGTGCCGGTATGATTGCCACTAACAATACCCTAGTGAGAGAATCTGGTTGTCTAAAATCCGGGATACGCCGAGTATAGATTGCTACTAACAAGATTGTTTGAGTTTAAACTATTATACTTGCACCTATTTTGAAGGTATGTTTTCCAACTTCCATTGTGGGGTGTTTCAGATTGCTTATTTTGAATATCTTATCTAGTTATTGTGTTTTTCAAAAGCGAAAAAGTATTTATTTTTTTAAAAAATCAATTATTTTGTTATGGATTCCTAATTTCAAGTTTACCTTTACTTTTTAGTTTATTATTGTTGTACTGATCTCTAGATTTAAGTGTATCTGGACTCTGGAACCGGTTGCAGCTAATTTAGAAAAACCAATTTGCAAACCGTTGACACCGTTACAATCTTTGGGTGGTTGTGTTATACATGTATCATAGTTTCGAAAATATCAAGGAAGCTCGCCATGCCACTCCTTCGTGTTGACCAAAAGTCCAACAAAACTATTTAAGTAACAACCATTTATTTGATTTGTTCAACAAAGAGCGGTCAATTAAAGTAAACATGCACAGAATGGTTCTTCTAGAGAATAAAATGCGTTCGGTTTATTTTTAGGTATATCAGGCACAAGAATACCGTATCCTTGTTCTGGGTTTCTTAGCACTTATTCAAATCATAATCGTAGTTAAAATTGTATTTTAGTTGGAATGTGTAAAACTTTGACTTTCTATAAAAGTTAAGGAACTTAAGGTGTTTTAAAGAAAAATGTGACACCATGACAAATGGCCTAGAGATAACTATCAAATGGGACAAAGGCCAAGCTAGTGGGTTTATGTTGGAACCATTAGATACTTGAATGTTGGTTTAAAGTCATAATCATACTAAAAATATGTTTTGCATCTCTAATAACTACACTTTATTTGTTCTGTAATTAGCATAAATTATGAAAACTTTGAGGATGTGTTAGCTTATTGGTGATGATCGTACACATGAATATGCAACTATGGTATTTAATTAATACTCCAAATGCATCTTCATCGGTATGATCATCCTTGATGTAAACAAGTAATGACAAATATCTTTTTCGATATACATGTTTGACAAATATCTTTTTCGATTGATCACAACTTAAAATCAACATTTTGGTACCTAATGATTTTGACAATTATCCAATGGCTTTGCCTTTGTCCCATTTGATAGCAGGCGAATCTCTAGAACCATTTACTTTTGAGTCACTTATTTTTTATATATTTTTTTGAAGCACCTTAACTTGTATCGAAAGTCAAAAGTTTTATCATTCCACAACTTGAAAATAGTTTTGACTATGATTTTAAATAGGTGTTAAGTGATCGAGGGTAAGAATGCGACATTCAAGTGTTTAATATACCTAAAGAAAACTGGCTTGGTTTTATTTTCTACAAGTACCATTCGAGATATGTTACTTTAACCAACTCTTCTTTGTTGAAGAAATCAAGTAATTGGTTGTTACCTAAGTAGTTTCACTTAGTTATCTTTATCTGTCTTGTTTTATAGGTTAGGCATTTTCTATTACGTATAGTAGCAAACTATCGATTCAACACAGTATTAGCAAGTATAGATGTTGGAATAATATATTCTTCCCACCTAGAAGTTTTTAAGTTTATGTAGTATTTTTCGTATTAGGTATATATAAAAACCAACAATCGAGTAAATAATATCACTTTGTGATTATATGATCAAGACTAGACATTACTAAATCATGTATAAGACAATTTCATACATGTTTAGTATTTTTTAGTGTTTGAACTAACATCAAGTTTTCGTTTTAACGAAAGCGTAATGTGTTATCATATGTAGTGACTTGTAACAGTTGTTCTATAGTTATAAAATATGAATTTAGAGACATTTATAAATACACGAAAAGGTCATTTTCATGGAATTAAAAGTTGATTCATAAGTTTGTTAAAGTAACTCTTTTATGTTAAAGCAAATGGCCACAATATATACACTTAGTGAATGGGGATGAAAACAGGTTGGGTTTGGGACGGATTTAGGTATTCCTAAACTTATGCCCGATTATTAAAGCTTGTCGGGTTTTAGGTTACTATTAGTTTATTAAAAATACCCATAGGGTATACCTGACTCAAAAACCGCCGATTTTGACAAAATATAGCTACTTGAATACAAACAATGATTACCATCAAATGTCTCAAATAAAATAATTGTCATAACTCATAAACAAGTTTCGACAAATAAGTATTTTTCCAAATTCCACAAAACGAGAAAAACAAAACAAAACATTTCATCCAAAAAAAGTAGCATGCTAAGCTACTATAAAAAATTCCATTGCAACTTCATTCAATTTTTAAGGGCACTCATTTCTTCAAACTCTTTTTTGATATTAAAAAGGAAAATACAAGAATACACTTATACACGTAAAACATTAAAAAAACATATCTAAAATTTGGAATGTAAAATGTAGAATACACTCTTTTCATCATCATCATAGTCATAATCAATTGTTTGATCGTATGCTTCGGTTTCTTTTGAACAACTTGCTATGCACATTAAATAATGCAAAAATTAACAAAGTTTTAAAAAAATTACAAATCTAAGCAAATGAATTACCTCTTATTTCATTTAGCAACCAACTTTGAGCACACATCAATGCTTCCAATGTACTTGGATGAAAAAAAACTACGATGAGGACTTACCAATCTACCCCTTGTGCTAAAAGAAGACTCGGAGGTGATGGTTGTCACATGGATTGCTAATTTATCTCGAGCTATCCTTTGGAGGATCGGGTACTTCAAACCATTTGTTTTCCATCAAACAAGTATATTAAGATCCATTTTGGTGGACAAACTTTCTCTTTATGATACCTCCTATGATATTGGAGCTTGACCGTTATCATAAAGAGGTATTGTAGGAGGTATTATATTGGAGCTTGACCACTTTCATAGAGAAAGTGATAGGAAACCGGTTATTCAGCAAAAATAGGAGTAGTGGAGCAATTTAATAACTGTTATTAGGATTAGTAACTATAGCATGTTCTGTATTTATTTTGGATGTCAATGTTTATGTTAATTAAAATTAGGGTTTGTTAACCTTGTAAACTGGAGATCACCCATCTCGAATCGGGTCACTATCCATTTCAATTTCAGTAATCAAGTTCTTATTTTTGGTTCTTATCATTCGGCGTCGTTGCCGGGATATTGATTGAAATGATAAGAACTTGATTACTGAAAGTGATATGGATAGTGACCCGATTCGAGATGAATGATCTCCGGTTTACAAGGTTAACAAACTCTAATTTTAATTAACATAAACATCGATATCCAAAATAAATGCAGAACATGCTATAAATAATAATCCTAATAACAGTTATTAAACTGCTCCACTACTCCTATTTTTGCTGAATAACCGGTTTCCTATCAGAAAGTTTGTCTCCCAAACATGGATATACTTATTTGGTGGAAAACAAATGGTTTGAAGTACCCGATACTTTAAATGATAGTTCGAGATATATTACCAATCCAGATGACAATCGTTGCCTCTGAGTCTTCTTTTAGCACAAGTGGTAGATTGGTAAGTCCTCGTCGTAGTTGCCTTCATCCAAATACATTGGAAGCATTAATGTGTGCTCAAAGTTGGTTGCTAAATAAAATAAGAGATATTAATTTGCTTAGATTTATAGTTTTTTTTTAAACTTGTTTATGTTAGTTACGTGTTCAAAAGAAACCGAAGCATATCGTCAAACAATTGAGTACGACTATGACGAGGTTAATATACATTTAATGTTCCAACTTTCAGATATAATGTTTCACGTGAAGGATGAATGAAGTTGCAGTGGATTTTTTTGATAGTACGTACATAGCATGCAACAACTTTTGTTGGTTAATTTTTTTTTTCTGAAATTGGTTTGAGTTATGACAATATTTGAGACATTTTATGTTATATATTGTCGAAACTCGGTGGGTTATCCTCACTACATAAGTAAACAACTAATCAACAGAAACTGAAACAATTTATCAGTATATGACGAAAAACATCTATGATGCAAACACGGCTTCAAGGTGTATACGTTTGTTATCGAGCCCTTAATTGGGGTACAAACTCCAACTCTTGAATGTTATCTTCAACTCAAGACAATCGAATATTCGTAAGTAAAAATAAAGCGAAAATTCATTTCTTAAAATGGTGAAACTCATGTAATTTCTACTTTTGTTTCTGTTGAAAATGCATGCTTATAATTTTAACAATTGTATTAACAATATCTTTTTTGAATATATCTTTTGTCCAAATTATTGCTTAGATACTTTTGTTGTTTAATTGCATGTTATGTAAGAGCTGGATGTGGGCCTAAGATGCATCATATTGATGTTCTTATTCTGGTTGTGAGAGTTATGAGTATTGTCTAGATTGATTGTATTGCGGTTTCTTGTTTCCAGATACGTTAATCGTTTATTTTGGGTTTCATCGCGATAATATTTACAACTTGGTTACCTTGAATGTTTTTGAATTTTTTTTTCTATGTAGTTCTCTAGACTCTAGCTTCTTGCTAGAACTCTCTTTATTTTAATAAAATTCACTTGTAAAAAAAATCTTCAAAGTGAAGACAGTGGCCACACCTATATTTGACTCCTCATGGCTCTAAACGTCATAATATGTTATTTGGACACATAACAAGGTTACCATCGGTCCACTTTTTGAATTAGGTTATATGCATAATGTACATGTATGTTATGGATTAGAATGACTAAATGTGTTATAATCGTGATTACATACAATATAAAAAAACAAATTGGTCAAATACCAAAAAAGGTTGTAATAAAAAATAACTGATGGTTCGATTTTATGTTTAAAAAAACGATTTTTCAGATCGATTTCGGCTTTGCAACAACTAAGAAACATGAATCGAATCGAAAATATCAAAGGCAGCCGAAAAAACCGCTTTTAATTATAAGAAACTTATAAATGAGTTAATTCAAACTTTAGGTTAAATGTGTAAGAATCTATTAATTATTAATTAACCAAGAAATTTAAGCCCAATGTTTCGAGCCAAATTCATGGTTTTGGGCAAACTATGAAAACCCAAAAAAACAAATTGGAACGGTTTTTAAAAACGCTAAAACGGAATTTTCAGTTTTTTGTTTGGTTCGAGTCAAAAACCGACCAAGCAGACTCATTAACACCCCTACAACCACCCAGCAAGTTAAATGTTTTGAAAAAACAACATACAAAATAACTATAAAAATAAAAAGGGTGTTGTTAACCAATTAAACGGGTCAACACGTTTAATTGGTTAGATACAAAAAATTACAACTCTAATTATTATTTCACACTTCAAAGGGTTTATAACGGGTCGAGTGCATCAAGAGAATAATAAGGGTGTTGTTAAAGGAACACTCATTTTCAAGTGAATAAGCTCTATACACACTCTCTAGGCATGACATCAATATGGACCGATACCATCACACTCCGTATCACTCGCTGCCCAATATGGATGTATATACGGACGTATAGGTGTATACCATCACATACACTGCTCAATACGTCTACATGTCATCAAATACTCGAAGCAATAGTGTTTCACAATGTCATTGTTATTCTTAATGAGTACACAGTTTGTTCAACATAATACTAAAAGTTAATCTTAAAACATAAAATGAAAGCAGTAGAAAAGTCGATTGACATTCTTATTATACATGATTATAACATGAATGTAAAATGCAATTAAAAAAATGCGTTTTTATTGCCTCTATACACGAAGTGGCGAATACAAACTATTAATTTCAAAACTAAAACAAATGCTGTTGTGGTGTAGTGGTTATCACGTTTGCTTTACACGCAAAAGGTCTCCGGTTCGATCCCGGGCAATAGCAAGTATTTCTTGGTACTTTTTTTTTGTTCTTTTAATTTTCTTGAACCTTAAACGAACCATTTTTTGTTTATGCTTGGTCATTTGTGTTCTTTATGTTTGCTCCTTAACACTCATTTATGTTCTTTTACATATTCTTTTGATTTTATTTTTACTTACAAGTGTTACTAATCAACCAATCATGTGACAATCCTTCAGCCTAATCAATTTTGAGAACCAACCAGTGTAGAATTGACTAGTGAACAAACATGTAGAATTGACTAGTGAACAAACAAGTACCTGCTCGTATTCTTCGTTGTATCCTCTCGGACCTCTCATTTATGTTAGTTAATTTACATTCGTTTAGAACATAAATGAACACCTTGTTTTCTTGACGATTGAATATTAACAAGAAATCTCTTTGTTTGAGTGTTTGTATTCGCTCGACTTTACACCGCTCAACATATATAAAAGGGAAATACATAAGTGCAAGGGTGAATGAAACCGACATAAACATATTATAACAAGAATAACCAAACCTAATAAAAAAACAACTGTTTGGTTTTATATCTTATATAAAAAACGGTGTTTTTAGTTTTGGTTTGCATAAACAAATAACCAGAAAACCGTACCAGTTAAAACCGATTTTAAGTAATTTATTAGAAGTTAATAAATGATATAGGGCATTTATTTTAAGTTCAAATATGTAATAATCAATTAACCATTAACAAAAAAAAACATATTTTGGCCCAAATTCATTATTATTTTGAGTCATTTTCCCCAAATGGTAAATTCAAAATCGAATAATTTTCAAAAACCCAAAAACTGAAATTTCGGTTTTTGATTCAGTTCTAACCCAAAATCGACCGATACACATCACCAGTCATTATTATTTATCAGCACAAATTGGGATCTTTTAAACATTTCACAATTCACAATAAACAAACAAATCCAAAAACCATGATCAATCAATCTACAAACCCTTAGTAGACCGATGACGAGCCCTCGCTTTCTCCCCATGCTGCCCACTGCTTTTCTGACCATCCCGATGCCGACTAACCGAACCGGACCCACCACTCCCGATCCGCTTCGCTGACCTTCTTCGGGCACTCAAGTTTCCACTCCCGAGTGCAGCTTTTGCAACCGCTTCTTTAGCAACTTCTCGGGCCTTTTGCGGGTTCACGGGTTGCTTATTCAAATACGCTAGTTTTGGAAGAAGCCCGCAAAGTGTTTTTCGGATTTGATCTTCATTAAGATTGGTTTGAATTGGGTTACCCAAGAGATTTAAAGCTTGTAAAGAGTTGTAATTAGCTACTAGTTGACCAAGTGCTTTTGATGTTGTAATTCTGTTGAAACTTAGGTCCAGTATTGTTAATTTCAGCAGCCTGTGTAATCCTTCAACATTGCTAATCTTGTTTCCAGCTAGGTATAAGTATAACTCCTTAATCAGGGTACATTTAGATAGCCCTGCAAAAAAAAACATAAGATAAATGGGTTCGGGTCAGTTTGGGCTCAAGTTGGCTACCGATCCAAGTTGGGCCAGCTCATTTATCTTAAGGAGCTGAAATGTTGAGCTCAAGCTCGGCTAGTGGCTCGTCGAGCCAACTGGTTTATTTTACCAAAAAAAGGTAATTTTATAGTTATACATATATTGATATAAATAAAAAGAAAAAGAAAATATTTTTAACACACATAATCCATAGTTAATAAACTACAAAATTATGATTTTTATATATCAAATCTGGGTTATAATTTAAAAATACTACAAATTTGGGCTTCAATTTAAATGAGCCTAACGGGTGAGCCAACGAGCCAAGCATACTTCACTCGGGCTGGGGTCGTTTACAACAGAGTCGAATGGAAATTTTCGAGCCAGCTTCAGTCGAATGGAAAATTTCGAGCCGGGCATACTTGACTCCAGCATCGGATCAAAATAGAGAACAAGTCTAGCTAAATGAGCTTTTCAACCCGTTTATTTATTTATTTATTTGAATAATTTGTTGTGTGTTATAAATTATACTGGTTGAGTATTGTATTCCAAAATTCAAGATTTAAAAGATAAAGGAGAAATTGGCATAAGACTTTATAAGTTATAATAAATGTTATATATACATTTGTATATTTTGTTGTAAATTTGTAATTTTAAAATATTAGTACACAAAAACATATAAATAATAAAAAAACAGGCTAAACGGGTGGTATCATGTCAATTCGCGAATTTTTGTATTTTTGGTTGTAAAATTGTAATTATTAAAATATCAGTATGCAAAAAAAGATTAAACAATAAAATAAAATAAAATAAAATCGGGTTAAATGGGTCGTATTATTCTCGACCCACGTATATTTGTATTTTGATTGTAAAATTGTAACTTTAAAAATATTAGTATGCAATTTTTTAAAAAAAAATTCAGGTTAAAAAGGTCATATCATTGTCAACCTGCGAATATTCATGCCGTGTTCAGTTCATGTCAAATATTTTGGTCCATATCACAACCACAAACACGACCCCTTCAACACCCCTAAATTCGACGAAGGCAAAATGGTAATTATACCAAAAGTTGAGTTGCTTACCCTGCCCAATTCGTGAAATCCGGTTGTAACTTAAGTCAAGAATCCGCAACCGAGTGAGCTCTCGGAGGCCTTCGATAACACTAATCTTGTTTCTTGATAAATCAAGAACATGAAGACCCTTTGGCAATGATCCTGGTGCAATATTCACTACAAAAACATCATAAAACACCATAAATCAGTTATAAACTTATAATCTTATGCAAGAACCTTAAAAATCGAATTTTGAAAACGGTTTTTTTTTTAACAAACCTATCGAATTCCCGGATAAGTTGACCGAACGAAGACTCGTAAAGCTTGAAATTACCGGAATGACCTTGAGTCCAATACCAGAAATATAAGCAACCGATGAAGAAGTGTTTAAAGATTGTATCACTCTGTTTGCATATGCAATCTCTTCAGGAAGATCGGTAAGGTGTTCAGCCGGCTGTTTTTCCGGTGAGGGCAAAAACGTAATTTCACCATCTTCTCTAACAGGCTCTGTTGGTAATTCTTGAACCCATTCATCTACTCGTGTCAATGGTGATCCACCTGGAAATGCCATCCACTGATTCTGTGGCCAAAAACCAGCCTTGTTGACTTTTTCCAACTTTGACTTTGAGTTTGACTTGGACTTTTCGGTTCTGTTTGGTTCTAGGGTATCTGAAGAGTACCCTCCTTGTTGATTGATTAAAAGAATCTTATTATGAACGCCTTTAATCGGTTCGTGTAAATTTCTATGACTCCACAAGAACAACTTCCACCATAATCTTCGGCTTTTCGATGGCAAGATTTGACTCGAAGAACACTTTCTTAGAATCACTTTATCCGCACTGCAATTACTCATAGAAACGGGGCTCATAAACCTGTCTCCAGCTAACTTCTGCAAATCGTCAAAAGACTCAGTAGGGGCGATTTTGTCTTTTAACATGACCCTTTTGGTTTCAAGATTCGAACACGATCGTTTTAGCTTTAGGGATGGTAAAAACGGCTTCTTTGAAGCCCCGGGATCGCTTAAATGCCCGTCATTGTTGATCTCTATATCTGAATAAACGTTTTGATGATCGTCTTGTTCTTGAACTGAGAATTTACCGATTGGGCTTTGGAGGGTATTTTTTAAACTTGCGTCGTTATCGTTTTCGTGTTCGTCTTCGCCTTCATAATCGTATGTTATCTCTTCTTGGTTTGAGATTTTGTAGGACTTTCATAGTTGACCACTTTGACGTTGCAGGTTGAACTCTTGGGGATAGAAAATGGTACATCTACACTGAATGTTGACTTTGACTTTGACTTTAGATTTGACTCAGGATCATCTTTATCTATAGGTTTTCCTAAGTTTTGTAAACTCACTTGCAAAGTCTTGCTATCCTTCTCTTCCTAAGAACACAAACAACATAGGAAGTCAAAGAAAGTCAACTCCATGATCATTTTTTTAGATGAAAAGGCTAAGGATTGGTTAATTTAAACTATTAAATTAGGAAGTTGATTACCCAAGAACTATAGAAAATATTCTTTATCAAATTCGAAATAAATAAAAAATATATAACCAATTTCATTATTAAACTGATAAGGAGCTTTATCCAATAGTCATAGGATTCATACTTAAAAATTGGCTAAACCGAAATAACCAGCATAGCCGAACTAAAAAACCGAACCCAACCCATAAACCAACGTTTAGTTTATGTTTTATCAAATAACCGAATTTCCGGTTTCTGGTCCCGCTGGATCCCAAAACTGAACCAAACCGACCCATACACACTCCAGGTTTGCTCCAATCCTCGGACCCGAATTTCATCATCCCAAGTCCCGATCCGAACTATGTTACTTTACCTAATTTTAGTTTTAGCAACTTGGATTTATTTTCCTTTTACTATATAGAAAATCCTGAATCTTTGATCCAAGTTTAGGAAGTTGATTTGATTATTATCCACAAAAACTTAAGGCCACATCTTTTAGCCTAATTGAATACCAAACAAATTACTGGACAAAATATAACCTCTAATTAACATATAATTGTGAATTAAAATTCAAATCTTGAAATCTGACCTTAATTTTCTTGTTCTTCCCTGTCAAGGGAGTAAAGCAACAAAGAATCGGCATAATTCAATCAGATAATAATAACCCACAAACAAGATTCAATTTTGATGAACTGGGAACAAAATTGGATGAATGAATTGACAATAGAAGATAACGAATCAAATATTAGCCGTAATCAACAGGTAGTTTCCAGATAAGAGATGGGTGTGAATTGTTGTGTGAAAGTGGGAATTGACAAGTGGTGGTGGCAGCAGCTCCGGCGAGTGTTTTGGAAGAATAATAAGCGGAGTTAACCACCGTTGTTACGGTGGCCAGAGTGATGTGTGATTACAGCTTCTGGTGAGAAGCTTGCTTGCCAGCTGCTGCTAATGCTGTGGATGGTGTTTGACGTTTGTTGCCAAGTTGTCAAGACGGAAGAAACTACGAGAGAGTGGTTATTATTTATGGAGGTGGACAAATACAATTTTATTTTCTGTGTCATAAATAAATAAATGTTTTTAATAATTGTAAAGAATATAAATGTATTGAAAATAAATTTAATAATCCCAACTATAAACTATTTACGGTCTTTTAGCAACCTAGAGGTCACGGGATCTAGTCATAGAAAGAGCATCGGTCGTTAACACCCACAGGACCTTGCACGTGTTGTGTTAGTAATGTGCACGATGTTTGTCCTTTTAAACTATGATGATTGATGGATAATTAATGTGACAAGTGATGCTATAAATTTACAAATGTTGTTAAAAGACAATCTAACTATGACAAAAAAAAATATTAATATAATAACTTCGTGTATTTCTAATGTTCATTTATGTATGTTTTAAACAATTTAGAGCATTCACAATACATCCAATAATTTACGTAAGGTTTTTATAATGTAGGAAGTGGTTTACAATGTGGTTATTGAAAAGGAAAAAATGTTATTTTCTGTATATTTAAAAAGTTGGTGTAGCCCCTTATAAAATTTCTAATAGTTTTTTAACGTGGTTGTAAGCAATGAAGAGATAAAATGTAATGATAACTGATAAATATATAGAAAATTATCATTATGATAATTGAAAAAGTGAAAACAATATAGTAATTTTTAGTATAATTATAGATTTAAAGATAATGAAACGGAAAGAGAATGCTCGTGTAACATCTTTATTGAGAAGATAACTAAGGTCATCTATATTGTCTGTACAAATAGTCTGGATTATTAAAATATAATTATATAATTAAATTATATTAATATATATTAAGTTATCACTGGAAGCTATTTGTCGTATATTAGTGGTGCGCATATTATATTCCTTTTGTGTATCAAACATTTATGTGGACTTAATTACAAAGAATAGTATTTTTATTGAATCGTCAACAAGTAAAGAATGGTTAGATACTTTGTACGGGATGATCCAATTGCTAAAGGTAATCGCCAGCTAACCCAATCTAATTGTATGGAACCCTTAAACGTCTTTACTTGTTGACGGTTCTGGAAAAAACCTTCCCTCCTGAAGGCCACTAGTGGTAAAACCTGAATGCTCTCACGATCGAGCCGCAGATCACAAGTATCTAGGCATTTTTTAATTGAGCCACCCATACCCCCCACCCCACACACAAGGTGTTGTAAATGTGAATTTTACTTGGATCTCTATTGAGAAATCCAAACTCCATATCACTACGTCACATTAGAATTGACATAAAAAATAGTAATAGATTTAATAGATAATAATTAAAAATAAAAGGAAAAAAGAAGAGATCGTACGCGCATCGTACACGGCTAGAAAATAATGTTTTATTCGTTATTATTATATATGCAATTATTCGTTATTGTTTTTCATTGAAAAGGTGAAGCAATTATTAGGTATTTTTTGTTATAATTTATAAATGTTAAGCTTATTTTAGTTAAGAAATACTTGCTAATCAACCAATAAACCACTATCAAAATGACACATGTCCACCTCAACCGCCATGAACATTCTTACGTAACTTTTGTATAAATTGACTAATAAACAATTTATATGTCTTAAAATACCGTTTTTATTTTTCTATAATATAAGTTATTCCATAGTACAACCAACGAACAACTTGACATGTGTCCTGAAATTTTGCCTCTCTATGTTCTGTGAGGCTGAAGTTAAGTTTGGCCTTTACATGTGCTGCTTTATTACTTACTTTCTTTCTTTACTATTCGTTTCTCCTACTATTTCTTCGTCGTCTTCTGTACAACATGGATGATTAGATGGTGGCGATTGACATGGATACGTGAGGACAAATCACTATTGATGAAGCCATGAAGGCGTCAGCGGTGATTTCAACCAGCAACCTCATCAGAGATTAAATGTGGAAGCCTTCAATAGGATTCTCATTCTGCACTCCGTTTGGTTTTTAGGTGCAGGTAGGCAATATCCTATAAATTTAATGGTTTAGATACTCAAGTTTGGAATTATTGTTCTTTAGTTCATAGTTGGTGGCGTGGGATTGAAGAAGGTGCGTTTGCCGGCTTCTTCACCTTATGCATGTAGAAGATGATTTCGTTGGTTAGGCTTTGTAGATATAAAACCCTAAACTCGGCCAAGGTACTTACAGCATGTTCGTCTCGGCTTTCGTTTAGCCTCCTATTCGTGATTTTAATTTGCTTTTTACATTCGCCTTTTCTTTTTAATATTTTTTAAATGTTAAAATATTATTTCTATGATTGCTTTGCTTACCCTGCGTTCTCGAGTTTTTAATTAAAAGAAAGGAAAGTATAAGATTGGATAGGATGTGAGAAGAAAAGAAACTACATGCATATAATGTATTCTCAAGTTTAATGAAAAATGAAAGAAATGGGAAGAAAATGAATGGTTAATTACATTCTTTAGTTTAAATGAAAGGAAAGGAAAAGAAAAAAAATGTGTAATTTTACAAATATAGCCTTTTTAAAACAATTATTATATGTAGATTGAAGGGTAAAATGGTAATTTTAAACATTTATCATTTCCTTTCTTTCCAAATCATGCCAAATTGGCAAGAAAACTTTGGGACTTAAAACACCCAAGTTTTCCTATCATTTCCTATCATTTCTTTTATAAAAAAAAACTCAAGAATGAAGATTCAAACTAAAATCTTATCATTTCCTTTCGGTATCAGTTTACCCGACCCGAGGGAAATTGAACCTTAAGTTCTTAACTCTTTGTCTAATATAGGAATAGTTATGACCAATACTTTGGATGATAATTTAAAGGATAGTCTCTGCTTAGGATACAAATTCCTCATCCTTTAATTACATGAGACGTCCAGTCAGTTTTCGGACGCTTATGCGACCGTTAACCACTGGCCATGACACACCGCGGCCTCGGTTACAAATCTAAACCTAAAAAAATGATCGACAAGGTTCGCAATTTGTGATGAATATAACTCAATAGATATAATTCTAAGATGTTTAATTTCCATTTATTTTTCTTTCTTCTCAATTTTGGTTTGTGCAGGATGTATTCTTCAAGAAGGAATAACACCTACTTTGGTCAATTTGCTATGGTCAAAATGTAAGATTTTTACATGAAATTGGTTTTGAATAGATTTGTTTATCATTTTTGATGATTTTAAGTTTTAACTTAACATGCAGCTTTGTTTGGTTCGTTGGAGTTAATAAAGTGGCTAAAAAGGATGATATCTTAAACATAGTGGCATCATAAAGTGACTTCGAAA
This sequence comes from Bidens hawaiensis, assembly GCF_021521415.1. Classification (NCBI taxonomy): domain Eukaryota; kingdom Viridiplantae; phylum Streptophyta; class Magnoliopsida; order Asterales; family Asteraceae; genus Bidens; species Bidens hawaiensis. The sequence goes on along the minus strand of NW_027493409.1, from coordinate 44,889 downwards.
GGTCATTAATCATAATATGCTATTTTTTAATGCACTACTATTAACATTAATAATATGAAGATAGGTTTTTAACTTACACTTTTTCTCACAGTATTGAAAAGGACCAAGCTTCTTGATCGAGAGAAAAAAAGGTCAATGGTGGTTATTCGGAGAGATGATGTCATGTATTTTCATTTTGGTTGGGGTTGGATTTGCAAGGAAAGCAGCTATCAAAGTCCTCACTATATTAAGAGGTAACCAAAAAGGCGGGTCGAACAAGTTGGCCAAATGGGTTTGAAAACTTTTACATGGACCGGTATGAAATTACCCTTTTTTCTTTAGATGACACAAAATGAACAGGTCAGGTTGGATTGGTACGTACCAGTGATAACATGCTTGGTGTGAAACGGTGTCAAGCAGACCATGGTCAACATAGTTGGTGCTTTGTGTGAAACTTTGGGTGATTTAGGACCTATTTCATATCTTAGCAGGTTGTGTTTAACATTGTTGTCATCAGGATGGGTTTTTTTCTTGTATCTAATGTCTCCGATGTTATAAACGAATGTTAATCAACGACCGATTTCGTGGTGATGTTAGTGTCTTCGGTTACGGTCTCAACCCCCCCCCCCCCGGGCAACGCGGCGGGTCATAAGACTAGTTAATAAGATAAAATTGAAAGTAAAGTATAAGATTAAAGATTACTAAAGGTGCATAGTATAAATTGATTATTTTCCTATATTACACCATAAATTCGTATCGATTTCTTGACAGAGAATAGTTAATTTGTATTTGAAAAAAAAGAAGAAAATTATATTAGCACAATTTAATGAAATAACTTAATTATCTTTTTCAATCGATTTCTTATAATCAGGTTGCTTACAAGCCAAGCCAACCCAACTTGAGCTCGGTACGACTTCTAAACCAAGTTGGTTGAGCTTGAGTTATGAAGCGAGCTGAATTTTTAACTAGCTCCAATCTGTAACACAACTTGAATATTTACATGAATATGGTGAAAATATTAGATTAATCATATGCTCAAACTCATAAAAAAGAAAATCCAATTATTCTCACTGAAAAGACCATAAATCCAAAAAAATGATTTTTTTACAAATAAAAGACAAATAAGAATTACTTAGAGCGACAACATTTTTTTTGGAACGATCAACAAACATAGAGTGTCTAGGTACTTTTAGAGGTGCACAAACCGGTTTTTTTAAAAAAACCGGTTCGGTTATTAACCGGACCGGTTTTTTTTGGCCCGGAAAAAAACCGGTTCGGTTAATAACCGGACCGGTTAATAACCGGTTTTTTCTGTCAAAACCCTAACCGGTCTAACCGGTTAGAACCGGTTTAGAAACCGGTTAGAACCGGTTAATAAACCGGTTTTTTTATTAACCGGTTTTTTTTATTAACCGGTTTTTTTTTTTTTAAATTTCGCGGTTTCAAATACGAATATTTGTTTTTTATATTTTGTACTTAATGAAGACCATTATTTTTTCACAGTATAAACAAACCGGTAACTACAAGGCAAACCGGTAACTACAAGGCAAAACGGACTGACCGAAGCCATTCTTTGCTTTCGTTGTTAGGGTTCTTTGCTTGGAAGATGAGTATGAGTGTGTGTTGGTGAATGTGTTTTCAACAAACCAAAGATTAAAAACACATAACTTTCATTTATAGTTTTTACATTAAAAATACAAACATTAAATCGTTATCGCATATTCGTAACTCAAAAATACAAACATTAAATCATTAACACTGAAGAAATCTCTGCCAAGAACTGTTGTTCATGATTTAACTCAAAAATACAAACATTAAATCGTGAACTAGCAGATGCTCCTGTTGTTCCCAATCGCAGTTTGTTCATGATTTGCCTTCATGTTTGCTGTTTCTTTAACTAAATTAGAAAAATCCAAATCAACAAGTAAATAAGAGCACATATTAGGAAAAAGAATGCTTAGACACGATTACATGAACAACTTGCTGTTTCTTACTCATGATTTGCCTCCATGTTTGCTGTTTCTTTAACTAATTTTCTTCGCTACCCGATCCCGAGCTATTTCTTAGGTAATCGTCGTACACGGCTTCTTCATCGGTCATTGGTTGAGTGTGTCCTTCATTGACCTCGTCTTCATACAAGCCCGCTTCATACTCCATTTCCCCCTCGAGTGAGCGTTGATGTTGTGCCCTATCTAAAGAGTCCAAGTAATCCTTGTAGCAAATCGACATCTCTATAGCTGGTGCAGTGAGTCAAGTCCTCCTAATCGATATAACCCTGCCAGAAACAGAAAAAGCAGACTCCGAAGCTACCGTGGAAGCTTGGACCGTTAGTAAATCTTTGGCCATGGCGGCGAGGATCGGAAACTCATCCTTCTTACCTCTCCACCAAGCCAGCAAATCAAGACTTCTAAATTCATCCGGAGTCATGTGTTTCACAAAGTTGGTACCACCATACCTTCCAAGTTCACTGCTTGGGGTGTTTACCCTTTGACGTTTACCGGCGTCTTCCCAAATCATGTAGTACATCCCCATTTCAAGGTCGGTTTGGGATTGGGATTGGGCAACAGCTCTTAACGAGTCATGAATTTGGGAAGACGACCCGTATTTTGTAAGGTAGACATCATACATGTTTGACAAGGTGGTGTTGAAAGCATTCTTTAAAGTTTGGCTATAATAGGGGTTTTGATCGTCGTTTAACCCAAGCTCATCACAAATTTTTTCTATTAAAGCTTCAACACCACCAACATTGATGCAAGGGTTTAACGCAGCAGCACATGTCAAAACAGCGGGTAGTTGTTGAAAATATTTTCTAAATTTTTCTTTCATTTTTACACTCATATCAAAATAAGGTGCACCCCTACAATCAAGTTCACTCAACTTTGTGCACATGACAACAATTTTTGGTAAAGCAATGGGGCTTGTTGGATAGTAAACCCCGGATAAACTAGTTGTGCAAGATTTAAAAATTTGAAGGACCTCCGTAACGATGTCAATCAATAACCAGTTTCTAGGATCATATGGTGCACATTTACCCCTACTTGACAAAATTTGATGAAACGCAATTAATGATTCTTTTTGTTGGATGGCTTTCTCAAACATATTACAAGTCGAGTTCCATCTTGTTGGACAATCCCAATTTGGCCCCAACCATTGACAATTAGCTTCTACACAAAATTTTTTGTATCTTGAAAATGTTTATTGTTGCTAAAAACATCTCGTAACATTCTTTTAAAACTGTTTCTTTGCGTTTCGATCACGTTTAACCCATCTTGCACGGCCAAGTTGATAATATGTGCAATGCATCGGCTATGAAAAAATGCTCCATCACAAATAGGTTTATACTTTAATTTTAAATGGCCAACCGCGGCCGTATTGTTGGACGCGTTATCAAACGAAATTGAAAAGATTTTATCTTCAATTTTGTATTGTCGAATGACTTTATCCAAGATTTGAAAAATATTTCTACCCGTGTGCGGGTAATCAAACAATTGAAACGCAACGGTTCGTTTCATCATTTGCCACGACTAGGGGTCAACCCAATGAGCCGTCACATAAATGTATGAGTCGGGCGAACCATGAGGTACCGACCAAACATCCGTTGTTAAGTTTACACCAGTTTGTAAGTTTGAAAAGTATGAAATTAGTTCGGATTTAGCGTTTTTCCATGCTTTAAGACAATCTCTTCTAAGGGTCGAACGACTTACGTGTTGGTAGCGCGGTTGAACATAGTTTTGCATCATCTCCGTGAATTGAGGGTTGTCGAAGTGGTTGAAAGGAAGTGTTTGTTGAATCACAAAGTTTGAAAACTGTTGACGTACCGCTTCAACGTCGTACGTAAACACCCCTCCTTGATTCGTCATATCCGGCTGCGAACTACTTCCCGCTTCGTCCTTCAAGGCCTTGCAAAAGCGCTGTTGTATATGCGCTTTTAAAGTGGAGTTTGCATCTTTGGCATAGAACTTCAAACAGTGCTTGCATCGAGCTTTTTGGCGACCGTTAGACAGTTCGCATAGGTCGAAATGTTGCCACACATCTTGGTTTCGTTTCGTGGGGATGATCCGAACGACCGTTATGTCTGTGTTCGAGGCACCCATGTTGACGGATGAAGCAGCACTTTGGGAGGCCATGATAATAAGAGCGTATAATCGAGTATGAAATAAACGAGTACGAGTATGAAATAAACGACTACGAAATAAGAGCGTATGGAATGGTAATGTGGTATAATTGAGTGTGAGATAACAAAATAATCGCGTATGAAATAAACGTTTAGAGCTAGTAGAGTTGTATAATCGAGTGTGAGCTAACCTACCCAACCTAAACTATATATAGTTGTTTCTGGGGGTAAAATGTTAAAAAAAACGGCTAGAAATCAAGAAAAAACGGGCAAAATAGGATCCAAACGGTCATATGGCCGTTTTATAACGGTCAAAAACCGGTTAACCTAAAAACCTGTTAACCGGTTTTTGACCGTTAACCGGTTAACCGGTTTTTAGGTTAACCGGTTTTTTAATAACCGGTTTTTAAATTTAACCGGTTTTTTTACTAACCGGTTCAATAACCGGTTTTTGTCCACGAATGAGTAACCGAAGTACTAACCGGCGGTTCAATAACCGGTCTAACCGGTTTTTTAATAACCGGTTTTTCTATTAACCGGTTTTCGGTTAAACCGACCAAACCGGTTCTATAACCGGTTTTTTTGAACACCTCTAGGTACTTTGTACGGGGTGACCCAATGGCAAAAGGTCACCGCTAGCTGGCCCAACCCAGCCGTACGAAGCCTTTAAGCGCCTCCAAGTTATCTCCAACTCCGGGGAAATCCACCCGCCCGAAGGCCCACTAGTGGTAAAACCCAGTCGCCCTTAGGATCGAACTGGAGATCACAAAGATCTCAGTCTTCCTTCATTGAGCCACCCATGTCCCCCCAAAATGTTGTAAGTGGTCTCCATTGAGAAACCAATGCTCTCTACCACTACACCATATTGAGAAGGACTAGAGCGACAACCTTAAAATCTTTAAATTCGTCAATTGCTGATTTTGAATAAAAGTTTTCAATAATTTCTCTTTCTATGTAAACTACCAAATTATTTTGGAATAAAAGTTTTCAATAATTTTTCTTTCTATGTAAACTACCAAATTATCCTCAAAAAGTTCATTAACATCTTATTGCAGGATAATACATATCAACATTAAGACTAATTCATTAAATTAACTAATATACACCATTTTTTTTGCAAGGTAACTAATATACACCATACTCAAAACTAATGAAATGATTAATAATTAAGTAAATAAACAAACAATAATACGAATTAAAATTAAAATTTAGAGCCACTTATTTTATCATTTTCAAAAATATAATAAACTTTCTAGTTATTTGTTATGTGTGAAGGGGTCAGATGGAGAATTGTGTTAGATGAATATAGTTACGCCCATCTATTATCATATTTAAGAATCAAAAGCTCACGAACTTACAAATCAAAAAGAACAAATAGTTGTATAACCCACTTCTTAACCCAAAGCCAGGGGGCACATCCCCTCCCTGTCCCAAGTGTTCCGTTCTTGGCTCGAACTCAGCCTGGTTTGACTCAGGTGAAACTCTAAACCAGACTTGAATTCTAAACCGAGTTGGCTCAAGTCAAGTTGTAATGACCGAGTCATCATTGGCTCTGGCTCGGTCATTTACAAACGAAGCGAATTCCAAAAGCACTAATTTTAAGGTTTTTAGAACCACCGTCTATTTGCATTGTAATTCTTGTAATTATTTATGGATGATATTATAAGTGTATAAATCTTTATATTGAAACAACGTAATAAAATATTAGTATATTTGTGTTGTTTATATGCATTATCAAAAACATAATAATTGCTAAAAGTATGATGACTATTGGTGAGAGCATGAGACTATTACTTGGTGGGACTATTACCACATGAAAATATACATCTTATTATAAATTGATAATACTACAAGATAAACGTTGTATCTAAAATAATAACAAACAAACCTATGCGGCGATTTCTGGTTGCTTCCCACCCATTTTGATTACATGGAAACACTATTTTCATTCTTGGATAATTTTTTAACTCGTTTAAGGGTAAAATTTCGCGGGTCATATTAACCCATCGATTATAACATATCCATCGATATGTAACCCTAATCTTCATCTGCCTCACCCTCAAAGCCATCACCTCCCCCCCCCCCCCCCCCCCCCCGGTTCCCCTCTCTGAAAACCCTAGCCACGATCAACTCTCTACTAGTTTTCCCCAATAACCGATCTATATTTGCGTCTCTCTCCTACTCAGAATCTACAACCACCAAGCGTCTTAGGGTTAATTTGTTTCCCCTTTCCTCTTAGCTAACTTGGTTTTCATTTTCGTTATATATACACAAAATCATTATATGGACAAGATTTTTTTTTGAAGTGGAGTTGGTAATTTGTATAGAGAAATCGAGTGTGAGATATGTTTAAAATTGTTGAATTGGTTTAATATTCATGATGTGAAAGTAACTATTATTTTTAAAATAAATAGTCGTAGTATGATAAAATTGTGGGTGGAGGGGTGTTCCTGTCTTTTCTAGTTCCCGAGCATGGGGTCAGTGTTCTCTTCAGTGGTTTTTGTCACTTTCTTTATTTTTCCTCGACCCTGGGTCCAAATTCCATAGGCTATATGGACGGTCGATCTTGGATTTGTTTTAATTTTCTAGTAATGTTTTTTTTTTAATTTATAGCAATAATTTAGGTGTTGTTTGTTTTTTAAGAGGTAAAATGTCTGCAGTCTGCGGACCACATCTGCGAGCATCTGTAGCAGAAGAGGTGGACCAAACCTCTGCAGTTTGCAAGAAGATTGTTTGTTTTTTAACGTCTGCAGACTTCTAAAATATAACCGAAATTTTTAAATAAGATGAAATTTAAATAAAAAAAGTCGTTTAACATATAAATCATGTCGTTGCCGCTAAGGGTTGCCGGAGACTATGCCGGAAAACTTGCCGGAGAATAATTCTCACACTTTTTAACACAACAAAACACAATAATTAATCAAATTGAACTCTTGAAACAAACACATGTAATTTCTCATTAAAATCGGGCAAATTACAAGATTACAGTTCTAAAACATGGTGAAACTGAAATTGAAAAATAAATTATAATGTTTACATATATTTAGCTTAGATCTTGGAGCTTGGATCTTGACGAACGGGTGAACAGGTGGTGCCCGGTGGTGGCAGATCTTGAGCTTGACGTTCGGATGTGGGGGTGGGGTGCGGCGGCCGGAGGTTGAGGTTGGGGGCGGAGGCCGGAGGTGAGGGTGGGGTGCAGAGGCCGGAGGTGGGGGTGGAGGTTGGCTGACGGTGGGGGTGGAGGGTGGAGGAGGCGAAGAGAAGGAGAAGAGAGGGTGGAGCTTGGCTAGGGTTTGAGAGGAGCTTGTCTGATGGAAAAAATAATAAGAATGAAGAGGTGGGAAGAGGGTTGAACAACACTTATAGGAGAAGACACTGCAGACCAAAATCTCTGCGCGGCGAAGAGGAAAGTGGTCTGGAAGAGTTTTTGAGGAAAAACAAACAGGCCCTTATTTTAGCTCTATGTATTGCCTGTTATATACTAACATTTTTATATAAAATGGGTACTTTTTTCATCTTCTTATATCTTTAATTAGTTTAATTACAAATTAAAATTTTAAACAAACATAATAATAATTAATGACAATAATTATCTATATATGATAAAATAGAATGTTGGTGTCGCAAGGCCCTTATTGGGCCATGTGGTGGCACCTCATTCGCTAGTCTTTATCTTTTTTCTTGTTTTTTTTTCTATTTTTAGTTTCAGCAACATAACGAACGTAACACTAATCGATCAAACGACAATTTTATTCTTTTGTTTTAGTTTCTGTATAGTAACTAATGTGACGGAACCGACTGTAGAGCCCATTTTGTATAATACGTCTTTTGTATTTGTTCATTTATGTCACTATGTATTTTGTTAGCTTTCGGTTTATCGTTGTATGTTTGGGTCCGAGGCCTTGTTACCAAAAGCCCATTGGGCTGTAAATAATGGAAGAAGGCATGGCATGGCTTCCCTTATAAAGGTGAAGCAAGCACATGCAAACTAACCATTTTGCAAAAAAACAACTCTAACCCTTTTGAACCTTAATTTTGTAAGAATCTAAGGGAATCTATAGTAACTCACTCTCGTGAAATCACTACCCAAACCCGTAAAAGACTAAAACAGACGGAACTTAATTACCTCCCGGTCTCTCAAGTGACATAGTATAAGTTATCTTTAAACTCTCAATTACTGTCCCTATAGAATACATTAACAATATACCATAAACTAGTTCTTCACTAACTAGATCACATATCACATTAAAATTTTACTACATGTCTAATATGGTCGTAAATAATGGAAGAAGGCATGGCATGGCATGGCATGGCTTCCCTTATAAAGGTGAAGCAAGCACATGCAAACTAACCATTTTGCAAAAAAAACAACTCTAACCCTTTTGAACCTTAATTTTGTAAGAATCTATGGGAATCTATAGTAACTCACTCTCGTGAAATCACTACCCAAACCCGTAAAAGACTAAAACAGACGGCACTTAATTACCTCCCGGTCTCTCAAGTGACATAGTATAAGTTATCTCTAAACTCTCAATTACCGTCCCTATAGAATACATTAACAATATACCATAAACTAGTTCTTCACTAACTAGATCACATATCACATTAAAGTTTTACTACATGTCTAATATGGTGATTGAATTTGACGTATACTGATGGTCCGGTATATATATATATATATATATATATATATATATATATATAGGCTTAAGAGCATTCACATCAGCTCCTTCATCTCTAACTCTATAATTTAAAGAAAAATCACCTTACTATATAATTTGATCTACATTTTGTTTATCCTTCCACATCTCATCCTCTATCTCTAACTCTATTTTATTAAATTAGTATGTTTTTTTCTTTCTTCCTATAACAATCTTTAACTACTATTTACTTTGTCTTATTATCATTTTTGTTTCACAAAGTTTAGCATCTAATTAATTATTCGTACATCAAATATGCAAGACAAATATATACCTGCAAACTGTTAACGGGATGTTACAAACGCAAATTAGTTCTTACAATAATGACGAAATGCGTTTCATGAGCATGTTAGAACAACTGAGACCAAAAATAATATGCAAACAAAAGGTTTGGAAACCAAACTAAGCAGACCAGCATATGGTCGATATATATGCTTCCAAAAAGAAGCAGTTTCTTGAGTTTTAGAACACACACCAAAATAACAATCGGCATGTTACCATGTAACCAACAAAAACATGGGAGCTCTTCAAAGTAATTATCTCAAGTATGATTGCGTTTTCTCATGATTTCCATTTGAAGCTCCTCAAAATATTGTCGTTGCATATTTGACAATGCGCTCAAATCTATCACCATAATTCGTTGATTAAATTCCATCATGGCAAGCTCTATTTTCTCAACCTCCAACCTTAGTTGTTCTTCTTGTCTCTCCTTTTCAAACTTTAGCTTCTCAGCTTTAAGGAGATAAAGCTCCTTATCTTGAGCACGACACTGCTCAAAAAGATTATACTTCATCTTCCTAAGTTGGATGATTTCCTCGGGTTGCATACCTTGAGCCTTTCGTTTTCTTTTTTCAGCTTTCCTACCTATTGGTCGGTCCAAATCGATATCATCGTTCTCAATTGCATTCTCTGCCTCGAGATTTACAGGTGAATCATCTATAGGAAAGGGGCATTGAGTTGGGTTCGGGGTTAGGTTGATCCTCCTTTTCTTTGTAGGTTCCTTTGTGGCATGCAAAATCCACTTAGGTTAATAGGTGACAACAATGCTCAAATTGGAAGTTGCTACCTTCTAATTTATGGTACATAATCTTTGTCTTGTCAAGCTTGCATTTAAACAAACATTATAGATGTTAGAAAGGTATAAGAAATGCAATGTTATTTAACATCATAATAATAAAGGTATAAGAAAATGCTACCTTATCATGATCAGTTATGCCACTTTGATTTAATCTTTTAACTTGATCTAGTGCCAAACATAATTTATTTGTGGCTTTTTGAATAGCTGACCATCGTAAGTTTAAAGACTTCAGTGTTCGCTCAGTTGTTGTATCTCTATGTTGCTGAAAGTACTTAAAGACCTTTTCTCAAAATTGGGAGTGTTTTTGATTTGTTCCTTGAACAGGATCAAGTACAATTTAGCCATGCGGAGACAAGTAGAGTGTCTTCATTAGTGCTAAAGTTCGCACCCGTTGAATTTTTCTTAAAGGTATCCGGTGAGGTTTCGCTTTGTCCACTATAAGTGGGAATGAGTTGATGATCTTCGCTTAAAAGGTTGGTAAAGTACATACCTTGCTCTTGTGTAAACATGTTTTGTTAATCCTTACTTTGTGAATCCATACTCTGTGAATCCATATGAGGAAAGGGGTTTTACAATGCCACTAACTGCCAAAAGATGAAAATTATAATTAACATATAAAATGGCCTTAAAGAACAGAAATATATTAGCATTCAGTATAGCAAATGAACAACCAAAAGTATCTTATGACAATAATCATATGCACTTTTTTAGTTAAACGGTTTAGAAAGCTTTATGCATTTCAAAAAATTTCGGATGACTTGTAGCTTGTTCCAAAATATATAATCTAATAATAAGTTTCTTCAAAATATATATATATATATATATATATATATATATATATATATATATATATATATATATATATATATATATATAATTGCATTAAAATGAATTGAGACCATATAATTAAAATGACAATAATAATCATGCTACTTGTGCGTAAAAGTATATCTATATGGTGAACTGAGGAGAACTTATGAACAGAGTGCAGAATGGTCTAGTATTGCATCAGATATTCAACTCACTAAAATAGAAACACAGTAACGTTGGGTTCTTTATTTGTGTGTATACACACACACATATATATATTTTGTGTCAATTATTTTATGTACTCAATTAGTTATACTTTGTCGGAACCGGATAGGTACCCAACTGTTTCTGGGACATGTATACCAGCGAAACCCGTGGGTTTGCCCGATACCCGACGGAAAATTACCCAATGAAAAGCCGACGGTTTTTGGGTCGGGTTTGAAAAAAGGTTTTATAATCGCGTATATGTTGGGATTACCTAAACCCGACCCAAATCTAACCCATTACCATCCCTAAATCATCATTCTCATGTTAAAAAACATAAACATCAAGCGCAACAAGACGGTCCCCAATGGCGTCTCCATCATCAAGTACAAGAAAGACAAATTTACAACTAGAATGGTAATCAAAATAACATGAAATGATGTGTTAACACACAACAGAACACTAACAAGCCACAAAATATTGATGATTACCAAGATATAATAATCACTAAACAACCACAACCATGGATACCGTTTCTTTTAGGTAAATAGAACATAAACTCATTGGGGACTTTTATCGAACACTTGGTTGTCAGAAAAGATAAACAAAAATAATAGGTATTCATCTACATCTCAATGTTACAAAATCGTTCACAAATATGCTAACACAGTACATATTAAAGAGAAACTAGCATATGAATCTCGATGAACATGCAAAAATAAAAAGAAGATGAAACGTACCAGCCGAAAATATCGTCCCAGACCTACGAGCTGGAAGCAGATTGATAAAAACAATGGAGAGTGGTATAAGATATTTTGAGAACCGGGATTGAATGCATCGTTTCAAAAACTACTATTATTGCTTTGTAATTCGAGGTAACTTTTCAAGTTCTTTTGGAAGGGAAGAGGAGACATGGGTTTATATTTTGAGAGGGAATGGATAAAGTAAATAGGGAAAGGGAGAGAATTGTGATATATATATATATATATATATATATAGATTGAATAGTAGTCTAGTAAATATAGAGGATGGTTTTCATCTCTACTATATATTTTTGGGAGAGAGAATAAAATAGAGGAGCTGATGTAGAGCTAAATAAGAGAAAAACCATATTTTTCTATATATTATATAGATAGAGTGTAATATATAGGAGCTTATGGGAATGCTCTAAGTTCACGTCAGTAATAATATCAGTGTGAGAAATGAATATGAGCAACTAGTTTATTTTATGTTTTAAATAAATAAAAATATGTAAATGCAACAATAAATGCACTCTCTTTCTTCAATTAATACAACTAATATAACCATAATAAACCTCTCTTTAATTAATATATCTAACTAATTTCACTATAATAATTAAAAATAATTAATATATCTAACTAATTTCACTATAATAATTAAAAAGAGAAAAACACTAATTTAGTTTTATTTTTTATTTACACCCTCTTCATTTTATCCAACAAAAATACAATTTATTCATGTAATAATATTTCTTTATATTAAAAAAACAATTTCTATTTACTCAATTTATTAGCATATATCAACGTGTTTTTTGACAATAAATATAAAAACATAATATATATATTTTCAATTGATATGCCTAGGGGTGTGTATGGGTCGGTTTGGAGCGGTTTTGAGCCAAACCCATAACCATAACCGATATGTCGGTTAATGAATAACCATAACCATAACCGACCCGTTATTGCGGTTATGGTTAATCGGTTTTGTAGGTTATAGTGAGTCGGTTATGGGTCAGTTAACCGTAACAAAAAAAATGTAATTGGTCTTAAAAGTTTTGTATCGATTATTACAAAAAACAACCTGACATAATCTAACAAAGTATATGATCGTTAATATTAATATCAAATATTAAAAAAAATGACAATATATAATCTAACAATGAAATTCAACTTCATTGATAACAAACGTTGAGATAAAAACATCAAAATGATATAATCCAACAACATGTTTGGTGGAAGTTAATCCTAAACATATTGTTGGTTAAATAAATGGGTCAGTTCGGTTATGGCGGTTTTGGAATTATCTATAACCAAAACTGACCCGTATTTGACGGTTCTTAAAATGTCATTAAACCGACCCGCCAGTTATGTCGGTTATTGGTTAAAATCGGTTCGGTTATGTCGGTTATGATTCGGTTAAACGGTTATGGCGGTTAAGTTGCTCACCCCTAAATATGCTTATAAAAATTATTGTCATATATAATAATAAATAAAAATATCATACAAATGTGTCCATTAAATATAGACAATAAATATACAGCCTACAAAAAAATTATATAACTTACACTTGTATTGAGTAATAAAAACATACATACAACTGACATATGTAATTCGGCATCAATAATTATATAAACTACACAAAGATACACATATCCAACACGTACATAGGTTATATGTTTTTTTGTATGCGCGCAGGTTATATGTTTTCTTATTCTTATAACAAGTGTATGTTATATGTTTTTGTGTAGTTTGTATATTTTTATTGACATTTAATGCAAACATGTGTAAGATATTTTTTGTATTATTCATCATAATGTAACTACGTGTTGATAGATATTGATATACTGATTTGGAAGAAATTGGTTATGAATAAAAAAGAAATTTTAATGTATGAATACATTGTATTTGTGGACGATCAAATTTTCGTGTGTAGGTTATATGTTTTCGTGTGCGTGTGTATTTTATTTATGATGAATTTTGTGTGTAGGTTATATGTTTTTAACGTGTAGGTTATATGTTTTCTTATTCTTAGAACAAGTGTAGGTTATATCTTTTTTGTTGAGGCGGTGTATCTACGCAAATTGGATTGGTTTCTATCAAGTTCATTACAATACCGGAACTAAAATAAAAAACAAAACAAACCGACATTCGGTTGGTTTTCGTCATGTTTGTTATGGTATTGAAACTAAACAAAAAACGTTGAGTCTACTCGAATTTGGTCAATTCTCATCACTTTCGTTATGGTACCAAAACTAAAACAAAACAAAACAAAATGCGAAATTGGCATTCGGTCTGACCGCAACTAAAACAAACCAAAAAAGACCAAATAAGGTGTTGCAAAGTGGCCCAATCAAGACTTTATGAAGATAAATTCGAAAAAAAAATCTAAATTGAAGTGGCTAGACGGGATTGGTGCCACTTGGATCAATCAAGATCTAGCGGCACCAAACCCCTAAATTGTAATAATTATTGCTTGTAATCGTTTAGTTATATTTTGTCAAAACCCAACGGGTTTTGGGCCCTGTATACCCGACGGGTATTTTGTCAAAACCCGATAGAAAGCCCGAAACCCGACGGGTAATTACCCAATATATACACCCCACGGGTTTGGGCAAGCTTTAATAATCAGGTATGGATTTGGGAATACCTAAACCCGACCTATTTCCATCCCTAACCGCGTCCTAGCCAAAACACACAGGTTGGATACAAATAGTTGGAGGCAGATTTAACCTTTCACAAATATCAGAATCAGGATAAAATGCCTACAACACATACATATCTACTAAAGACATCCTGGTCGCTCAATCACTCCTAGTTTCAATTCGCTTGTGCTTGGGCTAGATTTGAGCCTATACAAGTTACAATTAGGCCTAATTGGGCTTATGTATATAATGTAATGTAATGTATGTATGTCAATAAATTTGGTTTTGGGCTTGAGCCCAAACCTATTGCCTAAGGCTATATGCACACCGTTTATATATGTTTTATGTTGGGTGCCGGGTAATCAATTGCAAGTAGAGGTGGACAAATCGAGTTCTAGGCCTGAACCGGTTCAGTTGGTAAGTCGAAATGGTTTGGTCAAAACCAAACTGGGATATATACCGTTAGTGGAGGGAATGATTCGAACCATTATTAAAGAAAATTGAATCGGGCTGTAATCTTTCGGGTCCAAGCCGGTACCCAATACCATTTTAAGTATAATTTTGTATTATATACTTCTTATAAAAATACAAACTAAATAAAAATAATTGATGTCCCTTTAAATTAATATTTAAAAACTTAGAAAATAATATAAATTCTAATGCACTGAATGAAATACAACTTGTAATTTATTTTTTATTCTTGCTATTATCAAGATGTGTTTAATCTTAACTCATCACACCCGAGTTGTTGCATAGGTACTCATCAATTGCGTCTTCATAGTCGATCACTGGGGTCGTCAATTAGATCTTGGGCTATAGTGGATAAGATCAAAAATTTATCTTCCTTACCTTTCTGTAGAAAGGGTCTGAACCACCGACCCGCTTGATAAGGAACCACAACCAATAAAAGATTTCACACTTGATGAAGTCATTCGTCATTCAAAGACTTTTTAAAACATTAAAGAGAACAATGAACCTTTTTTTAGCATTTAAGAGAATGAAGAGTGTTTTTGAGTGTTGTGAATTATGATTCAAACAAACACCCAAAAGTGTAAAAATATGTGGAAAAACCAACTAGAATAGCCTAAACGCTAAAAAAGAGAATGCCACCTCGTTCAAACAACAAAAACTGGTTTTTCTAACGGTTTCACTAATATGTGGTAGGAACTACCATACAAACTATCAGTTGGATTGGAAGCCGAATCGATGAAGGCCAACCCAATTTGTTCATGATACCGAGTCAGTTCCAAATAGGGGTGAGTAAAAAACGGTTCAGAACCGTCAGAACCGAGGAACCGGAACCGAACCGGTGCCTTAGAACCGCTAATGTGTGTACCGGTTCGGTTCTCAAAATTCGCATTAAACGGTTCCCGGTTCGGTTCCGGGTAAAACCGACGGTTCTAGACTTGGAACCGAAGAACCGGAATTTTTAAAACATTTTAAATAAATTTACCAATCCCCATTTTTTATAGAGTAACTTATTAACCGGCATCCATTCAATCGTATTTTAATTCAAATCTTCTTTCTTTACGTTCAAGAACTAGCAACCATGATCAATTTTGATTTAAGCTATCAAGGTAATTTAATATAAAATGATATGATCTTCCATTAACGTTGCAAATGAGTTATTTAACTTCAACACTTAGGTTTTAATAAAAAATATAACGGATGTTCATGTTGTAATCTAAATTAGTTTTACCGTAAAGAAGACATATAATTGTATAAACTTGTTTTGCAATTTGCAAAGTTTGCATAACTCATTTGATAAATAGATGATCGAACCGGTTCTAGCGAGAACCGCCTTTAGCGGTTCTAGAACCGAACCGGTTTACTATAATAGGTTCCGGTTCCATTTTTCACTCATTTTCGATTCTGATTCGGTTCCGGTTCCGGTTCCGGTTCGGTCCTCGCGATTCTGAACCGTTACACAGCCTGGTTCCAAACCAGTTTTTTTAATACAAGGGACTGTATAGTGAAGGGACCCATACAGCAATATAAGACAGTAGGTGTCAAATATCATAAAATCAGTTAACAGTGTGAATCATCATCATATCATTTATCATTCACATTCACATTGGACTCCAAAAGCCCCAAAAATGAACACCACCAATTGATTCATATTTCATATGCATATCAATTGCAGTTCATCGGAGCCTCAGGCTCACTCAATCCTTAACACTAGGGTTTTGTTTTCGTTATTTTCTGTATGAATTTAATCGATCTGTGTGTATCTATATGTATAATATATCGAGATTAACGAAAGTCATGACTCCAGCTAGGGTTTTGAGAACCGGGTTGATTATATTGGGGCTTTTTGGTATGCTAACGTGCGCCGATGAGGTTTCTAGGGTTTCTGATTCTGTTTGCCCGACGAAGTCGATTGAAGCTTTAATCTTTGGATTTCACGACTCGGTTTGCCCGGTGACTGGATTGGATTATTATTATTCCCTCGGTGTTATTGAGGTATTTATTTATTTATACACTTGCATACTTATGATTATGTGTAATTGCTGTTATTCAAGTTACATAGAATATTAATAGGGGTTTGTGGATTTGAACTGACGAAACCTTGTTATGAATAATGATTGGGGTTGTGAATGAACCGAACCGAACAAGATTCGTAGCCATGTTCGTATATTAAGTATTTATCGGGCAAGGGAATGGTTCATGAAAACCTAACCCTGAACGGAATTTCTTGTTCGCGTTAACTCGTTAAGGACATGAACTTGGTCGTGAACGATTAATGAACAGTACACAAACAATGTTTTATTTGATTTAGCTTAATCGAGAATGGTCAGTTCAATGGTTCGGTCCAGTTGTCGAGTTTGTCTGGGTGGTTTTAACATTCTTATTCATTTTATAGTTAATAATTTCGCTTAAGTTTATATGATTAGGAAAGTCATTAAAAAAATAATAAAAACATTTAATGAATAAACACAAATGAACATTAATGAACATAAACGAACACGTTATCGAACGCTCACGAACACAGTCTCTGTTCGTATTCTTTTATTTGGTAATCGAGTGAAGTTCCTTGTTCATGTTCGCAGGGCCGTCTCTGAGGATGTGGTGCACCTCAAGGGCCCTGTGCAAGGAAAATTTTTTGGCTCCTATATATTGAAGTTGTTTTTAAAGGGACACCAAAAAATGCTCGGATTTGTCTATTTGGACAAAAAGAGAAATACGTTTTGTTAATACAAATAAATAAATTGACCCAAGCCATAAAAAGAAAGAAAATATTGTTCTAGCCCATAAAATATAATGTTGTAGTCCTGCAATTCAAGTTCTGAAAAAAAGTGCAGTCACAGGGTATCTAACCTGAGTCCGACATCATGTAAACAGCGCAGCATACCATATGAGCTACAAGACATGTTTAATATAGTTCCGTTTGTATCTAATTTATGTACTTCATATCCCATTTTTTTTCTTTTGGGCTCCAAAACTTTTTGGGACCTGTGCGGTTGCACGGGCTGCACAGCCCCTGGGCCGGCCCTGCATGTTCGTTCGTTTTTTATACGAACTTTCCGTCGAACAGTTCACAAATAGTTTGCAACATTCAGGTCGTTTACAGCCCTAATCATTATTGATTTTATTATATCAATCGTATAATCATGTTGATCATTTTGAAAGAATATGCTCAATTTGTTTATATTTTGTATTTGTCTACATGGATTAGTTTTATTAATAATTTGTTTATTTATTATTTGTAGGGAGATGAAACTTCATTGCAAAAGGCTTTAAGTATGGTTGATACCAACACTCATGATTATGTTGTTGTGGTGTTTTATGCATCATGGTGCCCGTTTTCTACTGTTTTTAAACCGAGTTTATCAACAATGTCTTCATTGTATCCTTCAATCCCTCATTTTGCAATCGAAGAATCCGTTCTGAAACCGAGGTTTGTAAACTTTTTGCTCACATAAATTTCTGCAAACGTTTATTGTATTTTGTACTCATGTTTATGTTGTATGAGAAACAACATAGATATGAATGTGGGTCCTATGCGTAAAGAATGGGACTCACAAAATGTAGGATGAAGAATCAAGGAAAATGTTACAAATAGGTGGGTCCGGGGTTCGGACGTTTGGTAATAAGTCAAAACAGGTTTTGGTCAATAGGTACTGTTTTAGGTTGGGTCAGGTTGATCGCTGTATTAGTATATTATGAAAACTATAAAAAAATAGATCCAAATTAACCCTTTTAGCTCAATGTGAAATTAACCTATATTAGACCCTCATATGTGAAATGACATAAATGCTGTTCAACTTAACAGAAATTAGTCTTAGAACCCAAACTTTATACAAAATTAAAACTACGAACCTCAAACATGCAACTTTTCATGGCTTGTACCCAAATGGATGAAAACTTAATTATGCTAGATAAGACTAACACTTGTTATTTATTTATTTTTCTTTTTTGCAGCATACTTACAAAATATGGAGTTAACGGTTTTCCTACGCTTTTTATACTAAACTCAACCATGCGTGTGCGTTATCATGGCCCCCGAACTCTGACTTCTCTTGTGGTTTTCTACACAAATGTTACAGGTATCAAGTTTTTTCTTATTTCATAAAAAACCACTTTAAAAGATAATCCTTTGTTACTTGTGATAATTTACTTGCATTATTTTCCTTAACTTATACATTTTTTAATGGACACAGGTATTAATGCTGAATCAGTTTATACAAAAACCCAAAACACAATGGACATTCTAGTACACGAAAAAGGCGACAATAACAACACGGATCCTGAAACTTGCCCGTTTACATGGGCAAAATCTCCAGAAAATTTACTTAGGCAAGAAACATACCTTGCTTTAGCCACTTTGTTTGTCGTTTTTCGGTCAGTTTACCTAATTTACCCTTATATCGCCACGTCTGTTCAATATGCACGAAGAACACGGTTCTTGTGGGAACAGCCTCGTGCTTATTTGAATCGTGCCGGACAGTTATTTAGTTTGCTTACGGATTGCATGGGTATCGGATTCTTTTATGAAAGAAAGCACCGGTAGATCAATTTGATCTTTTTTTTTTCTTATTAATATCAGAGTTTTATTTGTTTTAATTGGTTTTTGAAGTAACTTGCTTCATGTTTATGTATCATAGATGACAAGTTGTATGTTTATTGAAGAAAAAGATAGATTTATATGGTACTTGGATCAAACAAATGTTTTTTTTTCATTTGTTGTAGTTATATCAGTATCAGTAATAATGTCTGTGTGGACATTGTAAAAGTTTTAGATTTTCATATTTGTGTTTGTAGTTTGTACATCATGAAACCTTTGTATTTGTATATGTATCTTTGTAGGTAGACAACACTTAACTGAAATATTTTTGTTTAAATAAGAACACATTGTTAGAAGTTCAATCATAATAATCAAACAAGGACCTTTAGAATACACATTTAAACACCAATCGCCACTCTACATTTAAACACCAATCACCACTCTAAATAACATGAATGCATGATGGTCAAATTGTTATAAAAGTGTGCTTAAAATATTTGAAAGACTTGAATATAAATAAACAAATACTAAGTGTACCGCTAGCCCCAGGCACCAGAAAGTTGAATACATTGGGTAGCCTTCACAGTTAACATGCATATGGTTCACTTTAATTGAACTTTTTAATAACAAGTTACCATGTTAAATAATAAATATGATTACAGAATACATATTGTTACAATAGTAATCAAAGGTTTTGAATGACTCGATTTAGAGGGTTGTCTTCATGATAGAACACTTTTGAGGAATTTCAACTTGTTAACCCGTTTAATTGTTTCATCAAATAAACTGTAAGCACTATCACATATTGCGGGATTCGTATTTACGCTTTGCACTCTCATCTTTGCTTGATAACATTTAACACTTTAGATTTGGAAACTGTTTAGTTAAAAACATTTTTCACTTGGATATATCCATAAATAATTGGATTACATGAATCATATCGAGTCATAAATAACTGAAAGTTAAAAACATCAGGACTGAGACTCGATTCCAAGAATTGCAACTCGAAAGTGCCTATATCTGTCGGTTTTATGACTTTTACCATAGGAATTATGTGGTCACTGTGACGGGGCCGTTATTGTGGGGATGATGAGGATCATGGTGGTTAGTGCTTGTGGCGATTGTGGCGGGTGAAGGAATAGGAGGGACTTGAGGGAGTAAAAAGGACTTTAGGTGTTTGTAGAATTCCTTTGTTTTCTCAACAATATAAGCATGCCCTGTATCCTTTAACACCGCCAAATCTGCATTATCACCCAAATGCCTGCATGTTTATTGTGCATACAAATATCACATTAGTCAATACAATAGTAGTCATCTCTCTCCTTTGACTAGTCAAAACTAGGGTGTAAACGATCCAAGCCAAAGCTCGTCTAGGCTCAGCCTCGGCTCGTTTCGAGCTCTATTTCTAAAGCTTGAGATTGGCTCGTTTATCATTTATTAATAAACTTAAATGCATGTATAATCATTTTTATATGTACATTTTAAATACAGTTTTATTTATAATTTAAAAATATTTTATTTAGTATTTTTATCATAATGTTAAATATATTTATAGTTATATAAATAATATGCTTGCTTAGGCTCAAGAGCCAGCTCGGGCTCGATGATTGAGGCTTTGGCTCAGGCTCGTTTATTAAACCCACGTAGAAAGTCTCATTGTCATTGGTCGATAAATGTCAAACCTTTTTAATCTATAGCCCAATTCCAATGGGAAAACTTGATCTTTTTCACCCCAGATTATCAAGGTTGGCTGCAATTTGAAAAGGTGCAAATATGAGTCAACAGTTACAAAAAGTCAAAAACCGAGTCAAACTTGATGGTAGTGAGGCTGACCTGGGTTATTTTTGGAATGTCCGAAAGTTTTCGGTCTTTGGCTAGAGCATGAATCAACTCTCTTTTCTCTTGTAAATGTTCTCTGTTCATTTCCTGTACCCAATATTTCATGTTATGAATACAAAGTGTTTGGGATTACATATAAAACGTGTTTATTTATGTTACAGGTTGATAAAATATTAGGGTTGGGTAAAAATGTGTCATTTCTCATGTGCAGGGCCATCTCCGATAATTTAAATACCTCAGCCGAGCCAAAATAAAAAGGCCCATAGGCCTTATTGAAAATTTTTTATCCGCTAATGTTCATGAATAAAACTTTTATCGACCGATTTATTATAAGTAGAAACAATTTATCTCATAAACCATTGCAAATTACATTATTTTTAACACCAAAAAACATATATATGTATAAAAAAGTTTGTGCCTCCAAAACTTATGTGCCTCGGCCGATGGTGGGGCTCACACACCCTCCGAGCCTCCCTTGCTCATGTGATAGACGGTTTAAGTTCCATCACGAACAAATGTATAGATTAAAAGTATATTTAAAAAGAAATTCACAGTTAAAAAGAATATTAGGCCATGTGTAGTGGAGGGGCTACAAAATAGGGCGTTTTGCGCCATGTGACGCCTAGTCAGCATAGGGTAGGTTTTTGTTTTTGGGGTGTAATGGTGTTCTAGCCTAATATATATATACATATATATATATATATATATATATATATATATATATATATATCACACACACACATAATAATATAATAATAATATATACACACACAACACACACACAAGGCCGACGATAAATACCCCCCCCCCCTATCGCCCCTAAAATCGCTTGGGGGGAGGGGGGGGGGGTGTTCTCACCCGTCTTCGCCCAAGCCTTGTGCCCACTACGGGTGGCCTTAGAGATCGTGTTAGTCGTTAAAAAACATGTATGCTATCACTACATTATTATCTAATACTAGCAGGGTACCTGCGCAATGCAGCGGGCGCGCACGCAACTTAACTCAACTGAACGCATAGTCCGTGTTAGTAAGTACGTCACCTGATGACAGTGCGCACGTAGCCTAATATTGGATGTGTAACTCGTGCAAACCCAGTTGCGTGTAATCGGAGATTGAACACGCGTAACCAGTGGGAATGACGTTACCAACATTAAAAATGCCTAACCAATATATAGTAATTCGAAATAAATCATTTTTTAAACCAACCTGTTTTGGCCCCAAACTCGTTCCGACTCGACAGCGTTCTAACCTGGCCCATTTCTACTCGAACCCGAACCATAACCATTTTTTTGTATCGACTCATTCTGACCCCATTGTGCTTTTACAGATGACTCGAACTCGCCCGACTCGTCCTATTACCCGGTTCTAAATGGTAAGCGCGTAACATGTTAAACTTTTAAAACTAAAAATATAACAATATTATACCCAAATTAAAGAGAATAGAATGCTCGTTTTTATGATGTAATTTTTTTGAAAAAATATTAACATGTGAAAAAGTTATGGCCGTTAAAAAATCGTGGAGTAGTTGGTTTTGAATTAGGGGGCATATGTGTAACTATTATTAAACATTACAAAAAAGGTAGTGAAGTTGAATGA
This sequence comes from Bidens hawaiensis, assembly GCF_021521415.1. NCBI lineage: Eukaryota > Viridiplantae > Streptophyta > Magnoliopsida > Asterales > Asteraceae > Bidens > Bidens hawaiensis. The sequence continues at coordinate 22,183 of NW_027493409.1, read as the reverse complement.
CTAAAGTTGTAAGTATATTTTTTTGTGAGTAAAGACATAATTACCCCTGATTTCTAAATTTTTTTATGCATTATGTGTTGTATATAAAACAATAAGTTTGATATCTTTTAAAAATTTAAGAGGTCATTCGCTTATGCGTTATGTATAGTGTAGATAAAAAAGGGTGATATTGATATAGTTGAAGAAAATCTGAAGTTTACAGTTAAAGCAAATTAATGCATGTTGCGAGAAAGTGGGATGAACCCATACACTATCATACTAATTCAATGCGTCATAAATGTAGTATCCAGAGAGCGTTAAGATCTTTCCCTATTTGACAATTTGATCTCAATGTTTGGACTTTGATCATCCTCTATTCCCCTTTCTCTTTCCATATTATATTACACTCCACTAAACTTATTATAAAGATAAGTTAAAAGCATTACGAAATCTTTGAAGAATAACTATTAATCACAACCTTAAAAGTTATGATATATATAGTAATTATCTAGTTAATCACATTTGCACTTGAAGAGGTATGCACCCGCCTTAACATCGAGCAGGGCGGGTCAACCCACAAGATATAGACAAGAGGCTTGAAATCAAGATGTCATGAAGGCACAAAGCCAAAACCTATGCGCATGGCGCATATCACATATGCTCACGCATCATATATGCTCACGCATATCACATCTGCGCGTGACGCATATCACATATGCTCACGCATATTACATATGCTTGCGTATATCACATCTGCGCATGAAACATCTGCGCGTGAGAATAAAGAGAAGACCTCGCGCATCCTCAGGATAGGCGCATATCACACATGCACATAATCAACCTCGTCCTTATCCAAATCAGGATAAGGACAACCCTGATTGTGCTCATCAGACAACCTTCCAGAAGGTATCCTTTAAGGAATAAAGAATATGCTGATGTTGACAGCTGCCAATGAAAGGTAGACAACTCAGCAAAACCAATGTGCTACCACGTGATTGCACATGGGTCAGGTGAAATACCTTGGTCAGAGAATAATCAATGAAAAAGCACCAGGTGTCCTAAGGACACGTGGCGCGAAGCAATAGGAGGAGGCCAAAAAGGCCCTAATGGGATCTGAGCCCAATCATTGGAAACCCTAACACTATAAATACCACACCACCTCCACAAGGGGAGGTAAGCAGGAAAATACACTCTAAATCCTTACTCACTTTCAGATTATTATTATCTTCTCCTACAATCTCTTATTCTTACACCGGAGGGTTACCCCAAAGAGGACCCCTCTGTCCCTTTCTAAGGGGTAAGTTCACGGTGCTGCTCATTTTGTAGGTGGAAGAATTCATACTCCGGAGAACCATCGGTGATATAGCACACTCATACCCGAGGAAAGTTGATCGTCTACCAGTGAGTCGATCCACGTTTCTTCAGCACTTTTCTTTTACTATTTTATCATATTTTAACTTCTTTTTTATAAAAAATATTAGAGCATTTACGTTAGAGTATTTATCTACATCTTTATAATTTAACTAAAAAACACATTTTTTTTATTTCTACTTTTTTTTCGATTTTTAAGGTTTAAACATATTTTTTCCCCTTCAAAATTTGCACTACAATAATAATAATAATAATAATAATAATAATAAGGTAAACAACCGGTTCTAAATTTCAGACCTCACCGGATCATTAAACCGACAAAATCAATCAAACAAATAAATTAGAATCACAAATCAATTGACATGCTTCGATTTAAGTGATTCCGTCAGTTCTAACTTCCAAATTATTTATCAAACAATAAATAATTTAGAATCTCATCTCAAACCAGCCCACTTACTTCGATTTAAATGGTTTAGTCGGTTTTAACTATTTATAAACCATCAATCGAAATACATTAATAAGGCAACATATTTATAAAAGAGTAGAGTGTGGTAGTAAGTGGTAACGAGGTTACGAACGTCAATGAAGTCGACAAGTATACAATTAGGCGTCTTAACAAACGTAACCCGCATCAACTCCTTCATCTTCTCAGGCGTCTGCGGCAACAACATGTCCGCCGCCTCGTCCAAATCCTTCACCACAAACAACCCCTTGTCCAAGTCACTCTCCTCCAAACACACCCCGGCGCAACATATCACCACCCGCTCCACCATCTCCTTATACTGCGCCGCCATACTATACGCCACAAACCCACCGTAACTCAGCCCCACCACCCGCACCTTCTCCACCGAGTTCATCTCCATCACCCGGTGCACGCACTCCGCCTGGAACCACTCCGACCGGTCCGGCCGGGTGGTGTACGAGTCGCCGAAGAACACCAGGTCCGGGACGTAGATGTTGAAGTGGCGGACCAGGCGTGGGATGATGTCAGGGCCCCACTGCCACATGGCGTTCGCTCCGAACCCGTGGAGTAAGAGGAGGTTGGGTCGGGTCGGGTCGGTTTGCGGGTCTTGGGGACCCAGCAGTGGATGACGGTGCCGTCGCCTAGGTCCGTGACGGTGGACCGGAGGCCGGACGTGGTGAAGGTGGACCGGAGGCACCAGGTTCGGGTGGCTGTCAAACTGAAGCACTTGGTCATATTAATATTAATGGGTGGGTGGTGAACAACTACAAGAGAACACAGTTGAGGTGTTTTCAGTGTGTGTGTGTAATATGTATGTGTGGAGAATATGGGGTCACATATGTAATGTGTTTGGGAGGAGGTTGAAATTGGTTGGTATGTTTTTTAAACTATATTTTTGTATATTTTTTTTATTTGTTTTTATTATAATAATTGAGATTATTGTTATTTCTGATAAATTTTTTGAGACTTGAGAGCATTAACGGGGACCTATATCTCTTCACCATCTAGATGACACTTAGAGTATTCATATCCTATCCATCATATAAAGAGTGGTTTACGCTGATGTGAGTAGAGAAACGAGAAATACAATGATTTTTCAGTATATTTAAAAAGTTACTAGTTATCTCTTATGATCTTTTAGTAAACTGTTGAAAGTGGTTATGAGTGAAAAAGAAAGAAAATATAGTGATAAAAATATAAAAATAGTATTTAATTAAAAATGAGAGAGAAAATATAACGTTTTTAGAGTAATTTTGGATTTTAAGATATGAGAAGAGATGAGAATGTTCTTAGTATTCGAACATCAAAATACACATAATTAGATGCTTTAAGGTTTATTTCACATCAACATCAACTGAAGTCTGAAGATGCTATTTGGGATTGTGTTCAGGATATGTTATTTCACTGTAATGTTTAATAAATGTGTGAAGTTTTTTTTATTTATTTATGTAGTCTCAAACGGATATCTTCAATTATAACGATAATTGTAGCTGATTTAACCTGATTTGTGTAGTTTGGTATTATTTGGTTGTCATGCTATATTGGTGTTGATTGTTTACCTAAATTCATTTCAGATGTTCTTCAAGGGTTTTAAATTGTTGAAATTTAGTTTTAACTGCGAGTGATGGATTGAAATCCAATGTTTAGTCGGTTAACCATTTTTTTTAATGATAACTTTTTAGATTATGATAATTAAATATACCATCTAAAAGAATGGTTATGCGTTTCAACATATGCATACTAAATATATGTGGTAATTTGTATAGCCATCACATAGGTGGTGTTTCAAACTAACCACCATGATAATGATATCTTGACATGAACTACACAAATCAAATAAAAGTTCACCAACCATATACACAAGCCATAAATTTTTTTCAACTACCATTGGTTTGTTATACTAGGTACTAGCTAAAACTAAAAGGACAAACCCTTATTACTCTTCCATCAACAAACGTCCAATCCACGTGAAAAACACATAAAGAGATTGTTAAAAATGTGCAAATGTCATCCCGGATGAGTGGTAAAGTCTTTTGTCTTTGAAAGTGAAGATCAAAATTTAAAACCTGACATCAAAATAGATTTTTTAAAGTAATTTAGGAGTAGATGTAGGAATAAATGAATGTGTGTAGTTGTTTAAAAGAACATGTGCAAATAAAAAGCTAATAATAGTGTTTTTAAAGTTTAAACAAGCTTGCAATTTCTATCATGCATTAATATAGTTAATAAGTTGTTACACATTGGTTGCATGAGATGCAGACTAATGGCACTCCATTTTATTACAGATAATGAGTATATGGTATGTAGTCTTGACTCAATGTTTATGTGTTCCTTATAATGTTTAGCGTATTTCATGAATCCATAATTTCACATATTACTTGTGCAAATATGTTTTACGGTAATATTATCCATATATAAATTACAAAATCCATACATGTATATTTTGATGTGATTAATATATTGTAAAAATTTGTTGGATCAAATCTATCCAGAATCTCCCGTTGGCATGTTGTGATTGGAGGCTTGTACACTCGGGCAAAGGTTGGTAACCGAAGTCGTTCGTAGAAAGATAATTGAGAACATTCAAACAATATTAAAATAAGTTTTAAATACTTTGTGATTCATCTATAAATAAATATATTTAAATAGCTTTTAAAAACCTAGTACAAATTATAAAAGCCTTCTTAAGCAAAAATAATTTGTTTGTAGCAATCTCATTAAATGCAAGAGATAAAATATAAAAGTAATTAAGTGTTTTTTTTTGTTAATATATTATTAGTCAGCTATACGTGCTATGTCACCTGATTAGTAACAAAGCTTCTATAATGTTACATCAGAAATAAAAAAAGATTTTATAACTACAAGATCATTTAATTTTCAATTCGTTGTTGTAGTGTTTTATATAAATTACGAGTTAATTAAAAAAAATTATAAGGCATTTGATTGATTTTCATTAACACTTTAGGTTGATTAAAATGTCTTACCAATTAAAACCCCTAAAATTCATTAGGTTATTTGATTTAGATTTCACATGAACAACCAAATTCAACTTCGTTTTGTGAACATACTTCGGATAAATGAATTCATTTATTTCATATACTATTTAATTAGGCATCAAAACATCATATTATTCCTAGAGATTTAACAATTTGGATTTAATCTTATCATAAACTCAAAACCTCATTTCATGATGGTTCAACAAATGGAATTCTCATGATTTATGCCAAATTTATATGTTCTAATGTATATCTAACCCCTTTTGAACAATAATCTGCCCAGGTTTTACATATGATTGATTCATCACGTAGAAATTCCATAAAACCGAAAATCATGAATCAGACCATGTTAATACTTATCAAGTTAGGGTTCTTTTTCGTTAATCGGTTATTTAGGGGTGTTTGGGATTCCTTAATTATTTTACCTCCTTATAACTTATACCTAATTAGGTATAAGTTATAAGGTGCTTGGAAAAGTTAACTTATGACTTATATAAGTAATAAGGAGGTAAAATAAGGAATCTCACACACCCCCTTAGTCGTTCTCTTATAGATGTGAAGTTATAGTGTAACGTGTCAAGTAGAAAACTTTGCGGGGTGAATAATCTAACTTGATAGGATACACATGATTGGCACATGAGTTTGTTAATTGTTGATTAATGACTGATTTGGGGATTAAGTATATAGTCGTTGTGATTGTAGGGTTTCATAATTAGTTTTCAGTTTCGTATTAGTTGTAATCACTTCTTGTTTGCATTGTAAATCATTCAATTGTTAATCCATGATAATAAGACATCTAGTTCGTGATTGATTTGTTGGTTTTTTGGGTGTAATCACTGGCAAGTTGTTTGATCAAAATTAAACTCCTACCTTTATCTCACTCAGAAATTCTAACACTTCTCCTGATGCTTCTAAAAAGTAAAAAAACTAAACGTGGCTTTTCCCACGTATACATATGCCAAGCTATTTGATTAAATTTCCTTGAAAGGCAGATTTAGTCCCTAGACTTTCAATTTAATGAACTTGTTCATCAAGTTTGAAAAATTAACAGTCACTCGTACCTATATATAATTTTATTTAACCCAACTTCATGAATAAAGTAGTACCTCTATAAACTAATAGACCGGGTTATTCTATTAATTTAGCAAGATATTATTATATCAATAAATTATTAATTTAAAGAGTTAGCTTATATTTGTGAGCAACTCTTAAATTAATACATCGATCTTCAAAATTTCAATGTCCGTTCACTTTACCTATTTGAATAAAACAAAAACAAGTATCTTTGGAACCTGTCACTCGGAAAGAAGCATTGCAAGCGACAACAACTTTCACAACTTTTTGTTGCAATACGAGAATACAGTGCCTCAACTCTTAAGTGCAATAAGGAGATATAATGATGAACTTAATATAGATTTAAAGTTCAAAAAAAAAAAATAAACAAGTGACTATAGATTCATTTTTTACTAGACAATTTTAAAATTTTGAATATTTTAGTAATTATTAATTTATAGTTTCGCTTGGACAAATATAATTACATTGGGGATTTCAAAACAATTATTATTTTATTATTTTATCGATTAAGGTTCAGTTTTGTACTGATCATAAGTTGGGATCGAACAATTTATTAATTTTATCGATGCTATTATTTATCGAGTATTAATTTATATAAAGGCTATATTAATTAACATATGCAAACTCCAATTGTGAAAATGATCAATAAATTTAACTTCAAAGTTATCGGATATTTGATATTATTATACTTTTAGGATTTCATACAAACTTCCATATTTGCTATATTTACTTATCAATTTAAACACTTACAAAACTCTTCACAATAACTTAACAATATTGAAACTTCCATAGTATTCCAGGATTTTTATCCTTATTTGTTTTAAAATAAATATATGTTAAGAAATATATAAGATGCTCGTAATTGTAATAAAGAATTAAAATAATAACAAATTGCATCTAAACAAGAAACTTATAAATATCAAGCCCTAATCATGCCCGATAAACGATCACACTAACAACCCTTTTCGTTGTTTAGGTTCTAAGGACACTATAACTACTACCTCTGAACCAAACCTCATGAATTTAGCCGATTAAAACTACAACATAGTTACATACGACATTATTAGTTGAAATTTTGTAAAAGAAAAGGAAAATTCAAAAAGGTTATTTGTAGTATGATCTCATTGATAGACTTGTAAATTAACTAAACGTTTAGTATATTGTTCGATGGAAAATTCAATAAATGAATATGAATAGACATTGCCCGTGTTATGTCTATACTTCTGTTACGCTTGTGAACGTTTGTTTACTTACGATCATTCGTTTATGTTCATTTACATATTCACTTAAATTTAGTTTATTAGCAATACTAATCAGCTCATCATGCACCCTAGTCAAATTTTAGAGCCATGCATTCGACTAAGGAACTAGCAAACAAGAACACATTCATTTTCTTCACATATGTTCGTTCATTTACGTTTGTTAATGTCGGTACATTTACGCTTGTTTAGGATAAAAACAAGATAACATAAACGGGCAATAACACTTTCATTTCCTTAACGAACGAATAAGAACAAGAAAATTCATCTGCTTTAGTGTCAGGTTGAAGTAAAATATATGAGCATGAACAAGCCCCATTCCTGTTTGTTCGGTTCGTTTAAAGACTTGCTAATTGATATCAAAACCAATATATAAATTTAAATTCCGCCAACAAATTAATTTGAGGTAATGTACAATCACAACCATAATCTTACAATAATCAAGAAAACTCTTCATAATCTTACAATAATCAAGAAAACTCAACAAGCAAGCAATAAGAGATATTTACAAAAGAGAGAACTACCTAAAAATATGTTCTTCAGCAATCTACCATTCTACCAAGACTCATAGCCCATCAAAAGGGTTTATAATGTTTTAAGTATAGATACACAACTATTTATATTCATTCTTTTTACATAGAAGTCGTCGATTTCTTTTCTCACTTAAATTTACGGTCCTGTTTTTCCCGCAAACAAACAGGACCCACAATGAAAATTTTAAAATATAAACAGAAAATCACTCGAAAAGGACGGTAAATATCACCTGAATCTAACTACCACACAAGATATGTCATCTTTGCTGTCCCTTTTCAAAGCTTCCGCTATTAACTGTTTAGCAGCCTTCTGAGGGTCCTTGATTCTTCTTGCAATATCTACCGCTTCTTGATTATCCATAACCTGATTAATCAACAAAACAATAATTAATATTACAAAGCACTTTTTATTCTTTTTTATTTATTTATTTCTTTTTATTTTTTGAAATAATTTGAGTATTTTTTTTAATATAGTCAGTTTTGTTTATAATTTGGGTATTATATATTAGAGTAACTTGCACTTTTCGTCCATGTGGTTAGTAAAAGATAGTTGTTTCTATTCAATAGTTTAAAAACTTCAGTCCTTGATCTTTAATTCTCGTTGCAATCACGTCTGGTCCACTAACACTATCCAATTTTTAAGTTATTTTTTTATTCAAAAAGACCTAAATACCCTTGGACTGGAATAGGACCCGCTAAGTACATTATTAAGTTGTGTGCATTAAAATTTGGACTTTATGTTAATTTTTTGACACGTTTCTGATTTGTGAACGAGACCCGTATTGAGATTAAGAGAAAAAAAACATAATCCAAATCGACTAATTTCATGAAGTTAAAACTTAAAACTAAAGACAAAACAGAAGGGTACCTTCCAAAGACCATCACTTGCCAACACGAGAAGGTCGGTTCTGGTATCAACAATCGTATCTTGAATTGCAGGGTCGGATCTCAAATGGCATTTCAAGCTTTTGTCTCCAAATGTACGAGATACTGCAAGCTGTCCGTTCACTCGAGGGACATCGCCTAATAAAAAAAATCACAAGATACATATTAAACAAGAATATTATTAACTATGTAAAAGTAATTCAAACTTATAGCTTTCAAATTTTTTAGTTAATCGTGATTAATGTATGGTACATCTGTCATGTTTTCGAATTCTTTAGATTATTTAAGGAAAATATCTGTATATGTGATAACTAATAAAGATGCCAAAAATGACAACTTTACCCCCAGTTATTGCAAGAACTTGCTTAAGGCACCAAGATGTGGTGGTGATGAAAGAATCAAGATTATTGAAAATGACAACTTTGACCCTGAAAGGTAACAACTTTATTATTGTTGCCATTATGGTTGCGAAAACGGAATTTCCAAAGCGAATGAAAAAGACAATGAAAATGAATCTTAAAAATGACAACTTATCCCTTATCGAAAGAACATGATATTTTCATAGTGAATGAAAAATAAAAAAGAGAATGAATCTTAAAAATGACAGCATTACCCCTGATTAAAAGGAGATGGTATTTTTATAGCGAATGAAAAGGATAAAAAGAGAGCTAATCTTTAAAATGACAACTTTACCCCTGGTCAAAAGAAAACGCTATTTTCATAGCAAATGAAAATGACAAAATGATAATGAATCTTTAAAATGACAACTTAAGAAAGTCAAAAAGAGAATGAATCTTAAAAAGACAACTTTACCCCTGACCGAAAGAAGATATATGTCATTCATGGTTATTCATTGTGTTCATAGTAAGTAAAAGAAACAAATAAAAATAATACCAAAAAAATGACATTTTTACCCATAAATTGAAATGCAAGAAAGTTAGCAGTAGTGCAAAATAATGCCAAATTGCAGTATGTAACAACACACTTTTAACTGCATTCAGCTTAACTTTTAATAACTGTAATTGTACCACTTTATCTTTTAAACTAAATATTATGACTTTTGACAAAAAGTAAAATGTTGATTGGATTTTGTAACACATTTTAAAAGTTAAATGGCTTTAGTAACCAATTTATAAATAATTTGAAAGTGTGTCACTATTAATAGAAAGTCAAACTTAGAGTCAAACCTGGCATATTTGAGACAAACCCTCCTTTGTGTTCAATGCTGGCGCGTTCGGCACTCGGTTCGTGATCGGTAGTCAACTGTATAGCTTTACCGCCTTTTGAAATAACCGCTCTCGAATCACCCAAATTTGCAACCCATAATTTTTTACCATTCATTAAGACGGCTGTCACGGATGTTGACCCGCCTCGCCCCAAATCATTTTCGTGTGAAAGGATTGCTTCATCAGTTTTCTCGTACGCGTTGGATATCGATCTCTTCGGGTCAACCAAGAAATCGCTCTGCAAATTTTGGTCAAACTCATATGGATCAGTAACATAAGGAATGGTCACTTTTTTGAGTCAATGCAGAGTTTTGCTCATTAACATAATTAGTCTTGTAAACAACCGAATGAACACAAACGGAGCATCTGCGTGTTCGTTTGTTTAACTTAACTGAACAAATGATCGAACACAAACAATTAAATGAAAGGGGTTTTCTTATGTGTGTTTGCTCGTTAAGAAAATGAGCATGTTTGTGTTCACTTATGTTCATTCGTTAACAATATAAACAAACGGTTCACGAATGTAACTGGGATAAAACCAGTTAAAGGTAATGTGAAGAACGATGTGTTGTTAAAACCAGACTAACTTGTAAAGGGCCATAAAATTTTTAAATAACATATTATTGAACACAAACGAACAAACTTAAACAAACATAATTGAACGTAAGTGAACAAACATAAACGAATTTTAAACAAACAAATGTTCACAAACATAAATGAACGAACGAGACATGTGTTCATGTTCGTTCGTTAACTAAATGAACACGATTTTTGTTCATGTTTGTTAGTGTATTAAACAACCGAACAAACTTTAAGGCTTTAACAATAATATGATTATTATAATAACCTCATTCAAGATATTATCGAACAAATGTTTTTGAAGATACGAAGGCACGCGATCTCCTGAATGACCATCATAAATGGCAAAAAGCCCGAGTTCATGCTTGTCTCGTGCCACAAACCGAGCAACATGATAATCCTCCATTGGATGATTAGCTTTTCCTTTAACCAAGTCAAACCCGAATTTTATATCACCATCATGGTTTTTACCCTTACCCGAGCTATATGATGACGGGCCTCTTCCAAACTATACAAACGAAAATCATTACAAAATATAGAGCTAAAAAATGGTTTCTTTATCTTTGATGCATCTTTCACATGTGAATATTTATATATGAAAAATGAACCTAAAATAATGTCTACATAAAAAAAAACAGATCACTTCAAATGCATGTTTTGAAAACCTGTTTCAGGAAAAAGTTAAAAATAATCAAAAACTGAATATAAATTTCTCCTGATAATTTATGTTAAAAATAATCAACTATTTAAAAACTTACATAACTTAGTTTGTATCAAAATATTAAAAATAAGAAATATGGTTATGTAATATCAAACATAAGCATACGTAATTAACTCAATATTAAAAATCCGTAAGAAAATAATACAAAAGTTTTTAAAAAACTGGTTTATTCAAGGGTTCATGGAACACCTTGTGTAAACAAGAAAACAATTGTCAACCAAATAATTCTATGATCAAAACATGCATATCCAGATGAATGAAGTATAATATTATCAAGCTAAAATAAAGATAAACCCTGATAACTGATCATCTAAAACATCTAACCACAAGAATCAGTCAATCAACTAACTACATAACATACAAAGCAAAAAAAAAAAAAAAGAAAAGAATTACCCGTAAACAGCATAAATTTTCCATGAAATAACAATAAGAAAACGGTGGTATGAATTTATGGAATAAAAGGTGGTGGTGTTATTGAATTTGACGATTTAAGGCATAAGTTTGGTTGCAAATAATATATAGAGCGTTGTTGAAATTATTGTTTGGAAAGAACAAGGTAGAGAGGAATTCGCGCGTTGACTTGTTGACCAAAGCACTACAAGTTTTAATCATCTACTTGCTAAGTTGCTATACAATTACTAATAGTAGTATGCAATTATTTTGTGTTACAATTGTCAAAGCTAGTATCCTTATATTCTGTGTAAAGGAAAAAAAAAACAAGATTGGTTTAAATATGTAAAATATTCGGTTCTTAACAAAATATAAATTCAATGGAGAATCCAAATTCCAAATTAGATACAGTAATAGTTAGGGGAAAGTGAATACGGTGCTGTCACGCGTATAAGCTTAAACGGAAAACCCCTCAAAACTACGTAGCTTTGATTAAAACATTCCAAAAATCCTAAAGTAATTTATTCCTTGATTTCTGCCATTGATAACGTCAATCTTCAAAAACATTTTTATTATCCTTAACATAATGCAAATATTCTATTTATTAATTATTTGTTAACTAGCTTTTCACTTTGGCTTTCATCTCAACAAGGTCATGCTAATCAAAGTTACATCTGTATAATTAAAAGTTTTGGGGAAATGAATTACGCAACATCGAAAAATATGGTCTCATAATTTATCTGTTTTCTTTGATCTTAAATAGTCATCGCACAACACTTCGGTGTCGGTTACGCGCGTTTCGGTGCCTGTTATGTGCGTTTAGGCGTTGTTTACACGCTTTTCGACATCGGTTACGCTTTCCATCGTGTACCGATAAAAAGTGTCACTTGAAGTTAATATTACAATGAAACAAATCTAAAGAGAAAAAAGAACAATCATTTGTCTTGACGATTTTAGAGCTAAAATAATGTGCTCTGTTTCAAACAATGAGTTGCTGCAACTCAAAAATTAGGATGGCATTTTAAAAATAATTGATTCAAGCAACGAGAACAGTGGACAATATGTTTCTTATTAACTTTGTGCTCAAAAGGATTAAGGATTGAATTGAATATAGTTTACTAATGCTATTTAAGATCACATATAGAAATGAAAAAAATAATCATTGCAGCGTAGTTGAAGACACATTATTTTAATCTATTGCTATAAATCGACGACATGAAGAACTGCTGGAGAGGGGGGGGGGGGTAGCATGATCAATGGGAGAAATCAAGGAATAAATTAGTTTAGGATTTTTAGATTTTTTTTAATCAAAACTACGTAGTTTTGAGAGGTTTTCCGTCTAAGCTTATATGCGTGACAGCACCGCATTCACTCTCCCCTAATAGTTAATAAACTTTTTAAGTATCTAATTAAAGTGTAATTGTATAAATTGTAGTCATAAATCATAATAGTAATTAAGGTTTGTATAGGGTGGTGAGGATTTTAAGAGAACTTTTTGAAATTGAGAAATTTAAAAATCATTTTAGACCACAAAAAATCACTTAAGTAAATATTTAAAAAATAATAATATAAAAAACGAAAATTTAAAAAAAGTAAAAAAACCAAAACATTTATCTAGCATCCATGTTTCATAATCTTCAGTTACATAATACAAACATATGTGTATAAAAATAACATGTATAATTATATACGTGTTTATAATTATATATTATATATATATGTATGTATAATTTAGCAAAACCAAGAAATTTTTTTGTTCTATTTTGTTTTATGGAACTGTGATACTAGATAAACGTCTTAGAATTTTTTTTTTACTTTTTTTATTTTTGTATTTCTTTTGGTTTTATAATTTCTTTTTTATTTTTTTAAGGGTTTCTTTGTGATCTAAAATGATTCTCAAAGTTTTTAATATTCAAATGGTTCTCACACTATCCCAATCCTGTATAAGAGATCGGGTTATACACTAGTACAAAAGAGGCTTGAAGATGAGGTCGATTTTCCCACAAGGTGCGGGTCAAGGACCGCACCTCATACCATCGCACCATTTGTTATAATTGAATTGCGTCTTCTTCAAACCGCACCTTATGCTTATTAAAAAGAGAACCGCACCTTCTTTGCATCCAAATTTGAACTGCAATTGCTTATTTGAACCTCTAAATATGAACCTCCTTTGCCCAAATGATGCTGGTTTGGTGACCACATCATCTGCACCATCTGATTCTTCTTTTTTTTTTGGTAGTTTTCAGAACACAAATAATATTATATATAATATAATATGAATTTCCAGATTCCTCAAAACCAAAGATAATAAAATATAGAAAAGTTTCATTGTCACAAATACATACAGGTTTAAAAGTTAAACTAATACATAATAACTTTCAAATACGATATCTTCATTCTAACAACTCGAACCGATGTCTTCATTCTTGTAACTTGAACCGACGTCTTCATTATCGCAACTCAAACCATAGAAATCACCTAACAAAACATATTACATTAGTAAGATGAAGCTTAAAATTTTGTAAGCGTTTTCGATAAGAAAATGAAAGCATTCGTTTATGTTCGTTCACTAACAAAATAAACAAACGGTTCACTAGCATTAATGGATGAACATAAATGAATAAACATGTCAGCTTCAGATTAAGATTTATTTGCAAACAGATCGGTTGTTTGCTTATCAAGGGTATTTATGGTAATAGGCAATTTTTGGTCACAAACTTTCAAGATTAATGGGTCAAACAACAAGTTATCTTTTAGTTTGGGCCGTTAGATATAAGCAAACATTAAAATGATAGAATTTGGGCTTAAAACCATTTTCGAATAATTGTGCCTCTATTTCATTGGTATCATTACAATACTTAAAAGTTTTAACATTTGGAACAAGGACAACAAATCGACCGACTTCCTTTATTAGCGCGATGTGCTTCGGCAACCCTAAGAAAACTTTTAACACCTTCGCGTAAATTTCGTATTGTCGCAAAGCTTTGTACATCCAATCATCACGATCCATCTGAAAATTAAAATAAACAAACAAGTGATGTAAATGTATGTGAACCGGCCCTCTAAGGTAGTGGATCCTAACCCACTTTTTGGATATTCTATTTCATATGTATACATTTTAACGTGTTGGCTATTTAAGAAAAAAATCGGCAGCCCCTTAACTTCTCAAGTATGCGTATAAAACGCAAACCCGATGGAGTAGGAGAAAAAGCTACCATTTTTTCTTACTTAGTCAACACGTTAAAATGTATACACGTCTTAATGAGATAGAATATTCAAAAAGCAGTCTCAAAGGGGGACAATCCAAAATTTATCTCTATTAGATAAATTTTGGACGGGTATTTCTATAAGGTTATCTTAAATGCATATTATGACAAATATATCATATATAAAATATCTCTTAAAACTAAAGCGTACCTTCAATTAAGTGACAAAATTTAAGATGTGAAATTTTGAGCTTTTCTTGCTTGAAGTGAGGAAGAAGGAAGAAGCTAGAGAGTGAATAGAGTAAGAGGGAAGAAGATAATATGCATTTTTTAAATATAGCCGTTCGTTCAAGCAGAAAAATAACAATAATGGAACCAAACCACACCTTTTGCATTTGGACCTATTCAAAGTTTAATTCGTTGTCTTAGAACCGCATCTTCTTCTTTTACATTTAATAAATAAAACACAATATTATGAATTTGGTCTAAAGGTGTGGTGGATCTTGGAACCGCACCTTCTGTGTTTAACCCATCGCATCTTCTTCCTATTTATAGGGCTGTGCAACGGTTCAGAACCATGAGAACCGAACCGGAACCGAAAATGAGTGAAAACTAGAACCGGAACCGGAACCTATTATAGTAAACCGGTTCGGTTCCAGAACCGCTAAAGCCGGTTCTCGCTAATCGGTTATGGCTAGAACCGGTTCGATCATTTATTTATCAAATGAGTTATGCAAACTTTGCAAATTGCAAGTTTATACAACTGTATGTCTTCATTCACGGTAAAGCTAATTTATATTACAACATAAACATCCGTTAAATTTATTTATTAAAACCTAAGTGTTGAAGTTAAATAAACCATTAGCAACGATAGATTAATGGAAGAGCATATCATTTTATATTAAATTACCTTGATAACTTAAATCAAAATTGATCATGGTTGCTAGTTCTTGAACGTAAAGAAAGAATATTTTAATTAAAAAATGAATGAGTGGATGTTGGTTAATAAGTTACTCTATAAAAAATGAGGATTGGTAAATTTATTTAAAATGTTTTGAATATTCCGGTTCTTCGGTTCTAGTTCTAGAACCACCGGTTTTACCCGGAACCGAACCGCGAACCGTTTAATACAAATTCTGAGAACTGAGAACCGAGAACCGAACCTGTACACACATTAGCGGTTCTGAGGCACCGGTTCGGTTCCGATTTCTCGGTTCTTTTGGTTCCGAACCGTTTTTTGCTCACCCCTGCCTATTTGTGTACTAGTGATATAAATAGCACATATTTACATACAACTACCTTAATGTGTGTCTAATTACATTGTGTTTAATATTCCCCCACAAGCTAAGCCCGAGGAACGACATGCAACTTGGAGCGTAAATATGTGTAAATCGATGCATTGACAGAGGTTTTATAAAGATGTGTGCAATTTGTGTTTAATGTACCCATATTTTCCTCTTGCAACTTGTGCTGGACAAAGTGATATTCAACTTCAATAAAATGAAGTAACACGAGATTATAGAATGGTTGATGATGATCCTATTAACCAACCCTATGTATATAACTACAAAGAGATCTCCTATTTGGAGATGGTATTCTAACTATAAATGCTGATCATAATGAAAATATAAATGCTAAATATGAGTGTCTATTATTCAATATGCTTTGTTCTTCCATGAAAAGATGAATTTGCATATTTTGTGTAAGGCCTAAGTTTTTTTTAGTAAAGCTTTTAACTAAGTTAATTTAGTCAATGTGTTGACGAACTTTGAATTATGCTTCTGTAGATGACCCACAATTGTTTTTGTTGTTTTTTAACAATCAAGGAAACCAGTTTGGTACCTATATATATGGCAAATCCCCTCGTAGATCAATAATTGTCGGGGCATCCAGCCCAGGCCCGGCTCCGAGAAAGCAAAAAAGAAAAATTGTGCTGAAGGCAAAAAAATTTTGGGCCTTAATTAAAAAGGAGTATCTTGTTGGTTTAAACAATTAAATTTTTATATAGGCTTACTTGTTGTGTACAAAATTTTTGTATAAAAATAAGATTAAACATGTCTCAAATGAGACTTGAATCCATGACCTTTTGGTTGAGGGTAATGCTCATTTGCCACTAGACCAAGCTAGTGGTCATGTAATTAAGATTAAGCATTAAATATACATATTATTGTTAATAAAAATAAATATTTAAAAATAATAATAATTTCGGGCCTAACGGGGTGTCGGGCCTGTGGCCGTCGACCACCCCGCCACCCCTATGGGCCGGCCCTGATCCAGCCTAGTCGACATCTAAGAAAGCACGAATAAACGAAATCTCTACAATTATGAATCAGTAAAGGCTTGAAATTTGGAGCTAGAGTTGTGATAAATTAGAAGTTCGTGATCAATTGTGCCTTTCAAGTACCGGAGGATGCGTTTTGTAGCTACACAATGGTCCTCAAAATCGGATTAAACGAATATTAACCTTCCTTTATTATAACATAAGATAAAAAAGTCATATGTCGGTGTCACAAAATTTAGAAAGCAATTAAACGAATATTAATTAATTAACCTTCCTGTTGTGCAAATGCTGCTTTAAAATTGTTTGGTGTGGCAGTTGTTGTGTATATCATTATTCACATATCCCTTTCTCTTGTCTATTTTTAATCTTTTTCTGCTACTTCAATGGATCCATTGACAGCTCTCCGTGAGATAACCATCCGCAACGACCTCCACAAAATCGTCCGAGTCGGCGACCACTACCGGTTCGGCCCATCTTTAACCTTCCCCTGCACCATCGAAACCGCTTACCGATCCAAACAAGGTAACCGCTACACCCTCGAAACCCTAGTTTACTTCATCACCAATCTCACCACCAAACACCACGATTACATCCGCAACGCCGGCACTCACAAGATCCCAGCCGTCACTCTCCTTGACCGCAAACCCCTGATAGAATATCTCCACGGCCGTGTCCCGTCCACTGACGCCATCGAATTCGATTACCCGACTTATCCAAATTACCCGAATTTGAATGTCTTGCCTACTGATAACGAGTTTGATTTGAATAACAATGAAAATGAGGAAATTACGTTAAACCCACATGGGGTTTTGGTGGATGAGCAAAACCCAGAAAGCGTTTCGCCTATGGAGTTGATTCGGGCGATGGAACGCCCGTTGAAGGACCGCGAGACGGTCTTGGAGTGTCGGCATAGGGATTTTTATTCTGTGCTCACGGCTGCGACGAAGCGAGACGAGGAGCGGCAGAAGATGGAGACCCAGCAGAGGAAAGACGGGTTGGTTGCGAAGAACCGGATTGATAGAGGGTTTGGGGATGATTTAGGATTAGACGGGAACCCGAGGGCGAAAATGGGGTTGAAGGGGAGTAAGATTGGGGACGGGGTGCCGATTATTTTGGTCCCGAGTGCGTCACAGACGTTGATTACGATTTATAATGTGAAGGAGTTTTTGGAGGACGGGGTGTTTATACCGACGGATGTGAAGATGAAGCAGATGAAGGGGCCGAAGCCGGAATGTGTGACGGTGTTGAAGAAGTTTAGCAGTAGGGATCGGGTGGTGACGGCGTATGAGGTGAGGGATAAGCCGTCGGCGTTGAAGGCGGAGGAGTGGGGTCGGGTGGTGGCGGTGTTTGTGTTGGGGAAGGAATGGCAGTTTAAAGATTGGCCGTTTAAGGATCATGTCGAGATCTTCAATAAAGGTAAGTGGATTTGTTGTTGTTTATAAGGTTTATGAGTTATGATGGTTGATTGTGAATCTTTATGTGCAAAATGATGAATTTTTATGTGTGGTTAATCGGTTAAAGTAGGAAAGTTTGAAGCATGTTATTGTGATGTCAGTTTGTGTTTCAAGATTCATCTTGTGGTTCATGTTTATGTGCATGATGCAAGAAGCTGTTAAAAGTTAAAACAGGCCAAAAGCTTCATATAAACAGATATAACTAGTAATATCTCACTCATAGCAGAGCTATTGGTTGGTTTAGGTCGATTTTGGGCTCAAAATAAACCATAAGAGCTTTCGGAAACCTTTGGTTTTCGATTTTACCATTTGGACTTGATTTGGATTGAACAAATTTTGGCTCAAGGTAATGAATAGGGGCATTAATTTTTTTGTTAATTATATTTAGTTATTTACTTGATTATTATTATACATTTGGGCTAAAATATACGGGTTGCACTATTTGTTACATTCTTATAAGTTACTTGAAACTTAAAATAGAAAATGAAGATCCATTAATATGATCCGCTTTGCTTTTTTCGGTTTAATTAAATGCAAAACCGCAACCGAATCGGAAATATCGTTTTTACGAAAACATAAAACCAAACATCGGCTTTTGTTTTGGTTTGGTTTGGTTATTTTAGTTACAGATAGGCAGTGGCGAAGCTTGGACACGAATGTCGGGGAGGGGGGGGACTCGAAATTTATTTAAAATTTCATAAACGAGGGGGGGGGGGGCTTAAATTTTTGGTCGAAAACAGGTAAATTTACACTACGTATAAAAAGTTTTCGGACGAAAACGGCTAAATTTACACTGTTGCGCGAAAAAACAGGGGGGGCCGGGGCCACCCTAGCCCTCAATATCCTTCGCCATTGCAGATAGGTGTCTTCAGTTTCATGCACAGAGGCCTGATGTATAGTTATTAATTGCTATAGAATGTTGAAAACGGGAATTGTATTACCATCATGCCTTTAAACTTATATGCTTGAATAACATTTATCCTGTAAATTCATTCTAGTTCTTGGATTCTACATGCGTTTTGAGGACGATAGTGTCGAGTCTGCAAAGATTGTGAAGCAATGGAATGTGAAAATCATATCGGTGAGATTAGTTTTGTAGCTTTTGGATTTGTAATTAATACATGTTTTTTAACCCTTTCGTATACTATTTAGATAAGCAAGAACAAAAGGCACCAGGACAGAGCAGCTGCACTTGATGTTTGGGACAGATTAGAAGAATTTGTGCGTTCACGGTCACGTTCTTAAGGTATTTTATCAATTTATATACATATAACATATTGTATAATTATTATCATTTTATAGTATTAGTTATTTTATGAACAGTTTATTAATTGGATTCTGCAAGAGAAAAAACCAACCTGAAGAAGAAAGTTTCAACATGGCATGGTATGTGAAAGAAATGGTATGAAAATTGCTATGTGAAACCTGCTTCTGTATGAATCTGTTTAAAGATACAAATCAAGAACTATTTGTTTATTATCAAATTGTAGTTTTTTAAATCCTAATGGTGTAATTTTTTAGATGAATGCCATATTTATCATGATATAAGCTTATATTATTATTAATTATATTAATTTACGTTCACTCTTTTCAACTGACGATATGGTTTGCTTTGTAAGAAGGATATAAGGTGAATTTTTTGAACAGTAACTACATTAAGTTAGAAACCCGAGTTGAGTGAAGAAAATTTAAATTAATTAGCCGAAGAAATAGAAGTGAAAGACATAAATGAGGGTTCAAAGAATGTAACAATATGACGCTCTCATTTAGTTATTTATTATATAGACTCTTCTATATGGTGCTCGTTTTTACGGAGTTTTTGCTCACTACCCTAACTGACCGTTGAGCTTGAATCAAGGTGTTAGAAGGTGACCCAAGATCGAAGCCTTAAGAAACACCTTGTGACGGTCTCCAGAGTCGAGAATGAAATTGAACAGGCAGCTTCATAAAACCTTTACTTGATACAAGTAACTTAAGATATTATTGCATTTGATTTTATTTTTTTTTCGTGAAACACACGCACTTGAAATCTTGTCTAGTGTATTAGATGTTGGTATTGAATGATTGCAATGGCGCTTGAACGAGTAGCATATACTCAAAGGCACGAGTCAAAAAAATACAAATGAAAAACATATACACATGAAAGCCTGAGCAACTTACGAGTCTACAATCAAAGGGCGTGTCATGAATTATTGCAATGGTCCCAACTCCCGACCCTACTAGCTTCTCAAGTCTAAGGGATCTAGCTGAGGCCATGGGGAACATATGAATGTATGTTAGATCGTTTTGTTATCAATTTTTTTGAAGATACAAAACGGGTTGAAAACCGCTGAAGAATACTAACAAGGATCATGACAAGTTAGATAAAATTGAAGAAATAATTCCTGCTTAGCAATCATTAGACGTCGAAGTAAAATGGCAATAAGTCATGTGCTAGTCTTGTAACTGTGTTCAACAACCAGTTACTCATTACAAGTCAACTATAAGGGATGCCATTTGGTTTGTTATATATTCTTTATGATTTCTTAATAGATTACCCTACAGTAGGGGTCCCTACTACCGAATTTTAAAGAGTCAAAATAAAATGAAAGTATTTACAGATATGATTTGGGTAAACATATGTCCAATTTTAAAGGAAGTTGAAAATAATATGAAAGCATTTAAATATATGACTCGGGTAAACATTATATGTGTTGGATAGTCATGTCGGATCACCAAAAACCATACCCACAAAAACTCTAAAAACTAATCTCATACCCGTCTCGAATGTTTGGATGTTTGTTTACCTTCCCTGTCCACGGTCTGATAACTACATTTTTAAGCCAGTGCCATTATGGGACTGAACCAGTTGAAGACTCAACTGAACCGAGCAGTCTGGGATCGCCCAGTCCAGTTGAACCGACTCAGTTTCCCAACCCTACTCAGTTCTGTACTCAACAAACATAGCATACAACACTTTTAACAGTTTCAATTTAAAAAAATATATTATAACTATTTGCAATTTATCTATCATAAACAACAAACAAAAAACCCGTCAGTTTGTTTCGTTTTTCTTTCTTGGGGTTGTATCATATGGAGAACGAGGCACGCCAAACACCCAGTCAAGCACATTCAAATACTTGGACCGAAAAACGTCCCTTTCAATGGCGTAACAATGCATTATGACCGCTGTTGAGAGGCTGAATATTAAAACATCGACTCGTTTTAAGTTTTTTAATTGTGGGAAGTAACCGAGGTCTGACATTGTTGTGAAGAAGCTTTCAGTTGCTCGAGCAAGACAATAGAGTGATATTTCTATTCTCCTGCTCTTTTTCTCAATTGCTAAACTCAGACCAGTTGGAAACTGTTTATAAAAAGGTATATATTTAATTCAACATATAAGTAAATAAATGTAAATGTGCAAGTGGTATTACCGTGCCCAATGCTAGCATGGTGACGTTACATCTTTTGAAAATTCTGAAGAGGAAGCATGTCCAGATCCTGATACATAATAAAAATATTAATCAAATTAGAATAGGCAATATGGAACCAGCGAAACTAACTTACTTTCTCGGTTTACAAAAAAAATAATTAAAAGAATTTGACAATTGGCATATTATTGTCCTTGAACTTGTTAAACTTATACAAACATATGAAACATGTTTGTAATTATAATATGTCAAAAGCTCGGTTAAGTAGGCTTGTAAACGAATTGAACCGTTCGGTGGGAGGTTCGTTTACTTAATTAATGTACAGACAGAAACAAAACTGTTTTGTTCATTTAGTT